>NW_015505454.1:8213-13140 GCF_001515645.1 Sinocyclocheilus grahami | reverse complement strand
ATATATATATATATATATATATATATATATATATAAAATAAAAATTTTTTTAATCCAAATACAAAAGCGAAAAAATACCAAGATGTATACCGTATATCGCAAATAGGCCAAAAAATACAGAGATATTAATTTTTGCCCATTCCGCCCAGCCCTAGTCCCTTTGTGTTTGACTACAAAGACTGGTTTACGACTTTTTTGTTAATAAACATTCAGAAAATCCATCTTGTGCTTGGTTGGTGTTAAGGCAGCCTTAAACAGCATTAACTGAAATAGGAGCGGATCAGAGTTTGGAATGAGCCGTTGCAACCTCCGGGGGCTGATTTTGTGCTGCTACCACAGGGCTTTAAGCCTGGTGAATGTGGCTTACTTTGGTTGTTATAGCAACAGTCTCACATATCGCTCGGCACGTTTACAGTCCACTTCTCACTACAGTTACAGATGTCACTAGAGTTCACATGCTTTTTAAATTAGTCTAAATTATCGAATACCGCTAAACTGTAGTGATTTCATCACTTCTTGTCACCTCAGAAAAATTTAATCTATGCTTTTGTTGGGCAAGGTCGCAACCCTAATTAGCTTTAAAGGAATGTTCATGGTCCAATACAAGAGAAGCTCAATCAACAACATTTATGGCATAATGTTGATTATCACAAAAAATTATTTAGACTCGTCCTTTACAATGTTTTTTACAAGATTTAAAAGCAGAAATGCTTAGAATTTTATGAATAAACTCTTCTGTTCAAATTTGGGTATAATTTGTGCTATTACGCTGTTCTTATAATTTTTACGGTTGTTTTAGGTGTAACTTTGTCTTGGCATTTGAATTTAACTATACACAGAAAAGGTTAATAAGTGATTTTTTTTCTCGAAAGTCATGTTTACACACATACTATTTATGTCTTGTGAAACAGTGAGTATTTTACAGTTTGTGGATTGACCCAATTCACTTCCATTGTAAGTATCTCACTGTAACCCAGATTTTTTGCCCTTACAGAAAAAGAGAGAAAAGTGAAAACCATTTTTTTGTTTAACAAAAAAGCTTAACTTGTATTGAATGCGTCCTGTAGTCCTGTAAAAGCTTATTTCCATCTTTAACACAAGATTTCATTTTTCTGCTTTTCCATGACCGATCATGCCACTGCAGAATAACCCAGGTGCCTAGGTCTCAAATCACCGTCCCTCAGCATTAGATGAAATAACAGGCGTGAATTGGAAAGGTCCTCCCTCTGGTAAAGCCGAATGGCCTCTGGAGAGATAGAGTCGCTGACAGCTGAAAAAGCCTAACAGAACCCAGCATTCTTCTCAGCGGATTAATGAGCTCACACTCCTGCCTGTGTGCTTTTCTGATAAAAGCTTTTTTCTCGAAAGCCAGTCACCACAGGGATCCTAGGGAGCCTGTTGCTAGGATGGCCTCAGACACAACATAATTTTTATTTAAAAATACACACAGTCAACATAATCGGAATTTTGCACAATTTGTGCATTTGATGAACATAAACTAAAAACATGCATTTAGCTCAACTGTCTGCACCCTCTGTGATTGTGATTTCTCTTTACAGTCTGAAAACAGCGGCTGCTTTAAAAAGCTATTTCATACTGAGTTCTCTCTTTAACTGCTGTTAAATACTTTGTTAAATGGGTCATATGATGCGATTTCATTTTTTCCTTTCTCTTTGGAGTGTTACAAGCTATTGGTGCATAAAGAAGATCTGTAAATTTGCAAAGACTAAAGTCTCAAATCCAAAGAGATATTCTTTATAAAAGTTAAGAGTCAGCCACACCTACCTAAAACGGCTCGTTTGAACACGCCCCCACATATCTACCTCACTATGTGGGAAGATTTGCATAACGCTGCCCAAATGTTCACGCAAAGAAAGAAGGCGTAACTTTTATTCTCACTGTAGTATTGTTGCCGCTGCAGCCATGTCCTGAAGACGCTGTGTGTTTTGTTGTGAAAGCGAAACTACTTTGTTTGGTCTTCCAAAAGAGTGCCTGGAGCTGATCCGTGCTGGTCGCTGAGGAAATACATCAACTTAGTGCTGTGGATCACCGGATCGGCTTTCACCGCTTTCAACGCTCCTTCGCCGGGACCGCCGTTCTCGACTCTGCCGCCTCAGCTCACTCTTGCCGGCTTCAGCTCATGCTAACCCGGGGCTTTTGCTCACGCTAGGCTGCTGTGTTTTTCGTTGTGAAAGCGAAACTACTTTGTTTGGTCTTCCAAAAGAGGACGATATCCGCTTCGTCATGCCTAGAGCTGATCTGTGCTGGTCGCTGAGGGAATACATCAACTTAGTGCTGTGGATCGCTGGCACATTTTATGGAGGACTGTTTACTGATCCTGGGAGAGTAACGTTAGACCTGTTTTATTTTTTTTCCCCAAATTCTGTTTTATTTTTTTCCCCCAAATTCTGTTTTATTTTTTTTAAACTAAACCGTTTTAACTTTTTTTAAACTTACCATATTAAACAGCAATTTTTAAAAAGTTTAACAAAAATTTAATTTTAAGGCCCTATTAAATGTTTTATTTTTACCAAATGTAGTTTTCCATTAATTTGAATGATTTCATTAAATAATAATAAACAAAAGAACCTCTAATTAATTCATTTTATAAAAAAATATAAAATAATATATATATGTATATATATTTTTACGGAAATACTGTGTTGTGTATTTACTTTTTTCTGCTAAATAAATCAAGTGGAATTGGGAGGGGTGGCGGTACTGGTCTACTTATCTCAAATTAATGGAAATTTGATCTTCTACCATCTATTATAGGCAACAGTTCATTTGAATCACATACAATTACTATTACCCACCCTGTTAAAATCCACTTTGTAGTTGTTTATTGTAGCAAAGATCATAGTTTGGGAAGAAGGAGGTGGGAACCGGCGAACATTCAAAGAAACTTTAATAAAATAAACAAATACAAAATAGCGCGACAGCCCCTCGCGGATGACTGTCGCGCACAAACGAAGCCAAAACACAAAATAAACTTCAGGCCTGGTCCTCTCTCCTTTCACTGTCATCACTCCTCCTTTTTATCCTTCCGGAGCTCCTCCGTGAGACTCGAGACCGGTGAGTGGTGCATTATCAATTACTCCACCGACCTCGCTCCGTTCTCACGGCTCTCGGCCCCGCCCCACTCGTCACATTTATCATCCCCCCAGGTCAACTGGGTAACTTTTTGGAGGAGTTGGATGTGTTACTATCAAATTTTCCTGAGGACGGTACTCCTCTGGTACTGCTCGGTGACTTCAACATCCACCTAGAAAAACCCCAGACTTCTGACTTCAACACTCTGCTCGCCTCATTTGATCTCAAGCGAGTGTCTACTACGGCTACTCACAAATCAGGTAACCACCTGGACCTCATCTACACACGATATTGCTCCACTGACAACACTTTAGTTACTCCATTACACACCTCAGACCCCTTCCTCATCACATCTAACCTCACACTAACTCCTGACATAGCACACACTCCTCCGCAGGTCACCTTTCGGCATAACCTACGCTCACTCTCTCCCTCTCGCATATCCTCTATGGTTTCTTCCTCACTTCCTTGACCCTCTCAGTTTTCAGCACTGGACACAAACAGTGTTACTGACACTCTTTGCTCCACTCTAACATCTTGCTTAGACAACTTTTGCCCCCTTTCATCCAGACCAGCACGTACTACCCCCTCTGCCCCCTGGCTCTGCTTCCAAATCCTCAGTACTCATCTTGCTGGACTGTCTGCTGCTTTTGACACAGTTAACCACCAGATCCTCCTGTCCACCCTCATAAAGATGGGCATCTCAGGAACCACACTCCAGTGGTTCAAGTCTTACCTCTCAGGTAGGTCTTTCAGGGTGTCTTGGAGGGGTGAGGTTTCTAAGTCACAACTTCTTGCTACTGGGGTTCCTCATGTTCTTCTCCATCTACATGTCATCATTAGGATCTGTCATTCAGAAGCATGGCTTTTCTTATCACTGCTATGCTGATGACACTCAACCAGATGATCAGACTGTAGCTGTTTGCATTGCAGCCTGTCTGAGAGACATTTCTAGCTGGATGAAGGACCATCACCTTCAACTCAACCTTGCTAAGGCAGAACTGCTCGTAGTCTCAGCCAACCCAGCACTTCATCACAACTTCTCTATACAGCTGGGTTCGTCAACCATAATCCCTTCCAGGACAGCCAGGAACCTTGTAGTTGTGATCGATGATCAGTTAAGCTTCACAGACCATATTGCTTCAACGGCCCGGTCCTGCAGATTTGCCTTTTACAACATTAGGAAGATTAAACCCTTCCTATCAGAGCAAGCTGCACAACTCCTTGTCCAATCTCTTGTTCTCTCCAGACTGGACTATTGTACTGCTCTCTTGGCAGGCCTTCCCGCATGTACTATCAAGCCTCTGCAACTGATCCAGAATGCAGCAGTGAGAGTGGTCTTTAACGAGCTGAAAAAAGCTCACGTTACACCTCTCTTCATCAGTTTACACTGGCTACCATTAGCTGCTCGCATCAAATTCAAGGTACTGATGTTTGCCTACAAGACAACAACTGGCGCTGCACCAATATACCTAAACTCACTAGTTCAAACTTATGCGCCCTCCAGAAGCTTACGTTCTGCAAGTGAACGACGCCATGTGGTGCCATCCCAAAGAGGCACAAAATCACTATCACGGACCTTTTCCTGGACTGTGCCCAGCTGGTGGAATGACCTCCCTATCTCAATTCGAACAGCTGAGTCTTTGGCCATTTTCAAAAAACGTCTAAAGACACATCTTTTTCGCCAGCACCTGACAAACTAATACTAGCACTTACCTATTCCATTCTATTCTGTTCTATTCTATTCTATTCTATAAAAAAAACCCTAGCTATGTGTACTGTGCTAGACTAACTGAGACTTGTCACAGCACTTGTATACTGTTGCTCTCTCATT
>NW_015505454.1:0-7504 GCF_001515645.1 Sinocyclocheilus grahami | reverse complement strand
TACTCATTCCGGTCTCAACCTCATGGCCCTAACTGAGACTTGGATCAAACCCGAGGACACTGCCACTCCTACAGCCCTCTCCACTAATTTCACTTTTTCCCACACCCCTCGCGCGATTAGGAGGGGTGGAGGGTACTGGTCTACTTATCTCAAATGAATGGAAATTTGATCTTCTACCATCTATTACAGGCAACACTGATTTGAATCACATGCAATTACTATTACCCACCCTGTTAAAATCCACTTTGTAGTTGTTTATCGTCCCCCAGGTCAACTGGGTAACTTGAAGCTGGATGTGTTACTATCAAACTTTCCTGAGGACGGTACTCCTCTGGTACTGCTCGGTGACTTCAACATCCACCTAGAAAACCCCCAGGCTGCAGACTTCAAAACTCTGCTCGCCTCATTTGATCTCAAGCGAGTGTCTATTACGGCTACTCACAAATCTGGTAACCAACTGGACCTCATCTACACACGCTATTGCTCCACTGACAACACTTTAGTTACTCCATTACACACCTCAGACCCCTTCCTCATCACATCTAACCTCACACTAACTCCTGACATAGCACACACTCCTCCGCAGGTCACCTTTCGGCATAACCTACGCTCACTCTCTCCCTCTCGCATATCCTCTATGGTTTCTTCCTCACTTCCTTGACCCTCTCAGTTTTCAGCACTGGACACAAACAGTGTTACTGACACTCTTTGCTCCACTCTAACATCTTGCTTAGACAACTTTTGCCCCCTTTCATCCAGACCAGCACGTACTACCCCCTCTGCCCCCTGGCTCTGCTTCCAAATCCTCAGTACTCATCTTGCTGGACTGTCTGCTGCTTTTGACACAGTTAACCACCAGATCCTCCTGTCCACCCTCATAAAGATGGGCATCTCAGGAACCACACTCCAGTGGTTCAAGTCTTACCTCTCAGGTAGGTCTTTCAGGGTGTCTTGGAGGGGTGAGGTTTCTAAGTCACAACTTCTTGCTACTGGGGTTCCTCATTATCTTCTCCATCTACATGTCATCATTAGGATCTGTCATTCAGAAGCATGGCTTTTCTTATCACTGCTATGCTGATGACACTCAACCAGATGATCAGACTGTAGCTGTTTGCATTGCAGCCTGTCTGAGAGACATTTCTAGCTGGATGAAGGACCATCACCTTCAACTCAACCTTGCTAAGGCAGAACTGCTCGTAGTCTCAGCCAACCCAGCACTTCATCACAACTTCTCTATACAGCTGGGTTCGTCAACCATAATCCCTTCCAGGACAGCCAGGAACCTTGTAGTTGTGATCGATGATCAGTTAAGCTTCACAGACCATATTGCTTCAACGGCCCGGTCCTGCAGATTTGCCTTTTACAACATTAGGAAGATTAAACCCTTCCTATCAGAGCAAGCTGCACAACTCCTTGTCCAATCTCTTGTTCTCTCCAGACTGGACTATTGTACTGCTCTCTTGGCAGGCCTTCCCGCATGTACTATCAAGCCTCTGCAATGGCATTAACATAAATAATTTTAAGCTTTTCACTAATTGTTAGGGATGCAAGTTGCAACGATACAATTTTTTAAGATCCAATCTGATCCGATACCGAAAATTCTGAGTATCGGACGATAACTATATGATACCGATACCAGCACAGGTTTTTTTTAAAGTCAATGTAGAATTTCTATACCTCTGTGTTGACCTGATCATCACTCTTTTGTGTGTTAAACACAATCTACTAAATATAGACAACTTCATTTAAATAAAAATATATAATAAAAAAAATATGTAATCATAATCTATGAAACAAATACTATTATAAACTAGGTTAGTGGATAATTCAGCAGCAAATGTTATTCTAGAAAAGTCATGAGTGCACAATAATTTTATAAAATATAAACATTTAGTGAAATAGCATTATTTAGAGGGTAACAAATAAAAGTGAATAAGTATAGGATAAAATCTGTTGAAATGTTACACATTGCTCTTTGTATTTTAAAATACATTCATGAAAAACAAGTAAATATATTTATAAATATATACTATAAAATTAAAAGATCATTCTTTTCTTGTTTAGCAAAGTAATGAAGGCAGCAACATATGATAGATAGGAGAACAAGAAATCTTTCATTGCACAAAAGTATTAATACCAAAAGCTCCAATACAGAGCAGCACAATGTGTCAGGATCATGGACCTGTTTAGTTGTGTTTTGCCCCTGTCTTTGTTCCTGGTTTTCCTTATATGGTATTTTTCCTGTTCTCGTTTAGTTTAATTAGTCATTCAGTGCACCTGTGTTTGTTAATTTTCCCCTGCATTTAAGTCCGAGTCTGTGCTGTCTAAGCCTGTCGCAATAATCAATATGTTGATTTATCGCGCAATATATGTACATGAGCTTAATAATTTTTGGTGACGTAATATATCGCCCATTATATTTACTTAAAAGTAATGTCACCATGTTTTGTACATTCCACTTGCGCCTGTGTCTTTTGCAGCTTCTTTTTGTTAGAAAATGTTTATTTACTATTTATTCAAGTTTTTTAAGACATCTAATATTTTGATACTTAATTTCCATGATCTAAATATTCTTAAAAATTAAAAGTTTGTTGTCATTTGGAAGTGTGTGGCCTTCTTGCATTATTATGCTGTTTCATTATGATTCAGTGACATAAAATGGTCTTTAAAATGACGATAATATTGCTTATCGCAATTATTTCTGGGGCAATATATCGCACAACAAAAAGTTGTTATTGTGACAGGCTTAGTGCTGTCTGTCTTTGTCCGAGATTGTATGTCAACCCACGTGTTACCTGTGCTCCTGTCTGCCCCATGTATTCCCTTGGATTTTGGATTAAAAGACTATTGTGTTCGTTTACGCCTCGTTTACGTCTCCTCGTTCCTCGCTCATCTCCGTAGGTGAACATGACAGAATCTCGGACCACAATAGTTTAAATTGCGTGTTTCCACTCCGTTTTGTTTCTCGTTTTTCTCTCAGTTTTTTTGTTTTTCCGTTGTGTGCCCCAATAGATCCCCTCCTTCGCCCTGAATACATCCTTCTCCTGCTGGAGCTGGGGGGAAAATCGCTTGAGGGTCATACCAGACTGTTTCTGGCTATTGCCCATCTCACCACCTACCCGGACGACGTGCTCTGCGCGTTCTATGACACCAGCCTCAACCCCGCGTGCAGAGCGCCATCGTCTGAAGATCGCCCTCGAGCGGAATTCACCACCTTTGTGAAGTAGACACTGGCAAGAAATGGATCTCCGTTCCTTGCCTGTTCCCAGGAGGCTCTCGCCAGTGCCACTCCCGACCCAGAGCCCAGCCCACCATCTCCCCGATGCGCGGCTGAAGGTGAGCTGAGGATGGCGCAGTGAAGGTGCTAAAACGAAAAGGAGAGGGACCGCTCCTGCCTCCTCCTCCGCTGTCATCTGGCAGCCCCTCTGCTCAGCCCACCATCTATGCTGTGCGAGCTCCGCGGGATTGCCATCCTCCAGCGTCGCCGTGGCTGGAGTTTCCCTTGACTCCGCCTTCAGCCTCTAAGCCCTGGACTCCGCCTCGGCCCGTGGACCTGTCGGCTCCACCATGGCTCCTAGCTCCCTCCTCTCTGCTGTGTCCCGGCAGTCCACTAGCTCCACCGGGCTCCCTCATCCCTCCAGCTCCGCCTTGGTCTGGCGTCGACCATCCTGCGCCTCGGGACTCCACTCCTCTGGCTTCGCCTCGTCCCTCCGGCTCTGTCAGGCTTCTTCATCCCCTCGACTCCGCCTCAGTCCTCTGTCGTTCCTGCTCCACCGCGGCCTCCCGGATCCACGCCTTCGCGTCGGTCGCCGGCGCCATCAGCTCCACCTAGGTCCTCCGGATCCTCCCAGTCGCCCTGGCTCATTGGCTCTCCGTCTCCGCCTCGGGCTCCTCCACCACCTGCTCCGCTGCTGTTGGTCGGCCCCTAGGAGTCGTCGGCCATTCTTCCTCCATGGTTCCTCCCTCCATCGGCTCCACCGTGGCCCGTCATTATGGCTGTGGCCTGGGTCCAGCTGGACTCCTCCTGCTCCAAGCCTCTCCTGTCTCCTCCCTGGCTCCTCCCTCCATCGTCTAGATTAGTGTATCGGTGATGTGTAGTGTATTAAATCTGTTCGATAGTTGATTAAGTCTTTTCTTTTAACAGTTTTAAATTTCAGTTACTGTGCGCTCTTGGAAGGAGTTTCAACGTCTTGATTGTCGTAAACGAACGTGACACGCAGTTTAAACGCTGAATGGAGGATGACAGACAGCCGCAGCGGAAAGAACTTGACTTAAATATTCATCCATACCTCACATTAAACTATGAAATGGCTTCAGGACACTTGAAAAGGTAGTGCTGGTTATGGTGCTTTGTAATGTTTTTGTTCCTTTCGTGGGGCTTAACAATAACACAATAGTATACACACAATATCGGATTTGGATTGGTCTTGTCTGACCGATATCCGATCCAGCAGAAAATGCCAGTATCGGAGCCGATTCCGATACTGAGTATCAGATCAATGCATCCCTACTAATTGTCATTTTAATGTACATGCATCCCTTGTTTTGATAGTAAATACGACACGTGTTTTTACCTACTTAACCATATATCAGGGGCAAATATGTACTCAGAAGTAAATCTGGCAAAACCTCTTTGGAGATGTTCTCATTTGTAAAAATGGTATAAAAATAAAGTAAACAAAGTTTTTTTAATTGTAAAAGTGCAGAAAGTTTTTAATCAGGGTTAGGTTATAGTGTTTATAACTAGCTTCATATAAAAACAGCAAAGGTCTATGGAATGTCCCAATTTAGATGGCTAAGTAAATGTGTTTGGGTGCGTTTTGATCTACAGTGATTGGCCATTTGCAGAGGTTTGTAACTATGGCAAATAATTGTCAGAAATTAGATATATTTGCATATTTGTAGGAAGTCATTTGCGAAGCACTGCAGTTTTTATAATGAAGGTAAAAGGAATGTCACCACATATAAATAACAATTGTACCAGTCATTTTAAATTTCTTAATCAACTCATCTGCTCCAACAGAACAGAAAGTCTTCGTTCAAAGAGGCCAATTAATGGTCTTCATATCCCGCCACAGCCTTTATTAGTCTGACAAAAAAATAATGCAGAGGGAGATTGGAGCAAGAAAAGCTCAGGCCTCACAATGAAATCCTGCAGAGTTGGAGAGATTCCTCAATGCAGGACCACATAAAACCGCCTGTGCATCCCCTGGTAAGATGAGCAACGCTGTTTAGTATAAAGCAAAGCAATAACTAAATCAATTAATTTTATGTTGAAGTGACAACATAACAACATTGAGTTGACACTTAATATGACAGAACTTTCTCAAGGTTTTAAAGAGATTAAATGTGCATAGTCATGGCATTTATTAAATGATTTTTCTCTTCTTTCATTAGCTTTATACTGTAAGATGAGTGGGAATTGCTCTTGTCCAGACCTGCTAGTGTTTGTCTTCTAGTAATTTGTTCCTGTGGGGGCTCACACATCCACACGTCAGTTTTAGGATTTTCCTTTCCACGGCCAATTCAGATGAGATTTACAAAACGGTGTTGTTCTTTTTTTTTTGCCAACTCTTTGTCTTAGTCCTTTGTTGTGTTTTTGACCCCATTGAATTGCTTCTACACTCTAAAAAATGCTGGGTTAAATACAACCCAGTGCTAGGTAAAACAGGGACAAACCCATCAATTGGGTTGTTTTGACCCAGCGGTTGGGTTAAATGTTTAACCCAACCTTCTGGGTAGTAACCCATTGGATTACAGTTACATAGAAGAATGTTGCTCTTTTACAGGCACATTCAGCTGATGACTACAAGCCAAAAAAAAGTACTGACAGACATAAAGAGTCTATTTTTGATGTGTAGTGTATTAAATCTGTTTGATAGTTGATTAAGTCTTTTCTTTTAACAGTTTTAAATTTCAGTTACTGTGCGCTCTTGGAAGGAGTTTCATCGTCTTGACTGTGCTGTCATTCTTCTAAGAGTAAAGTAAGTCTTATAAAGGTTTCTGATGTTTTTTCCCCCCAGTGTTGTATCGACCAGCAGCGTGACTATTGCTGGCCTCCAGCACTCTTTAATTACGGCGAAATGTCAAGCCTGCTGATTAAGTCATACTAACTAGCGTAGGGTGAATTTGGACCTCTCTCAAAAATAAAATAAGTTAAGTATTGTATTGTATACGAGTTATTAAATTTTTTCATAAAACAGCCTGGGGCATTATTACTTAATACTGCAGATTTTCTGTTATTATTTAAAAAAGTAAAAAAAAAAAAAAAGTTCAAATAGGCCAGGTGTATTGTAGAGTAGTTATGGAGCTTTAGGCAGAGTTTCAGGGCCAGAAAGATTGATTGAAGATGTATGCATACAATTTACATACTTGACAGTGAAATATTGCATTTATTGTTTAAAACAACTCCTCCCCTCAGGCAAAACACATTTGTATGCAGTGTATGAAGGCAAGAAGCTGGAAATCAAAGGTAAAATATGAAACTAAAATCAGGGAATAGAAATTAAATGTGAGAAATAAAAGAAAGGGAAGAAGTGAAGGAAAAATAAAAACAAAGGATGGGAAAGGAAGAAAAATAAATGGAGTGAATGGAAAAAGAATTAGATATATAAATAAAAGTAAAGAAAGAATGGAAAAAATGAGGGAATTTAAATTAAATATAGGAAAGGAAACGAAAGAATATTGAGTGGTAGGCTACAGAAAAGAGAAGTAGCAATGGAGAAAATGTAATTTATTTAAAGTTTATGAAGTTTTTGACTGACAGGACAGTCTAAACTTTTAAATGATGCAATAGAACTTCGAAGTGGAGTAAAACAGTGTAATCTGTTGCTATAGTGACCCCAGATCCACTAACACTGTGCTGCTTTAAAATTAATTGTGAAATTCTATGTGAGTGTGTGTGCATTTCTGTCTGTATTAAGTAACTGTACAGGTTTGACTATACCTCCAAAATGCCCTCACTTTTCAGAAATGTCCTCACTAATTTAGTGAAACCTGTTGAACATTGACTAGTGAGGCTTATAAATCAGCAAAATCATGCTTATTTAAATCTACTTTTTTTTTGCACAGGTTTCTGTGAGGAGTTTAGGGGTAGTGGTTCAGGTCAGGTGATCGAAATATATCATTAACCTGGTATATAAACAGTGGACGTCTATGAGATATAGTGAAACAAATGTGTGTGCGGATGAAATAAAAAAGAGATAAACAAATCATTTGTGCCAGGTACAGCGTCATGTATATTATATGTAAAGATTTGTTTTCCTCCATTACTGACTTTGCTCTAGGAATGACTGGAGATTTCAGATCAGACACACACGTCCAAACACGCCCTAAAGATAAAAGCTTTTTAATTTAAAGCTTGAGTCCCCTTTACAGTCCGCATTACATGACGAAGTACCGTAAACATAGTGTATTAATGATGTGTTGAGGCTGGTTTTTTGATGGCGGCTCACTGGGTCCTATGGGTTTGATGGCTCCAGATGGGGCAGTGAGCAGGGAGAGA
>NW_015505453.1:1146909-1154247 GCF_001515645.1 Sinocyclocheilus grahami | reverse complement strand
AATTATTCATATTTCCTCATGAGCTGATTCGTTACACAGTATTGAAGGTAATTAAAAACAAGCCTGTCTCATATTGATGTGCACATTACTTGCAATATTCCAACATAAAGCATGTTTATTCAAGATTCACAGAAATAATAGAACATGATCGCATGTTGGACTGTTTAAAGTCTGCTCACGACCTGTCTGCTGCAATCCCATGCTTCAAAAAAGATAGGAAAACCCTCATCATGCAAGATTCCAGACAAGAATCAGTGAATTTGATTAAGATGTCCCTGATTTTTAATGGAGTGACATTGATGGTATCTATTAGCCCTCTTGTCAAGCACTTTAAGAGCCTGGTGGTACACTGACAGTAGAGGTGTAAGTGTTGCACAAGAGGACTGAAAACCGCTTTGAACAACCTACATAGAATGATCATGGCAATGAAAGTGTTGCTATCTTTTTAGTCGACTTCTTTCTGATATAATGAGTGCATTTACATGGACAACAATATTATGATTTAAACATGATTAAGACAATACTCTGAATAAGAATCTACCATGTAAACAGAGATTTTTGATTACCTTAATCCGGCTAAAGTCATAATCGAAGTAAACACAAATTGAATTAAGGCATGTAGAGTATTCCTATTTTAGTCGCATTTCTGAAGTGCAGTATAGACATGTATACACCTTAATCACATTATTACCGTCGTGTAGGACTTTTCGCCGCATTTTGCGACAGGATACACACATGGCAGTGGTCAACCGTTTGACGGCAAACAAAAGAGCTTCAACACCGCCGTCGTCTGTATGCACAAACAAATAATTAACTGCACTTGAAGCTTTCATAAAATTAAAAATGAAACACCCACAACTGTATATGGCATCATCACGAAGACGAACTATATGTTTATATGTGAAATTCTGGAGGGGACGTCGGATGGCGTCACGTGCGCCATTAATCGATCTATGTACTATCACATGTAAAACGTGAACATGAAATGAATATTCTAAAAGCAACTCATGTAAACACCTTAATCATAATATTGTCTTATTTAGAATAAGGTAAATAATTAGATTACTGATGTCCATGTAAACTTAGTCAATGTAAGGCTGATAGATTAAATTTCACTATGTTTATTTGTATTCAATATTTTTTTGTTTTTTGTTTTTGTTTGTATTTTTAAAAAGTGTAGTCCACAGTAATACAAAGATATTTGACATCTAAAAAAAAACATGCAAACTTCTACCTATGAACCACCCAGAATTTGTTAAATAATTTATGGCAAAGTTGAATTTTCAACAGCCATTTAGTCTTCAGTGTCACATGATCCTTTTTAGAAATCATTCTAATATGCTGATTTGGTGCTCAAAAACAGTTCAGTTTATTATTAGCATTTAAAACAGTAGTGTTGCTTAATAATAAATGTCTTTAAAGTAACTTTTAACCCAATTAATGTGTCCATGCTGAATAAAAGTATAATTCCTTTGAAAAAAAAAGAATTGACCCCAAACTTTTGAACGCTATAACGTATGAACAGATACCAAATCACATTTCATTGGACTATGAATATTGTAGCCTACTAACAGAGTTAATATGGATTCAGGACTGAACACAATTACATCAAATTCACACAGCTACAATTTCAGCCTCAAGATATGACATCTCTCAATATTGAAAAATCTGAGCAGAAATGAATGTAGCCATTCAATTGAAATTCAGTCAGAATGATAAAAGCAGTCAGAATGTGTAGAGGACGTGTTCCGATTAGCTTTTTAATTAGTTGTATAATTGACCATAACATATTAAAATTGAACATCAGCAAAATAATTGGATTTCCACTCTAACAATTACTGTTCCATGTTTAGAGCAGAGATCCCTTTTTCTGGAATATAATTTAATAGGACTGTGTAGAAACACGAACATATTTCCAGCAATAATTTTGTTATCCAGTTTTATCAGTGATTCTTCCAATCCAGTAATACATCTCATCATTCATCAATATTGCTGAAACATAAACATTTGCATTTACTGCAGATCAAAAGTCCAATCAGACTGCTTTCTAAAATTCATATGCACTGCAAATACCAGACGAGACAGATTTGATATATCTGACAATCATACCATGGATGCAAAAGCCCTGGCATTTATTTCCATTATACTGTTCAATCCATTGATTTAGCGCATTTCACTGCAATTATAATTAAGATTGTATCGTACATTTCCAGCCTGATTAATTTCATTTCATGTCTCTGCAGTGCTTCACATCTTCAGACTTGATCCCCCTTATTATCCGACAATACTATGGGATTTGTCAGGCCTTTTCAAGAACATAAGCCCTTTTTGTGTCTGGTCAAAATAAAAGACTGTTTAAATCAAATTGCCTCGCAGTTCTCTCTCTCTCTTTCTCTTCCATACATCAAATGGATGTGGCAAGCTTGGCACTCCCTTCTTTGAGGTGTTAATAGTAAGCAGCCTCTGGCGAGAAGGAGAGAAATGAGCATTCACAGATGATGTGGAGAACGAAAACATCCAAGGTCACGCCAAAACACTCTGATTCGAAAAGCATCGACAAGCACATAGTGAACAGAATGTACCGACTGAGTCTCTGTGCAGATGGTTTGCCTTCAAGGGAGTTATATGACATATGAAAAAAATACTTAAAGGAACTGATTGCACACGATTATAGCACGGTATGTTTACTGTCCTGATGTCCCTGATGTTTTATTACATCTGTCTGTAGTAGCCTACTTGAGAAAGTGGCTCTGGATTCAAATTTAAAATATGTAAATTTCAGAATCACCCTTTGTGTTATGCTAACCATATAGCTGCCAAAATATCCTATTTATTAGTTATTGCTTCTGCAATACATTTGGTGTTGCTCTGTGGAATTAGCTACCAGTGTTGGGAAGCAACTAACTAAAAATAGCAACGTGACTAATTTAAAGAAATAGTTCTCCCAAAAATGAAAAGAATTATTAATATTCATGCCAAAGATATTGCACTGGAAGTCACTTTGCATAATAGCGTGTCACAATGAGGCTTATATCTCTGCTAATGTAAGTCCCAAGTGACTAGTAGTCTGTAGTATACTGCTAATGAAAACCAATAATTCATGCTCAGACAGTGTATGCTTTTATATAATATGCACAGTTGCATTAAGAACAATGGGTGTTTTCTTCCTCATCGACAAAGACAAATTAGCATGATTTTACTCTAGAGGGCAAATTGCCAAATGAATCATAAACTTGCAGAATGCTTGTTAGGTAAGGATTAGGGATATTTAGGACATAAAATTGCAAATAGGCTGTGCAATTCATTGTTTTACAACCATGACAGTTTACGTACGGCGGAGCCAGCGTCAGCTTCTAGGAATGAAGCAAGCGCCGGCAGGGACGCCGGAAGTATGGCACCGAGACGCAGCATCTCGTTCCCTCGAGGAACCAGGGTTACATACGTAACCTGAGACGTTCCTCTTCAGGAACTCGAGCTGCGTCGAGAACGCTAGGGGAACAAGAATGCCCACGTCGCCAGACTTCCAAATCTCTGGAGGAGTGAATCTTGACCCCCAAAGGAGAGGGGAGATCAGATGACTCGAGGCTATGGAATAGCATCCTGATCCACCACTTAGCCTAAGCTTCTCTGGCCGGAGGCCTCAGCCTCAGCGCACCGCAGAGGAAATGTGTAAGAAGAGGGTGTCTTCCCACTGAATGGCCACCGAGAGGGGCGTGGTAGGCCGCAATGGCCATCACGAAGCCCTCTAGGGTGGAGTGGGTCAACCCTGCGGATAAACAGGCCTACAGGAACTCCAGAACTGTACCAGACGGGCAGTTAGCTGGGTCGGGCTGGCGGTCTCCGCAGAAATACAGTTTCCTCATAGAGGGAGCTCTGGATGGAGGATGGTCTCAACAACCTCGGTTGAGAGACCGGAAGTTATGAGTTGTGCCTCCTCAGAGGCCACACCCACAGCTCCTAGCGGGGGCGTGCCCTCCGCCTGTGAGAGGAGATCTCTCCTGACGGGAATCTCCTATAGAGCGCCGTCGAGGAGAGAAATCAGGCCTGAGACCCAACTCGGCCCGGCCGGAACGGGGATACTAGCAACAGACGGGCCTTGTCCTGGCGCACTCTCTCCAGAACTCCCGGGAGCAGAAAAATCGGAAGGAAAGGCGTACAGACGACTCAAGATTGATCTCTAGTGTGCCCAGAACGGCTAGTTCGGTGCCTTGAAGCATCTGCACGCCGACAGGGGACGCCGAATTAGCTGCTCTGGGGACCTCCGCAGAGAGAGCCGTCTCCAACCCGTCTGCTAGATCATGAGCGATCTCCGCGTTCTCAGTCGGCGCTGTGCCTCAGCAGCAGCGGGACCGCAATCGTAAGATCACAGGCACGGACAGACTCCTCGGAGCGTGCCTGGCGAGAGCGGAGCGTTTAATAGCGGAAAAAAAAAAACACACAATCCGCCTCGACTGCGCGAGCTCCGCTCCTTATTAATGCTGCTCATTATAATATAAGGCATAATATGCTTGTGTAACTGATGTTTGTGCAACTGGCGAGCTCTTTGACGCCCTCCGTATCAATCTCCTCGGAGAAAGACAGGCGGAGCGTCGCGCCCTCTCCCCGGGGGGGACGTACCGCAGCGCGGGCTTCCGAACCCCGAGAGCGGGCGCTGGATCTGGTGATTAGCAGATCCATACGCGAAACCCCCGAGCACAGCCGCCGCTCCGCCTCGGCGAAGGAACGCTAGTGAAGGCTCCCTCCTCAAAGAGAGCCTTCTGAGAGCGAAGCAAGGCAGTAACAACTATGCTTCGCTCGCAAGCAAACCACGCACAGGCTGTGTGTGTCCCCACTCGTTATATAATATTATCTTTGGGCAGGGAGGAACACACAACCTACAACGTGGCTTGCTCTCGCCCTTGAAATGCTTTGTCCTTGCATGAGCTTAGACATAGCTGGAGCTTATAGACTTTTGACAGACAACAATAAATATGACTGACACACACAGAGCGCTTCGCTGAATGACAGAAAGCTGACGCTGGCTCCGCCACACGTGCTTTTATAGCTTCCCGGTCATGACGTCATCCGCCGTGACGTCCCGCTCAGCTATTGGACTGATTTCACATGTGATTCAGAGCGTGGGTCACTGAAGGCGTTCCCCTAGCGTTCTCGACGCAGCTTGAGTTCCTGAAGAGGAACTACTGTGTGTTGCACAGAGATGCGATAATAATCCTGCTGATGCAATAATTATGTTGTAGCTTTTATTTTTGGAGTAAAAACACACTAAATAGCATTTTTTATTACTTAAACTTTGATTAAAATCCTACATAGATCATCGAATTAAAAGAGTTCACAGCTGTTTATCCTCCACCATTACAGTGCAGTGCACCGTGCATTTCTCTACAGCAACACCTTGACATCTTTATTAGACTTATTAAAGGGGTCATATGATGCAATTTCAAGTTTTCCTTTCTCTTTGGAGTGATACAAGCTGATTGTGCATAGATAAGATCCCTGAAGTTGCAAAGACTAAAGTCTCAAAACCAAAGAGATATTCTTTATCAAAGTTAAGACTCTGCCACGCCCCCCTAAAACGGCTCATTCTAACACCAGCTTCATCACTGTGTCTGTCACGCGACTCTGTTCCCCTTTTGGGCTTGAACTGATGGTAAAACTAATGACATTATTTACTGTCTTTACATTTATTTTGAAAGATCAAGCTCGCGATTATGGTAAGGGGTGTTACATTTCCGACGAGTGCTTGCGGTGTTCGGCCGATCACAATGCACTGGGTCAGCTGCAGAGCAGCTGCGCTTGTCGGAAGGAGGGACTTTCTAGAAAACTAAGCGTTTGAGATAGGCGGGGCATAGAGGACCTACAATAATGTACAGTATTTGAAAAATAATGTGTTTTTTGAACATTAAAGCATGTCAACATATTCACAAAATAATGATCTTTAATATGACCCCTTTAATAAAACATTATTTATTTCAAATCAAGCAGGTCTATGAGCATAACTCTAGTCACATTTGTATAGATGCCTTCCTTTAATAACACTAACATTTAAGGATTGCATTCTGATTTAATCACATTGCCCTGAGGATCAAGGTTCCTGTTGGCTGTATGGTTAAATTTGTATCTACATTTTCTCCAAAACTATCAAATATACAATATTTAATAAACATCAAGCCTCCACACCGCTGGCTGTTTACTCCTATTTCCATAATGCTGGAAAGATAATGAAATCGCCTTTTGCAACATAGCCTATTTCATTCATTGCATCAGGCTCTCATCTGCTTGGAGATGCTTCAAGGTCATTTCAAAACTGAATGAAAGAGCATTCTAAAAATAAAAAAAACGGTTACCCATTAGGTTAATCGGTTTGAGGAGATGTGGCGTGAGGCTTTGCCAGTTCTCCATCCATTTTCTCTGGTGTCCATTCAGAACATATGCTCATGCTCAGCACATCGAACAAACACTGTGTGTCAATAAAGGGGAAAGAGACCCCCTTAAGCAATGAATTAAGCTGTAAATTACTCCGGCCAAGGAAGCGGCCGATTCTGTTACACTTAAATGTGCACTGTCAGATGTACTTAAATACTGTTCAGCATTGATGACCTCTCTCTCTCACACACACACACACACACACACACACACACAGACACACCACTTTGAATAATTTTTGTCATTATTTCACTTGGGCTGATGCTAGACCCTATTTTATTTATCTCCTCTAAAAATGTGCAATTAAGCTGTCATTCCCTTTACAAACACATAAATATGTAATTTATCTTCATATTTGCTGAAAATAGCAGCTGCTATATGATGAATAGCAGTGTGATTATCATTACCGAAAACCGAATGATTTTTTTGATCAATTAAAGTTAAATTTAAATCAAATAAATTGTAACATTACCATGAGAAACTGAAAGAAAATTAATTTTCATGACTTCCAGAATATCTAAACCAAAACTAAAAATGACCATGAATTAATTATAGTTTTTGATACATGGTACTGTATATTATAGAAATTATTTTATGTTTGATTATTTAATTATTATATTATATTATAGTGGGATGTAAAGATTTATATATACATTTATATAAAGAAGTATATGCTTAAAATACAGAACTATACCCTCAGTGTCACATGATTCTTCATAAATCATTCTAAAAATCATTCTAAAAAGCTAATTTGGTGGCAGAAAAAAATCTCATTATTATCAATTTTGAAAACAGTAGCTTAAATTTAATTTATAGTTACAGCAAACAGTAACTATAAATACAATATATATATATATATATATATATATATATATATATATATATATATATATATATATATATTGTATATATATA
>NW_015505453.1:1120312-1144798 GCF_001515645.1 Sinocyclocheilus grahami | reverse complement strand
AATATAATATATATATATATATATATATATATATATATATATATATATATATATATATATATATATACTGTATATATAGATATAGATATAGATAGATAGATAGATATACAGTGTATATGTGTGTATATATAATATATATATATAATTAGAAAATAACAAATAAAACCTAAGAATCTTAAATTAGAAAACATACAGAAAATTATTCAGAACTAATCAAAAATGAAAGAATGAAATGAAGAAAAAAAAACAAAGCACACACTTATCCGAATGCCCTCTATTCTAGTGAAATCACAAAATAAATGGCAACCACATACACCACAGTTACTGATGCAGTTTAGATTGGTTTATTCTAAAAATGGTCATTCAAACTCTTGACTTCTCACTCTTATTCCTTTGTTACAGATAAATTTATTAAGCCTCTTATTAAGAAACCACAACTAGATCCTAGTGAACTGGCAAATTACAGACTCCTGCGTACCTAACTAGTCTTCTACCACGCTACAATCCATCACACTCCCTAAGGTTGCAAAATTCTGGACTTTTGGTAGTACCTAGGATATCAAAGTCCACTAAAGGAGGTAGAGCTTTTTCGCATTTGGCTCCCAAACTCTGGAATAGCCTTCCTGATACCGTTCGGGGTTCAGACACACTCTCTCTGTTTAAATCTAGATTAAAGACACATCTCTTTGGCCAAGCATTCAAATAATGCATCTCATAATCTTTTACTGCAGTCATATCTGATCAAATGCACATTATTATTCTTTAGTTTGGGTTAAACAAATCAATTTTGCTTGGTTGGAACAGGAACTACGCTAATTATGTTTCTATTTGTTTCTCTGTTTTTTTTACACAAGCTTCAGTCTGGATCCAGTACACCTGAGAAGAGATGATGCAACCCCTCAGAGGACCTCAGATGATGCCAACCCAGAAACAACATACAGAACTACCACATTTTGCTATAAGTTTGATTGCATCATATAATAATTGCTGTTAATAGTGTTCATCGTCTGTTTTATTATGTTTTAAATAGATTTTTCCATACTGCTGGTTCGTCTGGTCAGAGGAAAACTGGCCCTCCAACTGAGCCTGGTTCCACCCAAGGTTTTTTCTCCATTCTGTCACAGATGGAGTCTTGGTCCCTTGCCGCTGTCGCTTCTGGCTTGCTTAGTTGGGGACACTTAATTTCCAGCGATACCGTTAACTTGATTGCAAATGATTGCAAAGATACTATTTAAACTGAACTGAGCTGGATGTTGACATCACTGAATTCAATGATGAACTGTCTTTAACTGAAAAATGAGTGTTTACTATTGTAATTTTGCATTATTGACACTATTTTCCTAAATAATGCTGTTCAGTTGCTTTGACACAATCTGTATTGTTAAAAGCGCTATATAAATAAAGGTGACTTGACTTGACTAGAGCCACAGCAGCTCTGATTTAGCCCTGTTATGGCTTATCATCACTTCAGCTACAGTGACATGTACAGTATATGATGAACATGTTGTCACTTTTCACACTTAAAAATTGGGTTCTAATTGGTTATAGAAAGAAGATAGAGAGATATCTACAGACAGGTCACAGGGCAGACGGCACAGAGCAAAACCCTGGAGAGAGCACAGCTTGTTGGGGGCAGGTGGCATTTGCAGACAGATGGAACATATGAAGACGCTGCGTTTCCACAGGATGCACAGAACATGTAAACAAACACCAGATCCAAGAATACTCCTATACGCACGTCATCTGGTTTTTTGTTACAGATAAATTTACACTGCTTTTTTTTGGATGTCATCATTTGAGATGTATGTGTCAATTACAGGATTTGTGAGTGTTGTATTTGGCAAGAAAGAGAACAGAGAGACTGCTAGACACGGACCATAGAACTCGGGTTCATCATTTCTCTCTTTTACTGTCTCTGTCTGTCATTTCCTCTTGCTCGGAGGCAGCCAATTTCAGAAGCTGAAGTCAGCCATGCAATACAGTAAATATCAGAATCGCAGTGTATACGGATTCAAGCATAATTTCCTATCTGAAATCCATTAGCCACTCTCTCTGGTTAAATTAATCTTTCCCTCAAGCATGAAAAAAGAAAAACAGAAAAGGAAAAAGTAAGCTTGGGCTGCAAAGCCTCAACAGGACCGGCTGGCTGATAAAGAAAGTCGAGCTGATTTGGAGAATACGGACTGTTTTTGCTAGCGGATATTTTTGTGGAACGTTACAATTCCATTAGAGATTCCTGTCTGAGGGGATGGATGGAATTCCAGGGCCACATATACACACGGTAATAACCGGACTCAGGAAACATTAGTCTTGAATCAGTCGGCTCTGATTCTTTGTGCACAGGAATGCAGGGTTGGGTGACAGAGTGTAACGTGACAGAGCAAAGAATGATAGACTGTCAAAGTCACGCTGAGCCCTTCTGCAGCTAAGCAATGGAGCAAAGTGTTGACTGATTAGACCAGCTGAGGAAAACAGAGCTGACGGACGGGTTTGTTGAGCATTGTTCAGACGATCCACAGACATGCTAAATTAAACTTGTCATAGCCAAGAGAAGGAATCGTATTTAACAGGGCTGGGTAAACCAAATACTGATTTCTCGATTTTAATCGATTCTCAATTTTACGAAACGATATCGATTCTTAAATCCCAAAAATCGATTAGTCTAGCCTGTTTTCAGTTAATGAACGGAACATGTAGTGCCCTTCCCATCCAATAAATCGTAATAAGCTTTGTGCGTTGTTACTTTTGATATGAAACAAAGTCTCAGATTTCGAATTCTGTCCATTTATTTACGATATTCAAACAATAAAATCTAAGTTGAAATAAATCCGTCAAGTTTTATTCTAGAAATATAATTATGTAATTTAAAATTGAAAACTAAAAAAACTTCGCCTAATTGAGTTTTTGTATTTTCTATTTTGTATTTGTATACAAATCAGCTAATTTTAACCTTCAGTATTATAGTAATGTAGTACCAACCAACTACAGTACAGCATGTATATTTTACAGCATTAGTTGAAAGATATTTTTCCTTGAAAAAAATAATCGATATTGAATCGAATTGAATCAAAATCGTAATTGAATCGAATCGCAAGCTTGTGAAGCATAATCTAATCAAATTGTGAAATTTGTGTCAAAACCCAGCCCTAGTATTGAACTTAAAGGGACAGTTCACATGTCATTATTTACTCACCTTTTGTTTTTTTGTCTCTCCATACGATGTCCAATGTTATTCTCATCTCTTATGACATTGGTTTAATGGACAGAAACAGTTAAAACATTCTTTAAAATAAATGATTTTGTGTTTAGATCATGAGAGTGAGAAAATTATTACTTATTTTAATTTTAATTTTTTAATAATTTTTTTTTTGTCAACTCTCCCTTTAAATATACGAACTTAGACATTTATTCTTATGCAAATCAGTTTCAGCTTTTGATGTTTGGTCTTTTTCAAAATACAGCCATGGATGGAAACTAAATAATGGTATGCATCAAATAAAAAGTAATGAGAGAATAAATTAATATCTAAAATTACAAATTGAGCTAATAGAGCAGAGATTACCCATTAGCAGTCTCTGTCTCAGATATGAACCCTGTGATCAAATCATTTGTCATAAATAAACATTATTACAAACAAAGAGTTAGTTGACAATGTACAGTGGACGGAAAACAATATGCACATGATTGCCATGACAACACAGAGCCACTTCTTATTTTTCTCAATTTACAATGAACATTACTGAAATGCACATTCCTTAGGCATATTTACCTGTGCTAGGTGGGAAATGTAAAGACTGGACCTCTTGGAATGTTAATTGAATATCCCTGTAATAAAGTAAACGTCAGCTCTGAATTAAAAGATAAGCATCTCCGGTTGCATTGGCACCTTTTAGAAAGTGTAGTCACGAACATAAATAAAATTTAATTGATATTATAACTTGAATGAGAAGCTACAGACACATAATGGTACAGCATTAGGGAGCAGAAACGTGCATTACTAAAGGTCGCTGTGACAATAGCAGTGATTAAACTCATCTGCGTCACCAGATGGCTTACTGAAATAGCCTCTATAATTGCTCACATGATGATGATTACAATTTCACTGAAATTATAACTTCTATATTCTATTACCCGATCCAAGAACTGGATCATATTTGTGTTTAACTGTAGCATCCAGAGTCATTGAAACTAGCCTACCAGCTAGATACCTGGGTGACCGTGATTTCACCAAGTACAACATGTTCATCAACATCCTTGTTGATCCTGGAACAACATTCCTATCAACCAATTAGAATTGAGGGATAACTTTTCAGGAAATATCTGTTTTAGGCTTACAATCAGGGTTAGGTGCTTCTACACCCTTGTAAATGAGTTATCATTTCACACTGATTTTAGGAATAAATTATGGGTAGAGTTAGGTTTAGGTGTAGGGATTGGGTTAAGTCTATATTTTTGGACAGTTATGTTGACAAAAGATGTTGATCCAGGAAGATGTCTTACTTGGCAAAATCACGGCGACCTAGATACCTGCTAGATTTAGTGAGCATTTGTATTGCCCAGATGTATCTTAACTGTAGAAAGTGAAAATAGTGCAAAAACGAATAAAAAAATAATGTATATATCCTGATATTAATATATTCTAAGCTGTGAACAACCAACTGTTTATCAGTCAGTTTTTGCTGTATCCCTTCTAGCTTCCGCGGTTACGACAATGATAATTGTTCAATCGCTTAACGGTAGAGGGCTTCAAAGAAAGAAAGAAAGAAAGAAAATATCATATATCACCTTAAAATCCCACACAGGAAATCGAGGAATAAAAAAAAGCCGTGAAAAATTAAAAGATTGCACCTTTCTTGAAATGTGACTCATTTTCAAGAAAACAGACACAAACATACATGCCACATGCATCACAGAATTGTGGGTGGCAAGTGTTGCTGACATGTTACTTCCTCATAATTAATTCCACCTGAATTATGATTACTGCTATGAGTAATCAGCACTGATCACAGAGCTCACTGCACAAACACATTTCTGTCCATTACTACATTAGTAATAGTGTAGTATGTATGTGTGGGCTGGAAATTCAGTTGAATATAACCTGCCCACTTTGCAGAGATTTGATGGGGAAGGACGGAAGCTTGATGTTGTCACACAGGGAAGGTGTCAGAAGGGTTATATTACAGCAACTAGTCCAATTACACAAATGTGTGTTTTCTCTAGCAGTGTTTTTATGTTGGTTCCAAACACCTTGTTCAAAACTCTCTTAATATTTTTTTGAATGAGCTTTATCCTCCAAACTAAAATATGAATATCAACTAAACCTACATAAGCGTGACAAAATGTCTCGCCACTGGGTGCAAAAGTATGTTTCATGAACTGTATAATTTTTTCCTAGGCAGTATCGATGGAAATTCTTTTTTTTTTTTATTTAGTCAAGGCCTTGATGTATCTGCCAATACAGATATGAATATAAGAGTATACCATACAAAAGTTCAGGCACAATTTGTTTATTTTATTTTTTTTAAGAAATGAATGCATAAATGTTTAATGCATCCTTGCTGAACAGAAGTATTAAAGTTGTTTTTTATTATTATTTCAAATAAATCCTATACTTTTGAACTTTCTATTTATCAAAGACTTCTAAAAAAAAAAAACAACAACTGTTTTCAACATTGATGATAATAAGAAACGTTCTCGAGCACCAAATCAACATATTAGAATAATTTCTGAAGGATCATGTGACACTGAAGACTGGAATAATAACTGCTATAAATTTAACTTTGCCATCACAGGAAAAATTACCATTGATTAATATTAATAAATGCTTTAGAAGCATTTTTCATTGTTAGTTCAACTAATGCAGTTAACTATTTATATTTAAATCCTTATTATAAATTGTTACGAGACTTCTTTCAAAAATGTATGTAGAACGTGTGACAATTAACCCCAGTCTCCCCTATATAACGCTGCATTAGCAATAACAAATATCCTTTCCCCACGACAGGAGGAATTAATAAACATTGGCTTTTATGGTGTGATCTCAGTTCAGTGTGACTTCAGCGCCTCCCTCTCCGCAGGATGCTTTCCAGCATACCCTGACTACCAGCCAGGACCCCTGTAAGCACTGGGATCCAGCCAGCAATTCAGAGACACGAAACCCAGGCAAAAAGAAGTGAGGCATCATTCTGTGTTGTGGACGGTCTCCCGAGAGGACAACATGTGGAGGAAAATCAATAAGCATTGGTTAATATGCAACAGTGTACTTCTCAGAAAAAGATGCATAAATATTTTCTACTGGCTGTGGAGGCCGGTGTTTCCAAATTATTGTGATTGAAAAAATATATATATTTGTTATTATTATTTTGCTGGGTTTTGTTTTTTTTGCAAGAATTTCATGCAAGAAGCACAGGTCAACTGGCCAGCTAGTCAGAAACTCTGAATCAATTTTTTTACTTACATTTGGTTCCCGGCAAGTGTTCTTGGCATTTTGAACCCTGCACACACACACACACACACACACACATCAGCACAAACGACAGCACTATCACAACTGTTCAAACACTTGAAATTGATATAAAAATCACACTTGACCCACTGTGTACATTAGGCGGGGGGGGGGGGCACATCTTATTAACGGATGATCCTTTATTATGCATTCAGTCTGCTAAGTTGCAAATAAGACTTGAGATTGCAGAGCTCTTAAGGCCTGGGGTCAATAAACAGACACTAATAAAGGATGAAGGTTCTCCCCAGTATGCAGATCAGCTGGGATATATATTTCATGGAGGATTGCACATCCTGAAATTGGCCCAAAAGTAAGAAAGAAGACTTTAGTCAAGGTCCTAAACTCCGAACAGTATGTGTCAAGATCTAAGAGTGAAATCTGGAGCGTCAAACATCTTCTTCTCCAAAAGCTCTGAAAACAAGTAATAAGGTCTGTGATTGAGTCATTCATCCCTTTCAAAAAGAAATATTCAAACCCTTAAATAAAAAAAGAGCTCCGTTTCAATGCAGTAGTAAAGAAAGATGGAGAAATGCAATGCCTTTGGGCAATTTCAATTAATCTCTTGATTTAAAGATGAGGCTGGAGGGAAGGACTAAAACTCTTTAGAGCTTTTCGGCCTGGCCTCTTATCAAAGTGCAGTTTGAATATTCCTTCAAAAAAAGAGACAGACATGGACAGCTACACAGTCTCTTCTTAATGGGTTGTTACATTATGATCTTCAGTTAAATACTTCCTTCAGTTAAATAATGTCCTGGTTTGATACTTCTGATTTCCTCAAGCAATAAGAATGAATAATGTGTCCACTTTATTATTTTAGGAGAAAGGCTTAGCAAAAAGTTTAGTTTAACATTTTGTTGTGACACACCAGTGTTTCTCTGCACACCGAACACATCACAAAACTGTGATGCCTGATTTGAGAAAATACTCTAGTAAACTGGTTGTTTTCAAAGTGTTGAATGCTCGACCAACCAGATTTAAGGATTGGAACAAATTATTGCTATTAAAATTCTGACCGTAAGGCAAACATGTTGAAACCATAATCAAAACTAAATTTAAGAAATAAAAAATAACAGCATTCTAAAATAGTTTAACTGAATGTAAGGGAAACTTGTTGGAACCACAATCAAAACATTTAACTTTTTTCTTCAAACAGGCAGAAATATTCTTACAGAACCAACTGAGATTTATATAGTGGTATCACTAGAGTTAGTTGAATTTATCACTAGAATAAATTCAAACTAATTACAACTAGAAAAACCAAAACAAGTTTCATTATTTTTCCCCTTGTGTGCCCTGTGGTGAAGCAAAACTGGCAGATGTGAAATTGCATACAGCTGAGTTGTTCTTGCACCAGCTGAGCAACTGCCATTGAGATGAATGGGAATCAGTCCAGTCTGGGCCGTCCGCCTCTCTGGGGGATTTATAGAGACTCCGAGGCACTTGACCACAAGCCCCATCTTAACTGCCTTCTGACTCAGGTCATTCTTTTCCTTCCAGTGTACAGTTCAGTTGATGGGTTCCAGTCCATGCGATCATGGTCCTTAAATGGATCTGGAGAAGATGAAAAAGTGTATGTCAAATGCTCACTCCCCTCCCCAGGCAATGTCTTTTTTTTTATTCACTGAGGAACTTGGATGCACAAAATCGCAGATGGGCTTCCTCACAACTGCATCTCTGATAGTGTAGGATGTAAATACTTTTGAAATGTTAACACTTTTGAAACGTCGCATTGACCTAGTGAGTTATTACTTTAGATTTAAAAAAAGAATGAAGCAACAGACATACAAGATCAATATAGAAAGAATCAAATGAACAAAGATGCATAAGGATCAAAATAATATGATCTTCCTGTCATCTGCAAAAAAACAACAACAACAAACTGACACATCATGCTGGAAAAAAAGTGCTGCCCTTCAATGTCTTCAGAAGTGTTTTTCTGACAAGAGGAAGTAGCATATGGTGAGTCATTTTTATCCATATGTTGCATTTCAGATCAGCTATTGGTTGTGAGAGCAAGTGGTGTTCACAGTCGGTGGTGATATCATTTGTCCTTTGATCCTGCAACCCGCCTCACCTGGATCCTACTCTACCTCAGTCTGGTGGTCCATCAAAGCTCCCTCTCAGTGATCAACATTTCATCAAAGCAAAACTCCTCCAAGACCTGCCAGAACCAGGTGATACTCAATAAAGTTTATGTGACACTTATGAGGGACATTTATTACAAAATCTCAGACTTAAAATGTCTGTCATATCCAACTAATCAAACTAATGGATTTAAAGACCTTCATAAGGATGTATGAAATCATCAAATTAGATTTCTGTCCATGTGGAACACCAGTCATATTAAGATTTTATAAGTTGTTAAATAAGTTCTTAATTTTATGCAAAAATGGTGCAATTTAAGCATTTACCAGCTGCTTTAAAGGAAAAGGGAATGCCAGTATGAAACCAGGAAAGAAACACTCCTATCTGCCATTGGCTGGACAAAAAAATAAATAAATAGCCTCACCCCAAACTTGTGCCATTGGATAAGATAGTGGCTGCATCCAAAATCGCATACTCTCTTGAGTAGGCACTTTTTTGAATAAGTAATTAGTTTGCAACTGCAAAAATAGTAGGCCTATGTTTTACAACGTATGAAGGTAATCTGGACGTACTACATTCGTCATGTTGCTGGCCTCATGGGATAGGATATGCACACTTCAGAATCACGCAGGAAGTATAGGTCATCTGGGTACTTTTACCTACTCTTTTATGAATACTGTGAATTCGGACATAATTCTTTTGTCACATACTTTTTTTTGCCTATACTGTATAGTAGGGAAGCATGTGATTTTGGATGCAGCCAATGTTGCTATACGCCAGGCTTGTCAGGATTCTAAAACAAACAGAACAATGTTTTAATAGAACAGAAAGAAGTATTCTAAAAAGGACACTTATTCAATGGTCTTATAATACGGCTATTGCTTTATTATTCTGAGATATTTTCAAGGTGTAAACTATTTAACTCTATAAAATGTAAACTATTTAAAAGATAGGTTTGTAATTTTTTCTATGTCAAAATACATTCTCTTAATTCAGTTTGACTACTATAAATATGCCATTTTTTATAAATTCAGAAGTATATAACACTAACAGCACACTATAGCACAGAAACCACTTCACCTTTAACCTCATCACACCTTATCGCACACTATAATATCATATGAGTGGCAATTTGATGCTATTATGACTCACACACATGTGTGTTTCAAACCTTATTTGGTTGAGGCCTTTAGCTTGTATTATAGCTATAGAGTTAAATGATCTCAAAGGTATATCTCAAAATGCTGTTATGTTGTGTTTCTGTGTGAGAGTGAGTGCAAATTCATACTCATTAAAAGTTAAGTATACCAACACACCTCCTCTTTTATCTCCACCAAAGTACTCCCTAGTGGGTCTAAGTGTGGATAGTGAAACAGCAGACTTAATAAAGATATTGAGTTTTATAATGAGTTTATCATATATTCAGATAATATAATTTGTAAATGAAACAGAAACTGCTTGAATGCATCAGTAAACTGTCTCCAATAGTCAAGCTCTGTCAAACACATTCAGAAAGACCTGCATAAAAAAAACTTTGACAGACAGCAGATTCTGTGAGAGTGACAGACTTCATATCCAGCTGAACCTGCTGAAATATTGATTAACAATGCAGAATTATGAGAATATAACTGCAGCAAAAAAATCTACAGAGACAAGTAATATTATAGATACTGCTCCTATGGAGTATCAGAATAAAACAAAAACAGCTTTGAGAACATAATATCAATTCTGTTTTACCTAAAATGCAATTTATTTGTGTATTGTCAAGCTGTTTGCAATGTGGAAATTAAGTACAAAAATTCAGGACAAAATGGTGCAATTTCATGATACTTTGCAATCGTTTTATTGTTATGGTTTTACAAATATGTATCATTATTTTTTATTGATAGTCTGCTTTTAACTTGGAGGGTTTATTCTTTTGCTGGTTTATAATGGTAATCTTGTTATAGTAACACATAAACGGTGGCAATAATGTAAACCCACATCTAATAATGGAGAACACTGTCTAAACAGTGGTTTTCCACTGAGACCATTTGCACAAATTGCAAAATGAATAGTTTTTTGGTAATGTTATTTGGTGTTTGCCATTTGGCGGAACAGTGCAATCATTTGAGTGACTGTTAAGAAATAATTCAAGGTCAATGTGAACAAAATGAGAAGGACATTCAATATCGCAGGATATAGCTCTCAATATGGCTGTCACAGTTTCGGGCTGCATGCTGATGAAGTAACCAAAGCAATATGAACTTGAAACCTGTGTAAGTGCAATATTTGTACGTTCGGGAGGAGCGACAGGCTGACCATGACACAGGTGTCACATTCTTTATGGGTTTGCAATGCTTAAAAAAATGTTTCACTGAACCTGCTGAAATATTGATTAACAATGCAGAATTATGAGAATATAACTGCAGCAAAAAAATCTACAGAGACAAGTAATATTATAGATACTGCTCCTATGGAGTATCAGAATAAAACAAAAACAGCTTTGAGAACATAATATCAATTCTGTTTTACCTAAAATGCAATTTATTTGTGTATTGTCAAGCTGTTTGCAATGTGGAAATTAAGTACAAAAATTCAGGACAAAATGGTGCAATTTCATGATACTTTGCAATCGTTTTATTGTTATGGTTTTACAAATATGTATCATTATTTTTTATTGATAGTCTGCTTTTAACTTGGAGGGTTTATTCTTTTGCTGGTTTATAATGGTAATCTTGTTATAGTAACACATAAACGGTGGCAATAATGTAAACCCACATCTAATAATGGAGAACACTGTCTAAACAGTGGTTTTCCACTGAGACCATTTGCACAAATTGCAAAATGAATAGTTTTTTGGTAATGTTATTTGGTGTTTGCCATTTGGCGGAACAGTGCAATCATTTGAGTGACTGTTAAGAAATAATTCAAGGTCAATGTGAACAAAATGAGAAGGACATTCAATATCGCAGGATATAGCTCTCAATATGGCTGTCACAGTTTCGGGCTGCATGCTGATGAAGTAACCAAAGCAATATGAACTTGAAACCTGTGTAAGTGCAATATTTGTACGTTCGGGAGGAGCGACAGGCTGACCATGACACAGGTGTCACATTCTTTATGGGTTTGCAATGCTTAAAAAAATGTTTCACAAAAGCATTTTGCACAATTGTAAACACACATTGGTGGGTTAAAGCAGGGGAATCATACAGCTTCAAAAATGAAATAAAATAATACAAATAATAAAAATAAAATAAAAAGAGTGAGTTTTATAATGGGTTTATCATATAATAAAATAATATAATTTGTAAATTAAACTAAAATTGCTCAAACATATTAGTAAACTACCCCAAAGGAATCATACCCATTCAAAAAATTTAAAATAAAATAAAATAAAAATACATTTCTGCACCACTTTGTGCTTGAGAACTAGCCAAAAAAGCATGTCATTCTTTTATTATAAACTCTTTTGAATGCACACTAAAATAAGCAGAAAGGGAGTGAGGAATTAGCAAGAAATCTCTTTAAAGGAGGTAAACAAAAGTAGTTTTCACAGACTGTCCAGACCCCTCACAGAGCTGAAGGGATGGAGGTTAATTGACTCCCAGAATAGCCACTGAGAGCTTGTGTATAGGTAGGCTCTGATCCAGGCTCCATCTGGACTCAGCCAGTTTTAGCAATACTGTCTGTTACCAGGCTTCATTTGCTTCTTAAATAGGCCCTAGATGATGCTTCAGTATAGAAGTGGCCAAGTTGGAGTCTAATGTTGAAGTATCAGCTGTGCTATCAAACAGAAACAAATAACACCCGAATAGTACCCGCATCAAAAGGAAATCAGGCACTTACGTATATTACCATTTCCTCACGTCTTCTGTACCCATGAGAAAGAGAACATCTTGATCTCATCACATTCGGAATGAGGAACACAGAATGCAGATCAGAGCTTTTTGGCTGCATGTTTACTTTAGTTGTGAGCATCAAGGGTTTTTAATCCAGTCCAATTCAATCCTATTGAAGGACATTCGATCCCTTGTGGAGAACGTGATGACAACTTCATCGCAATATAATGATGTTACGTCATCCATCATAACAGGATCACTGAAGAACAATGCAAAAAGCATTTCTGACATGTGAAATCATTCTTCTCTCTATTAGGATATTTTGCACTGCCAAAAGGCCCACGTGTATCAGCTCTTTAAAAAGAAAAACATTCAAAGGGATTTCATAATGTCAGATGGACAGCAATCATAAGAAAAAGGGTGCATTCCAAAGCTAAAACAAAGAAATGCAGGTATATTCAAGGCACTAGTGGAATGCAGATTAATAGAGTTATTGGTATTCCACATGCAAATTTGCACATGTTTTACATTCCTTTAGTGATGCCAACAAACAGAGGATGACCAGAGTCATACAGATGAACCCATGGACATTATGTCACTTATCAGAGTTAAATCTTTTATACTATGATCTGCCCTTTAATAGACAGGTTTGACTCAAATATGCAGAGGAAAACAGAGCGTGAACATTCATATCAAATCAATGAAAATTCAATGAGAGAACTCAGAAGCCATTTTCTCAGCTGTAGTGTTGGTGCATGTGTTTTGCCTTTCTAGGGCAGTGTTTTAGGTTTCTTGTGAACTGAGAGAAAATGGGTCATTAGTTATATGGAAATTCCCATTCAAAACGAATTCCTATTCGAAAGTAAAAATAATCCAGGACATGCATTTCTAAACAGATTCACTGATGAAAAGAAAAGCACCTGATGAAACCCGTTTTAATGAATTTTGCAAAGCTCAGATTAGAATGTCTGGTGAATTATACTGCATGAAATTTCTCTAGGTGAATTAAATTAAAGTTTAATCTTACTCATCTTATTTCACTTTTATTTTTAATTACACACACACACACACACACACACACACTGTAACTACACTGTAACAAGCAACAACAAAAAAAGCTTTCAGTTTATATATAGAATAGTTTTCTATTAATTTCAATTAATAATAATAATTTCGGCCAATTCAATTATTCAAGTGCAAAAACTTATGTATATTCCATCAGTCTAGAATCTCATAACACAGTATAATCTGGCTATTTATTTATTTTTACAGGAATATTTTACATTGGTTTTCTGAAGATATCACACCACATCAGCACCTGCAGAGAAAAGCCCTCAGATTTGCAGACTGTCTACTAATGGCACTGTTTGATTAATTTGCATCTCATTTACATTCTGCTTCTTGCCATTAAAGCTTCTCAAGAGCTTGTCTGTGTTGGATTGTCCTTGAATGACTCGTAATGATGTCAGCTCTTTTCTTAGGATCTAAACGGAAGGAGTAGGTTGTAATTAATTATAAAGTGTTTTGCTTATCTGTATCTTCAGCACATCTATTGCAACAAAAAATAACATTTAAACAAATGTTTACTGTATGGTACATGTATGCGTAAAATGATAATTGTAATTTTGAAATGCCAGTAGGCAGATATAATTAAAGATTTAAGTCTGTTGTATGTGTTTCTGGGCTATTAAAGCAGTCTTGGGGTCTCTCAGTCTCCAAACAAAACATGGGGCTTAACACCAGACAGCTGCATTTATTCATATAAATTGCAGTGAAGATCGGTAGGAGGATCATATGAAATTTAGATACAGGAAAGACCCCTGCAGTCAAATCCAACATGAGTGAGCTCAGGACTTTCACAAAACTTTTTACTGAATCTAAGCACTGAATCTTGTCAGAAGGAATTACTTCTGAATATACTGACGGCACTCTTTGTGTCTGGAGGTTGCTCGAGAGTGAAGCAGTAATGAACTGATGTTATGAATTGAGAATATTTCCTGCAACGTCCTGAAGTGCCTATCACACTGTTTTGATATGCAGCAAGTTCTCAAAGTCTTTCTCCACATCATAAGTGTGCTTTCTCCGCAGACAGTAGATTTCATCATCTACTCTATCTTGCTTTTCATGAAAGTGCTACACTCATCAAATCTGAATGATGCTAACATGGTTTGAAGAGCCCAAACATCACTGTATAAGGCCTGCCTACCAACAAAATAAACTAAATTAAAAGAAATGGTAACTATAGAGGAGCTGAACTCTATTCTCCCACTTGACATCTTGTTTTGCTGTCAGGAACACTCCATATGACAACAGAAGCAGGCAAGGCTAATCTCATTAAAACCGAAAAGTGCTGAATAGCCAGACTATCAAACAGTAGATTCACAAGCATAGCCTTCAGTGTGGACTAGATATACCAGGATTGCTTGTATAATTTTTCAACAGATATATTTTAACCACATATTCTCTATTGGTGATAGCTGAGAACTGGAAAAGAACAAACACCATGTTAAAATATGATTTATTTTATAAAATACTACTGATAAAATGTGTGTCTAAGTTAAAGTTAAAGAGATAGTTCACCCAAAAATGAAAATTCTGTCATTAATTACTCACCCTCATGTCCTTCCAAACCCGTAAGACCTTCGTTCATCTTCAGGACACAAATTAAGAGCTTTCTGACCCTGCATAGACAGCAAGGGAACTAACACATTCAAGGCCCAGAAAGGTAGTAAGGACATTGTTAAAATCATCCATGTGACATCAGTGATTCAACCTTAATTTTATGAAGCTACGAGAATAATTTTTGTGCGCAAAGAAACCAAAAATAAAGACTTTATTCAATAATTTCTTCTCCTCAGTTTCAGTCTTTAATGCACATTTTGTTTTCTTTGTGCCCAAAAAGTATTCTTGTAGCTTCATGAAATTACGGTTGAACCACTGATGTCACATGGACTATTTTAACAATGTCCTTACTACCTTTCTGGGCCTTGAACATAGTTGCGTTGCTGTCTATGGAGGATCAGAAAGCTTAGTCTTATCTTAATTTGTGTTCTGAAGATGAATGAAGGTCTTATGGGTTTGGAAGGACATGAGGGTGAATGATTAATGACAGAATTTTCATTTTTGGGTGAACTATCCCTTTAACGTTTTAGCCTTTTTAGACAACTTTCTTGGCTTTTTACAGGCTGTATTTATTTATTTTCGGATTAACGAAACACGTCAGCTCAAGCTGTTTGTACAGTCTCCCTCGGGAACATCAGGTTCTATTGAGATGTCGAGCTAAGGCACAAGTTTGACAGCCTCATTCCTGCATGCAAATTTAGTACAGGGCACCTTGAGACCTGTGATCTTGTTGTTCGTGTAATAGTGGTGGTGATTTCAGAAGAAGCAATCATTACTACAAAAGGTGCTCCAGCATGCATGTCAAGTGAAGAGCTTCTTGTGTTCCTGTATCATTATTATTGAAAGGTTTTCATTGACATTTCAGGTGTCAGCATTGCAAGAGTTGCCGTCTTGTCAGTCCGTCACAGAATGCAAATTGTTTCTGACAGACACACTCTCACACTGCACCACTAGATCGACAGCAAGCCAAGGCCAAACGCAATAGTGCACAGCATGGATGCTCACACAGCACAGGCACACGGATTCAAGAAAACCAAAGCCAGAAAATAGATTCGAAAACAGCTTGGTCCCTCTTTCTAGGGCAAAAGGTTTCTCTTTTAAGTGTCGTAATCACATTAGACCGCTTGTGGACTGCATCGTCTGTCATACTGCATGTAAAAACAATACACTTTCATAAGGAAACGTCACTTGAGCTACTTTTACACTATACTGCTGTAAGTGCACCACCAAATATTTACTCCGGTGCTGTAATGTGTACTTTCAGAGGATTCCATTACATTATCAAAGACCAAACTTTTATAGTTAAAATAAATATCAAGTGTCATGATCTCCATTATTTCATTACTTTATTAATTAATCATTTGTTTATTATTGTTATATTATTATTATTATTATTATTATTTTCTGTGTTTCAAAATATCAAAAAGTATATTCATTATAACAGTATTAGTTATAATAATAATTCTAATTATAAAAAATGTAGCGTCTGCGTAGAATCATGCATGATCTTTGGGTTTTTATGGCTTAAGAGACCCTTTTTGCCTTTTGACATTTGCATATAAATTACAGTTCTTGTCAGAGACTTTATGTTGTATGGGGGGTTTAAAATTGCCAAATGGTTCCTTGCCGTCAAGGAGATTCTAACCAGCCCACCACTATCATCTCCCCCATCTGACTTCAAACACTGTCCAAAGAGTTGTAAATGGCCAGGCAATTGGCCTGACCGACCAAGCAAACTAACACACACACACACACACACACAAACACACACACATAAAGACATTTCATTTAGAATATAATTAATCAGTTATAATTGTATCTGGTATATGCATGTGTTGTTTGTATGTTTCCCTATTGTATTAGCCTAGTTACAACTTTTTATTTGTATTAGTTAGACTCTCAATGCTTATATTCAGGTATATGAGTGTATCTCTGCTTTAAGATCTATTCTAAATGTTTGTTTCTTGGTATCAATATTATCTGCTTTTCATTCCTCAAACAATGATGTACAGTATGTGATTGTGAAACGCATCATACGATTTGTACTATATTTTGGGTTAAAACTACAGAGATTCCAGACCGGCCATAAAACATGCAAATGAGCCATGAAGGGAACAAAGGAAACTTCTCCCGCTCAAAAATTCATGCCTGGTATTGGCCAGTCCACACAGACTAGGAACCCTCAAAAGCGATTAGCCCGAAATAATCTTTGCTCAGAAACCCTCTTCGTTTGAGACAACACCTTTCCAAGACCCTCAAGATCTTCCTCTTAAGTTTTATTTTCCGGCAGTTTTTATCTTCAAATAACTTTAGTCGCTGTGGACTTTTCCTTCGTCAGAAGAACCAGAAGTAAAAACTTCCAGCTGACTCCTCACGAACTCATCAAAAGACCTCCGGTGTCTACCGCATCAGGACTCTTCTTCAGCAATCGAAACCAATGCAAGTAACCGCTTAAAATTATTTAGATGCGTGTTTAAGTTTCAGCCCCTTTTTAAGGTGATTTTTGGATTCTTTGATGATTTTCAAAGGTTGTGGTTAAGTGATGTGAAATACTGCCATTCTTTTTCTATTCTCTCTCTTTTCCTTACTTTGTTTCATTCTGTGTATATAGAAGTGTTTTGCTTAGTTATATGTTAGATGTAGTTTCATTTATTAAATCCCTTATATTCACAACGGATTGTCTCTGTTTGCTGCTCACAATTCGAAGTCAATGAATGCGTGAACCCTTGCTACATTTTGCTAAATTACTGCTAGCACTGCACAAAGAAGGACAGTTTATTCTTCCTCGGCCAGGAAAATAATAGTTCCTTGAATCGATAAATGATTATATTGTCTGCTCGGTGGACGGACAGATCAAATAATTGTAATATTGATTCTGCTACAGTTAATTCGAAGATATAATCTAAATATTTATTATTGATCATAACCGTAGTATGTATATAATGATACTTTTACTTTCATGTTTCATCATTACATAATCATTGTATCAATATAATAATAATAATAATCATCATCTATTTTACATTATTCATGGGGAAATTTACAATATAATATATTTTAACACTTTATAGTAAGGTTCCATTTGTTAACTTCATTGTTTAATGAAAAATACTTTATTTATTATATGCATTTGTTTAAGCATTTTTAAATCTTTGCTCATGTTAATTTCATAATTTACTAATATGTTGTTAAAATGTTGTTAAAACAAAAAGGTATATGTTAATATTATTTAATGGACCTGAGCTAACATAGACTAACAACAAGCTGTATTTTTATTACCTAACATTAAAGATCAATAAACTAAAGACGAATAAATACTGTAATAATGCAATATATTTAACTCATGTTATCTAATGGGACTTTAGGCAAAGTCTACATAGCAGAAAATACAATCTAAAATGTATAATAAATAAAATATAAAAGATGTAATAATATATAAATATTAATGAATAAATATTAATATAATTTTTTTTACCAATTTGTTGGTGTTAAAAGTCACTAGATGTTTGCTTCATGGACAACCCTGCTGGAAAAAAATACAATAATTGCAATATGGTATGCAAAGGGAAAGAAAACAAATACAACTGAGAAGAATCACATGTTCCTGAAATACATTACTCTTCTTATTTGCATAAAAAAATGTGTGGCAAAAACATGCTGGATCCTCTAACTTAATTTACGTGGAAACAAATCAAGTTTCATTAAAGTACATCACAGACAGCAGATGTTATTTAAGGAAGATAAACAAAATGCAAGCTGGTAATTACACCAAGATGAAAGATTATGCTGTTTTAAATTATTTATTATATATCGTCTTTCCAACCTTTCCATTCCTTCATCATATCACAGCTCTTGTAATTATAACTCATAAATGAGACATGGGGATGTTTGTACTCTACACAAGATAGACCACAGATCACCACTGATGCATCTGCTTAGCTTGTGAAATCATCAGTTCTCTCTCCGTCAGGAATCTTTGAGCTCAGACTCCACAAAAAGATAAGTCACTATCAATGCATGCATGGCTGACTCCTTCTTTTAAGGGAAGAAAACATCAGTCTACTGTGGAGAATGAAATACTTCCAGACTTAGATAGTGAGAATGATGTGCGATCCTGACAGAAGTTGCACAGTGAGCTCTGATCCTCCCGTTTGATTTTGTAAGGCACAGCTCTCCATGTACGAGAAACAGTTAGAAAACTATTTATCTTTCCTTTTCAAGTCATGTATATGCATGACTGAACAGCACTGGAAGAAGTGTTCATAGTGTGGCAAGAACAAAAGATAGGAGCTATTTTTGTTAATCCAAATGACTCAGCAGGAAGCTGTACATACAGTAACCTCTCTCTTATTCTAACAGGTCCATTAACTTCTAAAAGCATGCATTAAAACAATTACAGGTCATGTTATTATGCTTTCTATGGCATTGCGAGCTGCACTAAATGATCAGAGGCTTAATGAAACTTTCCAATGTTATGAACAAAGACTTGTCAAGAAATGATAGCTTTATGACAGGATATAGGATGATCAGATCTCCTACCTGAACACTGTAGCATAGATAATTCCCATTAGTAGAGTTATTAATCATGGCCAATATCAATACAGTGTAAAAAATTATTTTATGTAAATCATTGTAAAGAATATGTTGTACAAGAAAAAAACATTTCAGTTTGTTGCTACTTCAAAATTTAACATTTCATTTAATATGTTACTTGCTCGTTCTCTGTAATTATTAGATAAATTTGCCATGTCAGCCATTTCAGAATGAAAATTGTTTCTACACAGATTTTTTACATTTATGTTATTATTATTATTATTATTATTATTATTATTATTATTTAAGTGAAGTATCCATAGGTATCGTGCCTAAAAAGTTTGGTTCTAGTACATAAGCATATAAATGCTGAATCATGCAATAATGAATGTACTGACAGCATCTAAAACGGGAGTGCTTTTATGTATAAATGTACAAATTAAGGTTAATAATATATAGCAGGGGTGGCGAACTCCGGTCTTGGAGAGCCGCAGCCCTGCAGAGTACAGCTCCAACCCTAATTAAAACCTACCTGCCTGTAGTTTTCTAGTAACCCTTCAGACCTTGATTAGCTTGTTCAGGTGTGTTTGATTAGGGTTGAAGCAAAACTCTGCAGGACTGCGGCTCTCCAGGACCGACGTCCGCCACCCCTGATATATAGAATTCATGGAATATGCTGATTTGATTGAAATTATGATCATTTATATTTAATTACTTTTTAACACCAATCACATTTTACACACTTAAATTGTATACACTATATGGACAAAAGTATTGGGACAGCTGACCATTACACCAACAGGGACTTTAATGATATTGCATTATAAATGCATAGACATTAATATGGAGTTTGTAGTATTTTTGTTGGAAGTTTTATTTACATTCTTCCTGTAAAGCATTTGTGAGGTCAGGCACTGATTTTGGACGAAAAGCCCTGGCCCACAATCTTCATGGAGTGTTCGATGGGGTTAAGGTCAGGGCTCTGTGCAGGCCAGTCAAGTTCTTCCACACCAAACTCATCCAACCATGTTTTTATGGACCTTGCTTTGTAGACTGTTGCACAGCCTTGCTGAAAAAGAAAAGGGCCTTCCCCAAAAGTTGGAGACATAGCATTGTCCAACATGTCTTGGTATGCTGAAACATTAAAATTTGGCCTAGCCAAGTCTCTGAAAAGCAGCCCCACCATTATCCCTCCTGGAAGTTTGGAACACTTCAGCTATAACTTAACAAAGTGTTGGCGACTTTTACACACCACACATTCAGCACTTGGTGACAGTAAATATGTTTTAATATTTATAAGATATGATATAGTCTAGTTAAGCAACATGAAATGAACAAAAGAGTGCAGTTTACCTTGAAAACCAGTATGACTGCAAATATAACTTTGATTTTATGCAAGAGTTCAAACACTTATTATTAATTAACTAATTATTATATTAAATCAGCAGTCTGAAGGAATCGTTTGAATGAATGACTCAATGACGCACTCAATAAGACAGTCACTTGCTGCTGCCTGCTGGTGGTTTACTTTCATATTTAAAAGTATTTCAGATTTGTATATTAAACTTTTAATTTAAAATTGTAATTTAAAACAACATTATTTATGCAATTGTAATTTTGCAGCGTAAATGCATTCATGGCATAGTACATTTGAGCTTCATTGCATTTGTCTGTGTAAAAATGCATCTAAAATGTCACTTCAAGCTGCTTCACATTATTCTGCAGTGGAAAGATCTGTTTGTTGATTCTGATTTCATTTGATTGGTAACAGTTCTATAGTGTCTCAATGTATTAACTGTAATTTTTATTAAAATTGATTTAACTATTTGATATGAAAAAATATCCATACATTTAATTCTTCTTCTTCTTCTTCTTCTTCTTCTTCTTCTTCTTCTTCTCCTCCCACACTAAAAAGTGTATTGAAAATGACCTGGAATTCAATTTAAAGGGTTCCTATGATGTTGCTAAAAATAACATTATTTTGTGTATTTGGTGTAATGAAATGTGTTTATGTGGTTTAAGGTTAAAAAAAACACATTATTTTCCACATACTGTACATTATTGCTTCTCCTCTATACCCTGCCTTTCTGAAACGCACTGATTTTTACAAAGCTCATCGGTCTGAAAAGCGAGGTGTGCTCTGATTGGCCAGCTATCCAATGCGTTGTGATTGGCCTAATACCTCAAGCATGTGACGGAAATGTTACACCCCTTATCCTACTGTGATGCCGTGTCTCGCCCGGAGCGACGAGAAAAAAACATTAAAACCCATTATAAACGAGGCATTTGTTGCATCCAGTGGGGACATAATTACGGATTATAATGACTTATACTGTCTTTCTACGTGTTGCGTTGCAAAAAACAAGCGCTACTCTACACTGCTCAAAACTCGCATTTGAATCGTCAGTGGCAAATTCTTTAAATATAAAAATCGTACTTTACAATCTTTGAGTCAGTACAGCCGGCATTGTAGTCTACTCTTCCAGGATCACGAAACAGTCCTCCATAAAATGTGCTGCACACATCTGAATATTTGGGTTGAACTGTTCTGGAACAGTGTTGTAAATATAACTTAACCACTGATTTCTAGTCGTGTCCTCTTTTGGAAGGCCAAACAAAGTAGTTTATTTTTCACAACCAAACACACAGCGCCTTCACGACATGGCGGTGGCGGCAACAACAATACTCCAGCAAGAATTACAGCGGGCTAGAGTGAGAGGCGGGCGGAGGCCTAGAGTGAGGAACGGCCGGCGGGCTAGAGTGAGCGGCGGCAGGCGGATTCGACGAAGGAGCAGGCTTGCGGCAACCACATGTGACGACCCCGGGCTGGACTCCGCTTCGTCCACAGTGAAAGCAGATCCGGTGATCCACAGCGCGAAGTTGATGTATTTCCTCAGCGACCAGCACGGATCAGCTCCAGGCATGAAGACGCGGATATCGTCCTCTTTTGGAAGGCCAAACAAAGTAGTTTCGCTTTCACAACCAAACACACAGCGCCTTCACGACATGGCGGTGGCGGCAACAACAATACTACAGCAAGAATAAAAGTTATGCCTTCTTTCTTTGCTTGAACATTTGGGCGGCGTTATGCTAATCTTCCCACATCGTGATGTAGACATGTGGGGGCGTGTTAGAACGAGCCGTTTTAGGTAGGCGTGGTCGACTCTTAACTTTTATAAAGAATATCTCTTTGGATTTGAGACTTTAGTCTTTGCAACTTAACAGATCTTCTTTATGCACCAAGAGCTTGTAACACTCTAAAGAGAAAGGAAAAATTTAAATCGCATCATATGACCCCTTTAAGTACATTTTAGCATGCAATCGTGAACTTTAATCATATAGAATGTAATTTCCCAGCAACAAAATTGTGGCCGGTGAAAATGCTGAGTGGCTAGTAATTTTGGAAAACCACTAGTCACAGTGGCTGGTAAATAAAAAAGTTAATGTCAAGCCCTGAATCCTATCTATCACAGTATGATGCCTGAATTCATTGAGCTCTTTATAACGACCCATGTTTTTCACAAATGTTTACAACCTGAATTCAAAATTAAGGTCTAATACTATTGTCCATATAGTGTACATCTAATCGGACAAGATTTGACATGAAAAGTTTCATTCAATCCTGTAGGATTTTCTTTTTGCACATCATACATCAACATTAACAATGTTTCACATGTATTTCATCATTTAATTCAGTCATACAAGTGCCAATTACTGTTATTAGTGCCATCAGGATTTAATTTATGTCTTTTCTAAATAAAGTTTCAAGATAATTGAAAAATGCTAATGTCTTATCTATATAGCACATTTGCTATTGTTTTTGTTTTTTGGATTCAATGTGGATGCATTAAATTGATCAAATGTTACAGTAAATACATTTAAATTAAATAAATGTTATTTCTATGTTTTGATCTATTTTCCATTAATCAAGAATCATTCAAATGTAGCACAGCTTTATTAAGCAGCTAAGCTGTTTTCAACATTGATATTAATAGGAAAAGTTTCTTGAGCACCAAATTTTACTACTTTGGTTTGAGTAGAGATTGAAATTCTTGGCATGCCCCTGAGTGCTATACACTAACTTCTGACTTGAAAAACTATATTTATATCTCTATACTCACATTTTTAAATCAATTTCTCACCCTCATAAAAGTGAACTGCAAATCCCCACTGAGCAACAGCTTAAATTAAGCGCTTTATTTCCACCCTTTATTAATTTTCCCACCACTGTGTAAATAATCTAGCTAAAGTGCATATGTCTGAAAATCTGCTAAATCATTTTATGGAAATATTCCTTTTGAATTACACAAGAATACTCATCTTTAAAGGGTATAGCATTTAAAAGGTACTACAGGAATGACCCATTTAGGCTTCTGCTAAATTACATCTCACAGCTTGGATTAATTAAGCCACCGATATTCCAATGAAGTTTTGCTAAAGTATTCATCCAGTGGATCTTCAGGACTGTAGTGGTTTGTCAGAGCAGCCACGGCTTGCCAGCGTGACTGGCTCAGATATAAAGGAGTCCGTGTGGAAAGGGTCCATCAGTGGTCTCCTGTCTCTGTAGGTTGGCTTTCCTGCTGAGGAGACAGCACAGCATGAGGCATCACAGGCTTGGGAAGGATCAATGGAGCAACGTGAGAAAAGCATTAAATAAAAGTTTCTTCAGACGGCTGTAACGTCGAGCCAGCTGCTTGATCTTCGACCCAGTGGAAACTGCAGTGTTGGATACATCAGCTTCTCCATATGGACATGAGGGTGTATGTTGTATCAGGGAAAAACAAATATCTGGTTTGTTTGCTATTGTTCTGACAGCTGACTGTTGGTACAGTACAGTTTACAGTTTTTATCATCTGTAGGCTCGTGTGTCATATCAGGCTTCTGCAATAATTATAATTATTATTATTATTGTTGTTGTTT
>NW_015505453.1:1094535-1120233 GCF_001515645.1 Sinocyclocheilus grahami | reverse complement strand
ATATATATATATATATATATATATATATATATATATATATATATATATATGTGTGTGTGTGTGTGTGTGTGTGTGTGTGTGGTGTGTGTGTGTGTGTGTGTATGTATGTATATATATATATATATATATATATAAAAGATAAGATAAGATTAAAATAAGATTTTTTACATTTTCATTATGTAATTTGTAACATTATAAGTAGAAAATTATACATTTTTAAATGTCACACATAATAAACCATTTTTAACACTTATCAGTTGCTGATATTCACTACCAGTCATAGATTTTTGAACAGTAAGATTTTTTATGTTTTTAAAGAATTCTCTTCTGCTCACCAAGCCTGCATTTATTTGATCCAAAATACAGCAAAATCAGTACATTTAGAAATATTTTTATTTTTTAAAGTTTTATTTGAATATATTTTTATATAATTTATTCTTATTATTTATAATATATTTTTATATAATTTTGTAATTTATTCCTGTGATTTCAAAGCTGAAATTTGAGCATCATTATTCCAGTCATATGATTCTTCAGAAATCATTCTAATATTTTCATTTGCGACTCAAAAAACATTTTTTATTATTATTATTATTATGTTGAAAACAGCTGAGTAGAATTTTTTCAGGTTTCTTGCTTTGAATGGTATAGTATGTAATGTTACAAAAGCTTTTTATTTCAGATAAATGCTTATCTTTTGGATCATTCTATTTATCAAAGAATCCTGAAAAAATGTACTGAACTGTTTTAAATGTTATTTTAAATAGTAAAAATAGTTCACAATATTACCTGCTTTTGCTGTTTGAATCAAATAAATTGTAGCGTCTGGCCCACTCAAACACACAATATATATTTTTGTTAGCTAGATTTAACAAATACTCTGTAACACCCCAGGAAGCCGAACAGGCCCCTGGTTCCATGGCAACCCTGTCACCCGATACATTTACGACCTCCTGGAATTTAGGTGAAGAAAATCGCTTCCTTGCCCATAAGGAAAATCCACAAGGGAAGGACTTTTCTTTGCTAATTAATTAATAGGAAAACCTTTCTTTGAATGAACACACATGATCCTTCAGGTCATTGGGTATATTATTGTCATCGTGTATTTTGTCTTTGAAATTGTATACTGTTATGCAGGCTTATAATCGAAACACACTCCTGTCAGCTTACATATATATAACCCTACCATGTTTAGTATCTATGAATTCGTATTCGGATGATCTAATTGAGAGTGTATATTGTATGTTTACACCTACGCAACATATTAGTGTTCTAAGAGTCTTTAGTAATTTTTATCCAAGTTTCATATGCAAATTACCATGCTTTCAAACAAAGGGCCATAAAAACGCCCCAGTATCTCAGAACTCCCACTTGAGATTCCGGACTTCCTCATTGGACAAGCCCATCTTGAGAGGCGTGAATCTTTGCAGGCTTTAAAGGCCGCACTTCATGTGACCCACCGAGTCGATGGTTTGTTTTAATTCTGAGAGGCCCAGGATTCGGCCTCGACCTTTCCATTTCACCAAGATTCTCTGACTCAAACTGGTTCTTTCTCATCAACCAACTTCAGCAAGATCTTGGGCCTTAAGATTGCATCAGGAATCTCTTTCAGACAGACGAGATTTGCAAGTATCAAACTTAGTCTTATTAATTAGGTATCATTTGCACCTTTTTACAAATGACAAGACAGTTGACCCTGAGAGGTCAGCTAAATATCTACAGCGGATCTAAATATTCATAATTAATTATAACTAGTTATGATTAATTATTCATATTTCCTAATGAGCTGATTCGTTACAAAATGCAGGCTTGGTGAGCAGAAAATAATTCTTTAAAAAACATAAAAAATCGTACTGTTCAAAAAATATTGACTGGTAGTGTATATTGAAAAAAAGCATAATATTAATAATAATTATAATAATAATATAAATGGTTAAACAATTTTTTAAAAATATATTTTAATAGAAAGGTAAGTTATTTATAGATAGTCATTTTATTATAATATTTGAAAAAGTTTACATTTATTATTATTGTACATTATTATAGATTTTATTACAATGTATTCATTTTATTTAAAAAAAATTCCCTTTGGCAAGAGAAATTACTTAAAATCATCATTAGTCTTTCACCTAAATCCCTCACAGTCCTCTGAAATGGCCTCTTCCCCTTGCTTCAGTTTTTTCAATTTATGCTTCATGTTTGTTTTTTGTTTTTTTTATCAAGGTCTCCACACTCTTGCTGGGCCGGGGTGTGATGGCATTTGACTTGAACGGCCGGCTGATGGTATACCAGAACCCTCTGCTCCTCCGGATGACCAGCCCTCTGTCCTGCCTGAGTGCTGTGCTGCTCACAAATGTCACTCGTACACAGAGCCTGCCAACTCTTTCATTAGCAAACATGACCTGGCTTCCATCACATGACAAACAACCCTGCGGGTCAGCGACCCCTTGCTAAAGATCTCCCACCTGCTCTGCCGTAAACAGACCTGCTGTGTGCATAAGTAATGATTATATGAATCAAGCTGTTGTTTACATCTACAGCATCTTTATACTGTCATTTGTGTTCTCTGTAAACAACTAATGTGAAATCAGTACTTGGAACCTAAAGTTGTATTACAGTGTCCAGAATTAAAGACTTCAAATAATACTATAAAATAATTTGAGTGTAGTGAGCCGCCTCTAAGAGACGATTCTTTGTAGTGAACGAGAAAAGTCGATTCCTGTCAGGGAGAGCCGAATCTTCAGCCGGAGCCTTATATTTTAGGCCAATTTAGCAGTTGTGAATGGTTTGTGTGTTGGTAAGCAATTTTTTTATTTAGTGTTTTCATAAAAGCCTTATTTTATGCATTTTTTCGTTACAAAAACAGAACAAAAAAAAATACACATGCGGCTAATTACATGGGAGGACCGACTAGGATCATACCATTATATGAAAGAAGGAATGGGGACACAAGCTCTGAAGATAGCGAGTGTAGTGGTAAAGGCCAGGTACACAGAGCGACAGAGAGAGACGGGGGAGCCGGATTTAAAGGGGTCATATGATGCGATTTAAATTTTTCCTTTCTCTTTGGAGAGTTACAAGCTCTTGGTGCATAAAGAAGATATGTAAAGTTGCAAAGACTTTGTAACTTTTATTCTCGCTGTAGTATTGTTGTTGCCGCTGCCATGTCGTGAAGGCGCTGTGTGTTTCGTTGTGAAAGCAAACTACTTTGTTTGGCCTTCCAAAAGAGGACGATATCTGCTTCGTCATGCCTAGTGCTGATCCGTGCTGGTTGCTGAGGAAATACAATAACTTTGCGCTGTGGAGCGCCGGATCGGCTTTCACCATGGTGGACAAAGCGGAGTCCAGCCCGGGGTCGTCACATGTGGTTGCCGCAAGCCTCCTTCGTCGAATCCGAAGCGCATCACAGTATGGTAGGGGAGTAACATTTCCGTCACAAGCTTGAGGTATTCAGCCAGTCATAACGCACTGGATAGCTGGCCAATCACAGCACACCTTGCTTTTCAGACCAATGAGCTTTGTAAAAATCGACGCGTTTCAGAAAGGCGGGGCATAGAGGAGAAACAATAATGTACAGTATGTGGAAAATAATGTGTTTTTTTAACCTTAAATCCTTTATTTATTTGTTTGCTGTGGTTGCTGTGGTTTTGTGTTCAATTGTTCAATTAAAATATTATTAAAATGTTAAATAATAGTATGTGTGTATTTTTATTTTTTGTAATGAAATAAAAATGATTAAAAAGGCTTTTATGAAAACACTGAATAAAAAATTACTTACCAACACACAACCCGTTCACAATTGCTAAATTGGGCTAAAATAGAAAGCTCAGAGTGATACTAAATAAAGAGCTATTTGGGAGCCGTAAGAGCCGGCTCTTCTAAGGGAGCCGAGCCAAAAGAGCCGAACTTCCCATCACACTAGTATGAAAGCTGCTGAATGTTTTCTTGACAAGTTTTCTTCCGGAGATCAATACACCGGAGGAGTCTAGCGGCCTCTAGAGGTCAAGCAAGTCACTACAACATTCAGCAGAAACTTGCCCCACCATATCCACCTTTTTCCTAACGAGCCTACTGCGTTTTAAATTATGGGAGGCACTTCCGTTTTGAGAAGTTCCACTCAAAAAGACTGCAACAAATCATTTAAAATCATAAGACTGCACTTCAAATAATCCTTATCCGTCATTTTGACTGAATGGGCTGAACATTTTCATTCCTTACCTATTTTTAGAAGTCAGGAGAATAATGTTATGCTTGTGTATTATATATGTATATTAATGTGACGTGATATAACAACGATATCTATAGGCCTAGTTCTTTTCAGCCCGTTGTATTATTTGATTATTTTCATGTTTCCTTTGTATTCTGCTGTAGGTAAATGAAAAAAGACCAGAGCCAGACCAGACCAAATGTTCTATTGACCAAAATTTGTGGTCTGCTCTCCCTAATTAAATTAACGATATAAACCATGAATATTTCCCTGGAATGCACTAAGAATCTTTCATATTTCTCCAGGTTTGTTTTCACACGGATGCTGTAAAATGTAATTGTTACGAAATATAGACATATATTACTATAATGGTATTTAACACATCCGTAATATTGCTGTGGATAGAAGCAGGATTTTTAGGAGTTATTCATGGTATGTTGAAAGTAATTTGTTAATGCTTTTACACTTTTAAATTTCCTTTTAATGATTGATGTTTGAAGAGTGAGTAAAATAATGTCACCTCGTTGTACCCAGTTTTTGAAAATGCTTATTATTGCATTCATAGACTGAACCTTTTGCTGATTGTTTACTGTGTAAACGGAAGTTACTCGCATTATTTGCGCAAAGTCACATGGGTAGGAAAACAGTGGATAGAAAATAAATGTTTTCTTGAAAACCAGATATGCACATTGTGATTCCATATCTCAATCAATTTACCTCGCAATTCGCTTCCAACATGGATTCTTATACAGATGCAGCGAGACCATATAAATACAATGGCAGGATGAAAGAATACTCTGATCAATTTCTCAGATGCCCACAAGCTATTTTCCTTGTGTCTTACCATGATAGATCCGTGTACAAGCACACCTGAGACCCTGGCCGATGATATTCCATGCCACAGCATCCAATGTTCCCTTTTAAGTTAAAAAAAGAATATAGGTTTTCTCATATGACACGATTTGATATTTGCTCGGAACGTGCAACTTAGCCCTGAACTTCTTGTGCCTGGTCTCCACAGGCTGGAGATATAAAAGAGATCCCTTCTGTACCCATTGCCATAGTAACAAAATCTACCCCAATTACAGCTCAAACACTGCCCTGCTTAGAAAGGGTTTACACTTAGATATCCTCTAATAAGGTCGGATGTGGAGAATACGAATATTTGCTCTCATATTTCTCATATTTCTCTACGGCAGAGCCCCCGTTTTGTAAGTGCGACAGGCCTGTGAATGGGGACGGAATCAGTTCGGTAATAGATGAGGTGCAGCTGGAAAAAAGATCCTTTAGGGCTTGGTATGTTACATCACTGCTAATGGCTTCTGCCCTGATGGCAAATTAAATTAAGAGTACATTAATTAGGTGCATTCATTAAATGAACTGTAGTCTGCTCACAGAAGTACAATTCGGCCAGTCATTAATTCAGATGCAGTCATTTTATAATGTCTAAATCATGTCTTTAATCATTCTTCCTTTCACAAGTCTGAACATACATACATTTCTTAAAATCAAAATCAAATTTGCATGGAGACAAACAGCAGGTACTTCAGTCCCAAAAGAATGAATTTTAATGACTCATTAAATGCCGTGTTTGCGTAAGAACCGTGACTCCTGGCTCAAAAACACTGAGGATTCAGAGTATTACAGCAACCACAAATAAGAAGATAAAGCTACAATACCAAACAATGGCTCAGCATGCAGAGTAAATCTTCTTCTAGTAAAATATTTATATATTTAATAACAAAAGAAATGTACATCAGTGGAAGCGATTAAAGATTATGTGCAACATATCAAAAAACGTTGTTTTTAACTCATTTTACACTAGGCTATTAGGCAAAACAATACAGAGTTGCAAATCTTTCTACATCTCTAGGGGCTGACAAAACCAGGCAAGTCTCCCAAGTTTGGTCCTAACTCCCAAAGTATTATAAAGTGTTTGGAAATGTACAGTATGCAGAGAGTACATGCGAAGGCTTTCCTGGATAGCAGGGAAGCAGTTGAGTATCTGGATAAAAATTCATGGGTTTGGAACTAAGGATAAATCTTAGACTTCATTGATTGTGAACATAGCATGAAAAAATGATGAGGAAGCTCTGGGACTTTTCACTGTTCACTGCATTAGTGGTGGGGATTTTTCACTGGCATTTTCTACATGTTACATACTTAGACCAGTAAGTGGTGACAAGCTACCATCTTCACAAGCAAATATTTTAATCATTCATGCAGCTAATATGTCAAAACATTGATTCATTCAGGAACGAAACAAGTGACTTTTACGATTGAGTCAGTTAATTTCACTCAGTCGACTCGTTCAGAAACACAGTTTCATTCTGAAATGAAAACATAATTAATTTATTCAGTCAAACAGGTTGTTCAAAACTGATTTATTCAAGAACAAAATTTGGTAACACTTTAACCTTTTATGTTTATTATATTATAAAGGGTTTTAAAAGGTATAATGCATTATAATTATTCATAATGTGCATTGTAATAAATTATAACTTGTAAATAATTATAACCAAATTTAAAATGCATAGTGTTATAATATATTGACTGTGGTTACTGTTATTCATTAGATGCAATGTGCAATGCATTACAAAGTTGCATTACAAGGCATAATTAATGCATTAAAACTAAATAAAGGCTTTAAGTAAAGTGTTTCCCAAATTTTTATTATAATTTAGATACTAGGTTTGTATTTACCATTTTGAATTTAATAATTGTTGGTTTTTCATTATTATCAGCTTTCATTTTAAAGTCACTTGCAATTTTGGTTAATTTCTTTTGTGTTTTTGTCATTTTTATTAGTTTTTGTTTAGGTTTTGTGTTTTTTAAATATTATTTTTATTTTAGTTTTAGTTATTTTAGTACATCAATTAAACTAAATGGAAGTGATAAATGTTGCCATGGCAACTATAGCTGAAAATAATCTAAAGGTTAAAAATTGTCCTAGCTATTCCAAGCTCTATCATTGCAGTCAGCGGGTGTTGCAGAGCTTCAGTCCAAAAGAAGTGAAATAAAAAGCGCCCATGCGCAAAGCTGACCTCATACGTCATCCACCCGGAGCTGCTTCCGTGTACAACTGTTGGCGCAAGCTAGATTAAAGTGATTATTACGTTTTAAATATGGTTATTTTTCTTACAAAAACGCATTGATTCGCTACAGGAGGTCTTTGTTCACCCCCCAGAGCCATGTGAGACACTTTTTTTTATGGATGGGCGTTTTTCATTTCACTTCTTTTGGACTGAAGCACTGCAACACCCGCTGACTGCAATGATAGAGCTTGGAATAGCCAGGACAATTTTTAATATAACTCCGACTGGATTCGTCTGAAAGAAGAAAGTCATATACACCTAGGATGCCTCGGGGGTGAGAAAAATAAATTTTTGGGTGAACTAAACTTTTAAGTGTTCAAATATTTGTTGGCTTCACTGTATATGAAATATAAATATAGAAAATGTGGATGGATAGACTAATAGCACTAAACAACAGTTTAATTTGTGAGGTTAAAAAGGTTGAAAGAAAGGACATGGATGGCATCTGTTTTGTTAAATGATTTGTCCTCCCAATCACGCTCATCTTAAGCGATGAGCACAGGAATATTCATGGCAGGGAGGCAATGAAGGGCCCTTCTGTCTTTCATTACATGCACAACAATGAATTCATTGGAATTATCATGGAAGCATGACCTTCAATTTCAGCCCTGTGTTCATTACTGGCAGCGGCAGGGCCCATGCTCTTAGATTATTTCACACTGTATAAGAGAGTAAGCCAGAGTGGAGCGCGCAGACCCCATCAAGAGGTGGCAGGTTGCGGGAAATGAATATGAAATGCAAAGGCAATTTTCCTTTTGGCCAGATGGGTGACTTGGTATTCCTGACGAACGTTAGGAGATCAAGAAGTCCCATTAGCGCACTCTGATAACGTGAGAGGGAGGGGTTGACATTCTGCCAGAGTTCCTTTTACAAAGAAAAGCCTTGCAACGGTATACATTTGCTCTAAATGTTTGTTTATCAGATTCCTCATAGAAAGGTACAGCCAGCATTTTAGCAAAAAAGGGAGCTTTTGCCAGGATATTGACAATAAAATTCTTGTCTGAGCAAAGACTGACTTGAGAGTCGATATTCATTTAATACGCCATTGTTGGTTGCTTGAGTTGGGCTTCTTTGAGTCAAGGTGATATCTATCAAATGCCAAAAAGAGTATAAACTGTAGGAGGGGAGGGGAAAAAACAGAATGAGGGCAAAAGAGGACCTTTCATGGACAGACTCCCAGACGGAAGCTATTCCCCATCTCTTTAGAAAGTGTAATGAAGGGAGACTGAATCAAAGAGGCCCAATAATTTGCCTGACCAAATGGATTGCCTTTGCAATGAACAAACTGGGGACAAAGATAGGGCTTGCTTGGAAATACTATATTTTCTCTTTTTTCCTCCCCAAGATTTTGGCATTGACAGCACTGCTGCTCGGGTTTTGGCCCTGGGCCCCTCAGTGAAATCATAATCACTGCCTGTCCACCTAATCGTTGCTGAAGCTTAATTTAACATTGTTCTATTCTGAATGCTTAGAGTTTACCTTAATATGTGTTACAACGGAAGCAGAAAAATAAGACCAATTGCACACTACTAGACAAAATTAGCTTTTGAAATTTATGCGACTAGTCATAGTGTGGCTCACAAGAGCTCCTATGTGCACACGCTGTAATCTCACTGTGATCTGTTTTTTTTTTTTGTAGACTAATTGTAGACTTAAAGCGATAGTTCACCCAAAAATGAAAATTCTGTCATTAATTACTCACCCTCATGTCGTTCCAAACCTGTAAGATCTTTGTTCGTCTTCGGAACTCAAATTAAGATATTTGTGATGAAATCCAAGAGCTTTCAGACCCTGCATAGACAGCACCAGCATTGTTCAAGGCCCAGAAAGGTAGTAAGGACATTGTTAAAGTAGTCCATGTGACATCAGTGGTTTAACCGGAAGTCGTTATTTTTGTTTTCTTTGCACACAAAAAGTATTCTCGTGGCGGCATAAATATTAAGGTTGAACCACTGATGTCGCATGGACTATTTTAAATATGTCCTTACTACCTTTCTGAGCCTTGAACATGTTAGTTTCATTGCCGTCTAATTTTTAATTCTGACTTTTTTTCTTCTGAATTCTGAGTTTACATCTCACAGTTCTGTTTTGTTTCTGCTATAGAATAAAAAAGGGTCATTTTGACTTTTTATCTTACAATTCTTACTTTTTTCCTTGCATAGTGCAAGTTTTTTTCTCACAATGCTGACTTTTCTTTTTAGAATTGCGAGTTTATATCTCACAATTCTAGGTTCATATGTCAGAATTTGAGGGGGAAAAAACAGAATTGTGAGATATAAACTCAGAATTCAAAGAAAAAAAATCTGAATTGTGAGATAACAAGTCACAATTACCTTTTGTAATTGTTTTAATTTTTACAAGTTTCCGTATTAAATCAGTAATTCACCCAAAAATGTAAACGATTTACTCACATTCATGTTATTCCAAACCTGTATGACATTCGTCTGTGGAACACAAAAGCACACAAAAGAACACAAAAGTTTGACAAATGTCTCAGTGGATACCCCTGACAATGAAAGTCAATTGTTGTTTTGGACCCCACTGACTTTGTATTGACAAAAACAGAAATATTCTTCAAAATTCTTCTTTTGTGTTCCACAATGACTTGAAAAAAGTAATTGATGACTGGATCTAAATCATAAAAGGCTAAAAAGCTTTAGTTTTTGTAGTGTGTACTTGGTATAATAAAACAAGAGAGTGTGTTTTAGGGTGGGTTTGGTCACCTTAGTGAACCTGCTAATAAACTAGCATCCATAATGACATCAATTGGTAATATATTGTGCTCTACAGGCTGATAGCAGCAATATATACTTCTCTTATGTAGACAGATATTGATTCTCACAGGGGAGAGGATGCGTCACTGCAGGAGAAGACGAGGCTGATGAAGTTGTCCTGGATTATCCCGGGCCTGCCCCTGTCGTCTGGTGAAGACAAAGTGCACAGACATACTGGCAAGTGATAAACAGCATGGCTGTTTGCAAAAGTCTCAAGTAGCGTGATCATCTGCATTACCAGATAAACTAAGGCAGCAAGCTGTGAATGCCTCCGGGCAAACAGTGGCAGTGCTAGACTGAAAGACAATTCAGATTTGTTTTGTGCACATAATCAGTTCTCTTATGCACCTGACTGATATGGGTCATTCTATATAACATGTGCTTCTGCGTGTTTGACAAGATGCTATTAAAGTACATTTTTAACTTATAAAAAAAGAGGACACTTGTCCTTGAGTTTAATTAACTTCACAGGATTTATTTATTCTTATTAATTCATTCAAAAGTAATGCATGGTAAAAGTAATTAATTAAATTAAACTTTTAATTCATATTAATATTATTATTTTTTTTAATAACACATTTTGTTTTAAATGAAAATGTACATATATGCAAAAACAAGAAGGATCCAGGAAGGTACAGACAAAAAAAACACCCTTGTGATAAGAGAAATAGAAAAATTCAGCTTTGTCATTACAGAAATATATTGCATTTTAAAATATATGTCTGTAATTAAAAAACAAATTTATGGCACCTTTTCTGTAGAATGGCCCTGTACTAATGACCCACCCACAGAGTTACCACTCTAAAGATAGAGTAAATGGCATCCAATTAAAACTCCAGCACAATAAGGCAGTCATTACAGAACCATTTCAAAAGGAAGTCATTCAATTAAATCTGGAAATTTAAATCTCTGAATTAGTCATATTCTAATGGCATTGTGGTGAAGTGCTCTGAGGCAAAACAAGATTTTAAAGACATGTAAATCAGGATTATGAGATAACCGTGTTTTTTCGTTTTCTGTGGAAAGGAATAAGAGTCACAGTCAACAATGTCATTTCACGTGGTGATTCGATGATAAATCTGCCGAATTACCATGAAGTGTCGAAGTGATCCCAATCACATTATCTCCCTCATATTACATTCATGACATACAAAAGCGGTGGACCCAGGGGCAGTCATTAACCATTACTCGGCCATTCATCATTCTGATTTTGCATTGACCAAACGGGTTACAAATGTTCTCTCTCTCTCTGTATGCATGCAAAGCGTTAACCTTCTCCTTGGCTCCTTCCTCATCTTCAATGGCCTTAGTAAAATGGCAACTTCACAAGCCATAATGATGTCACTGAAGTATCACTTGTCATTTGTAAGTGATGGCAAGCAGAGTCCCCACACAGTTCAAAGAAGATTGATGATTTCAGCGCTACTGCAGCAATGCAAAAGGTCACACCAAACTGTCTGCACCATGAGATTGGCACCGCAACAGCTTTGTGTGCCACTTTCCACAAAAAAGGTACTGCAAAAGGCACAACGCGAAGCTGAGTGCCTGCAACCCCTTCAGCCGTGAATTATTCACAATACAGCACTGCCTCTTGTACCTTATTGCTTATTCTGTCTCTAAGATATCAGACACTTACATGAGGTCATTCGGCCATTCATCATTCTGATTTTGCATTGACCAAACGGGTTACAAATGTTCTCTCTCTGTATGCATGCAAAGCGTTAACCTTCTCCTTGGCTCCTTCCTCATCTTCAATGGCCTTAGTAAAATGGCAACTTCACAAGCCATAATGATGTCACTGAAGTATCACTTGTCATTTGTAAGTGATGGCAAGCAGAGTCCCCACACAGTTCAAAGAAGATTGATGATTTCAGCGCTACTGCAGCAATGCAAAAGGTCACACCAAACTGTCTGCACCATGAGATTGGCACCGCAACAGCTTTGTGTGCCACTTTCCACAAAAAAGGTACTGCAAAAGGCACAACGCGAAGCTGAGTGCCTGCAACCCCTTCAGCCGTGAATTATTCACAATACAGCACTGCCTCTTGTACCTTATTGCTTATTCTGTCTCTAAGATATCAGACACTTACATGAGGTCAACAGAATCAAGTATTTGCATTTTGTTAAAACAAAATCATTTAATGCAACTGGAACTAAATCTGAAAAAGCACTTAAAGCACAGAAAGTCAGAATGAGTTGCTCTTGGCTTTTTCTTGTCTTAGTAAGAAGTGTCTCTTCACCCTTTGCAGAGGTTTAAAGCAGTAACTTTAATTCATGTAGGCTGTCTGTGACTCAGCTCTCTCGTAATGGTTAAAGCACATATCTTCCAGCCATTGGTCCATCTGTCCATGCTTCATTACCTCTGTCTAAGCTGCATTTCATCTCAAATATCTCCATTTTGACACTGCATTGCAAATACAGCCAGGGTTTGGAGAGTTGGGAAACTTACAGCTCTAATCAGAAGTAAGACACCAAACGCAATCCAAGGCAGATGGTTATGTCATGTTAACCATCTGGCTATTTTCATTATATCATATGTTGCATACGCTAGCTCAGGAATAAAATAAAAAGGTAGCTTATTAACCTCATGTAAGCAATGTTGCTTTGAAAAAAAAAACATTTGTAATGTTTTTAATATATATATAATACAATAAATTATGCACAAATTATATTATTTGCATAATATAAAAATATATAGATAATAACAATATAAAAACCACAAATTTCAGAATTGCTCAATGCCATAAAATTGCTTACACTGGACACTACAAAAATTCATAATTCATTTCAGTTCATGTCTCAGAATGTGTATTTTTTTTGTTTGTAATTTCACAGTTGTAATACCATAACGTGAAAGCGCCACTTTTCTATCGGGAATGTGCCGAATCTGCTGATGTAATTACAACCGCTAATGATAGAGAAGGGTAGGGGGAGGCCGGGTGAGAACTGAGCTCTCGTGCCTCCGTTGGTAAAAAAAATGAGCCAATCAGCATCGAGTGTTCACTTTCAGCGCTGAGGAGTGTTGAGAAAAGAACCCTCGCAAGGGAGGCTAGCCTCCCTTCTGGTATCAACCAATCATCATAGAGACGTAAATTACGTGATATTAGTTTGAACGACTGCCGCTGCGCTGATAATGTACCAAGTACTTATGATGAGTAGCGATATTGAATATTTGATCGCCAACAGATTTACGAAGCTGTCGTTCAAACAATATATAAACAAATTTAGGGAAAACAACCTAAGCTGGATAGGCCTATAGGCTACAGCAGTCGGCTTAATTAAATGGCGCAACAGGCAGCTCTCTTTTAACACAGACTTTTAAGAAGGAATGGATGTTTGCTTCAAGTGATAGGCCAGGTAAGTTAACTTATATTATTTTGCTGTATGTATGCATGTCATTTTCTTCACGTTTTCTGACTAAAAGCAACCAAAAAGCCATTTTAAAGTGGTTAAGCAAATAATAATAATAATAATAATAATAATAATAATCGGCAGGGATCCCAGACCAATACAATTAGTGTGCCTCCTCTATTTTAAAACCCACGAGCTGCCACTGCTAGTGTCACAGAAACTATTTCTATCAGCTTCATATAAACTCTATCAGCTACAATAAATGAGAAGGTGCAGTCAATCAATGGAGGGAATCTCATCAGATATAAAAAGCAATTAAAAGTACCTGGGTTGTTTCGAGTGAGTGAATGTTCCTGAATTTTAATGCCTCTTCTTTATCATCATGGATACCCCTAATAATAACTGCACAATACAGCAAAAGCGGAGTGCAATCAGCTTCCCCCCCCCCCAATACAATTTAGCTTTGTCAATAATAATAATAATAATAATCGGCAGGGATCCCAGACCAATACAATTAGTGTGCCTCCTCTATTTTAAAACCCACGAGCTGCCACTGCTAGTGTCACAGAAACTATTTCTATCAGCTTCATATAAACTCTATCAGCTACAATAAATGAGAAGGTGCAGTCAATCAATGGAGGGAATCTCATCAGATATAAAAAGCAATTAAAAGTACCTGGGTTGTTTCGAGTGAGTGAATGTTCCTGAATTTTAATGCCTCTTCTTTATCATCATGGATACCCCTAATAATAACTGCACAATACAGCAAAAGCGGAGTGCAATCAGCTTCTCCCCCCCCCCCCAATACAATTTAGCTTTGTCATCCCTTCCCTGACACAGATTGTGTAATTTATGTTTACTCAATGGCTTTCATTCTAAAACTTAATCTGCGTGAACTCTATCCAAATGTACAGTTCATATTAAGAAATGTATCTTCCGCCTTTGTTGTTGGTCTCAACGCTCCTTGGCTTTTCAATTCAGAATTAATTGTGTGGGCTCAGAGGAATTACTTGTCTCTAAAACAGTTTCAGTCCTTCCAGAGAAATGTTAACACCATTTGCAAACCAAGCAATAAACTTCCTCGCTGCAATAATATTGTATCCACAAAGTATAGTAAAGACGGATTACACCAGGATAAAGCCACCCTGAAGTTTTGAAGACTGCTGTTCTATTTTCCTTCAGATCAGTACATAAAACAGGAAATGAGCACTCAAATCATCCAACAAGTACCACGGTTGCCTGATTGGAATGCGGTTGAATTGAGCAAATAAAAGCAACCTGATGCACATTATTTGCGGTAGAATGAAAAAGCGTCACACAGAGTAGATAGGTTTATATGAACGCTCAAGGGTTTTATGAGGTTAAAAAACAATTACACCCTTAGTGATCCTGCTGATAGTCTGCACTGCCTGAGACAAATATATTTGGATGTCATTTTAAACTAAAAGAGTCATCATTCATAGCACTTGTATCACAAATGTTTTCCTCCCTGCACAATATACAAAAAGCAGCATGTCAAATGAGTACGATATTTATTATAGTTATCTGCAATAGTTAAATCATATAAATTTTCCCAGGTTATAGGACTGATTCGCCCATGCAGTGTTCTTAATCACACACGTTAATGTGTTAATTTTGACTAATTAAAGAATTTAGAAGATGCAGATTTTTATTTTTACGTAAGTTGAGGTGACTGAGCAGCATTAAAGAATATCAACAAGGCCAATATCAACTGTAGGCAGACTGTATTTCTTTGTACTGTACTTATTTATGTATTTTCTTGTGCTGTGCAGAAAATAGATGACGTTTAACGAGCAGCATTTTGGACCAATGAGATTTCACTTTGGGCAAGGTCAGGCCTGGGCGATATAAAAATATCATCGCAATAATTTCCTCTTCTCTGTGTAGAAATTAAAATTTAGTATTACATAAAAAAGGAAAACACATAATCTGAGGTGTTTATGAGCATTAAAGAATATCAACAAGGCCTATATTTAGTCTGTGTTTCTTTTAGTCTGAAATGACTAAATAAATTAATCTAGAACTCTCTCTGCCCTCATTATTTACCTCAGCATGAAAATCAGCATTGCTGGAGGCTATTCTCATGAAGCTCAGTCATAGTGAAGAAAACGTTTCAGCCTTTCTTGACTGCAGTTCTTGTCTGAGTGATGTAACACATTCTTATCAGCCCAAGTTTTCCATACTTTTTTTTTATTATTATTACTTTCCACAGGCATTGAGGTAAAAATCTACCAATAAGCTTTAAAATGTACTAAACTAAGGCAAGAACTCATCCTAGATGTTGCATTTAAAGATATCTGTTGATGCCACACTTTGTAGCATTTCTTCTCTTTACCATAGCTGTCGACGTGTAGATAAGCATGAAAAATGAATCTTCCCTTTACCAAAAGTGTTTTGAAAGATATATTTTCATTGCAAACTATTTTTTCCTCCCAACTGTTTAAACAACACAAGTTGTAAAAATCAAACTCATTATTACAGCACTCTTGAACACTTGATTCTGATTTGTGAGTCTCTGCATTCTGTGGTTAATACTGGATAATGACGCTAAACTCTAGTTTCAAGTCTACTGTTGTTTCACTTTCAAAGTCTTTCTTTTCACATCAGTAATTCCTGCACTGCCACGGCAAAATAAATATAAATATATATATTTTACCTCATCTAGAAATATAGCACTGTGTACACGTGTGTAATGCAAATTTATGGTAAGAAACATCTTTCTGTTGATTTGTCTGTGTTGGCTGCTCACAAAAACAACATACAACACGACCAGTGTAGTCCAGTTCATGAACAAATTATCCTTAGGAGGTGGTTCTATTAATGAAGTTAAAATGAATGAATGACAAAGTGTAAATAAATATAAAAAAATACATACATTTACATAAAGGCTCTCATAATGGCCAGCTGACTGTAGCCTCCTATCCAGTTCATTACATTGATACTTTCTTGCTTACTAAATGAATAAATAAACACACATTATCCTTTCATACAAAACTAGTACATGAAAAACCGTCAACGTTCATGAAGTGTCCACAAAATTATATCTAGTCATCACAAGCTATCACTTGTCCTCCATCCAATAAACATGCTGTTTATACAAGATTTGTTTTCAAGGAAGGATTATTATAGATGTTTGCTCATCAGCATTATTTGCACATTCTTTACACATTGAAATTCAGACACTGAGCACAGATAAGCCCAGTCAGTCTATTAGTGAAACCTCAATAATAGTCAATCCGACGGATGCGTATGTAATCCATTACGCAGATAATAAAGAAAGTGCCATGGCATATTTGCTAGGGTCTAGCTAAGAACCCAGAGTCTAATGTCCAACATTTCAGTAGCAGGACCTCTATTTAAATTCAGAGGAATGGAAGCAAATGCAACCAGCAGGATTATTAATGATGTCAGTTTACCCCTGGTGCAGCAGTGCACAATAAATGCCAAACCTCCTTCCTAATTTATTCAGCCTAGGCTCCACAGCGGCCCGCTGTTTAACACAACATGGATGGATCTCCCCGGGCTTACTTACAGCCCTCTAATAAAGGTCATTTTTACCTGCTGTATGCGGATTGAATTTGACTTGCCATTTTCCGCTCGCAACTCTCTTTGGCAGCGCGCTACTGGGGGCACTAAGTGAAAATCGATAGGGCAGGCTAAATAAGGTTTAAATCAAGCCGTAATATCTGTAATAATTCACCACACCAGTCCAAATTATCCAGCAGAGATTGTAACAGGGTGAAATATGCTGAGAGTCGGTTTGAAATGGTCTCCCAGTCAGCAAGTGATTGGAATAAAATGTCATGGGAAGACGTTCGTACTGTTCAAACACTATGTGAGATGAGAGCAGACTTCTCTGAGTGAATGCAGCCTCAAAGTCAGGGGACAGTTTGCTTCAAAGCTCTTTATCTCCAAATTGCATCCTATCCGCTCTATGGTATAGAAAAATTCTAAAATCCTGGCACCCAGAATTACCCAGAAAGTGAATTATGCAACGTTTGATGGAGGTGGAATAGACATGTCTCCAAAGTAATAATGGCTGGATGATGTTTTATATTCAAAATTCTCACTCTTGCAGTTGCCTGTCCAAATCTTCAAAAGTATTTCATGAACTCTAAATTCAGTGTGTAACAAAAACAAGTCATGGGTGAACTCATATTTTATACAATGTGATGTGCAGTAAATTAGAAACAATTGAAAGACTTTTGATGTTTAATGAGGCAAAGGCAGGACTGGATGTTATGGCCAAATAAAAAAAAAAAAAATTACCACCGTATTTTTTCCATATAATTCAATTTTTATATTTATTCATACAATTAATGGTGCAGCAAATGCATTCTACATGTTTACACCTCAAGAATGAAATGCAAACAGAAATTTAGTGTACCATGAAATAAATAAATTATTCCCAAATTCTGGGTTTTCTGTTCTATTTGTGTGTGTGTGTGTGTGTGTGTGTGTGTGTGTGTGTTCTGTGTTTCATAATTTAATACAAATTAATATGGTGTCTAATGAAATTAATTCATAAAACTTAATTATTCTTTTAAAATGTAATCAAATATATAACAATTAATTTATGACAAAACATCGCATTTGATTTTTATTTATATACTGTATAAATTAAAATATGGATGAAAAATATATTGTTTTATGATAATCCTTAACCTCTTAACTGCCACCCCCATTTTTGAACACAGACGTGAAAACCTCTAAACTTCAATTGTTATAATTCATGAATGAATATATTTTGTAATATGATTTTGAAATACCACTTCCATGGTAATGCAATGTCTGGTTTTAAAATGGTTTTCACAGCATGGGTATTGAGGTTTTAAGCTTTCAATTTATGATGATTACTAAAATGTGATGTGAAAAAAAAACTTTTTGTGACAAAAGTCAGAACTCCTGTTATGATGTAGATAACAAAACTAAAAAACAGTGGTAAAATATCTATTTAGGAGACCTTCCAACTATATGCAGTTTGTCATGATTAGATTAGAATTTAATTGTAATATAGTGAAGTAAACTTCACCCTCTGAGGGGATGTGACAGTTAAGAGGTTGAAGAGGAAGAAGAAGAAACATTTTTTGTGTGTTAGACACATTTTTTAGGTAAATAACATGGATTTTTTTTTAAATAATTATAAATATCATTTATCACCCAGCCATAGGCAACAGTACCACGAAACTATAGCAACTAACAAAATGTCCTTGTCGCATCTGGTTAGGACATGCATAAAAAGGCCAGCTGCAGTTCCATCAACACTGAAAGCAACACAGTGTGTGTTCATTCTTCTAAGGTCTAACACGGCCGTTTTACACTTTACTAAACCTATAAAATGCAGTCTGCTTAAAATGAGCCGTACTCCGACTCTCCATTATATACCCCACAGAGCCAATTAAAATGCTCGAACTCTGATGGAAAGAGAAATGACGAGAAAAGTTGTAAGCAGAATTAACCTATTAGAAATCCCTAAATGAGAGATTTGTCTATGCAGCCAGATAATTATCTCAGTCATGAGACGATATAAGGCCTTTGGACCTCATTACTCTCTCTGCTCTTAGTGTTTGCCCTTTTACTCTCTGTACTTTATTCCCATATCGGTCTTCCTTGTATCTGCAACAATAAATTCAGTTTTAATTCTCTCGGAATGACAGAATATATCAAACAAATTTTTGTGTCTTATCTGAATGTAAACTTTACATTCAGAGCCATGCTATAAACACATATTGTTGTTCTGTCTTTTTTTTATTTTTTATTATGAAACTCACTTTCTGCAAACAAACAAAATAATAACGAAGGTTCTGAAAAATAGAAATAATGCTAATTTAAAAATCTAAATTATTGAGCCCGTTGTCTCAGGCTCGTCTGTGAAAACAGTATTTCAATGTATATGCAAATGCTTGTATCATTTAATTTGAGCTCTCTCTCTCTTTTTTTTTTAGCCTTAAGCTTAGTATGTGACTTGTTTTCTTATCTACCTGTCCTGGATTTGTCACTTACGCAAGCTGGTTTGGTGAGAAAGCCTTTGCTAACAACATAAATATGAACATAAAAATGAGTGGAATAATAATAAACAAAAACTATAACTAATGTGTTGTTTACAACAGGAAACCAGTGATTTTTAGCTGTCAATGACCACTAACAGATGTGGATGTGTGGGGAAGGCTTTGTTGGAAGTCACTGAAAGCTCCCAAGATACCCATCAGTGGACCACGTGGCCTTGAAATGCGTCTGACAGTACCCAAGCTCTCTATTAGCAGTCCAAGCGCCTGTCATCCCAAACAAGAAAAGCGCTCCTCTGCATTGTTATCCACAGCACTGTTGAGTCTGTGCACACTGCAAAAAAAAAGCTGTTTTAATCTATTTTGTTGTTGATTTCCAGTTGAAGTATAGAAATATCCTTGAAAAAATAAACATTTTTGAAAAGCAAAATTGCATAAAAGAAGAGACTTGTTTTGAGAGTAATATATATTTATATAAATATACACCTTATTATTCAAAACTTTTGGATCAGTAAGATTATTTAATGTTCTTTGATAAGAAGCCTCTTCTTCTTATCAAAAATACAGTAAAAACAGTACTATTTTTGTTATTATTATTATTAAAATATAAAATCACTGTTTTGTATTTTAATATATTTTAAAATGTAATTTATTAATTTGATGGAAAAGCCACTACTCTTCATTTACAATATTTAGTTTTACATGATCCTTCATTCTAATTTTCTGATTTGGTGCTCAAAAAACATTTCTTATTCTGATCAATGTTGAAAACAGTTGTGCTGCTTGATATTTGTGAGGAAATGATTGTACATTTAAACAACATTTAATTGAAACACAAACATTTTGTAAGATTATAAATGTCTTTACTGTCATTTTTGACTAGTTTAATGTATTCTTTCTATATAAAAATATAAATTATGTGACCCCAAACCACTGAAGTGTGTTGTTTATTATAAGTTTATTTACTTGGTTTTTTTTGTTTTGCTCGGTAACACTTTATTTTAAGGTGTCATTTTAAGGTGTCATTGTTACACATACATGTACTTACAATTATAATAACAATTAATTATGCATAATTGCATGCAAGTAACCCTAAGCCAAACCCTAATCCTAACCCTAACCATATAGTAAGTACATGTCGTTAATTAATATTACTCAGTACCTAAATGTATAATTACAATTAGGGATGCACGATATATCGTATCTGCCGATAAATGCTAATTTTTTCTGTTATCGGTATCGGCCCGATAAGAAAATTTGGCCGATATCTTAAAGCCAATAAATAATACATTATTTCCTTCAGAGACACTTCAGATGCGCGCTGTTCGCCATGGTGGTTTTGAAATGCTTGAAAAATGATTGGAATCACTTCAAAAAGGACAATTCACTTAAGTGCAACATGTGCAGGGCAAGTCTCTCATAAAGGCTACATAAAGTTATAATGAGAACATTACTGTAAATAATGTTGTGGAATCTTTGTGCGCCTGTGTTTTGTGCGTGTGTTGAACGCGTCCACAATGGGGCTACACCTCCATGACAGTTAAGTTCGCTTGTGCATTTGCAGCCTTTTGTGCAATTGTACACTGTAATATTGTTTTTTTTTATGTATATCTGATTTATCTCATTGTAATATTGTTTTTTTTTATGTATATCTGATTTATCTCATTGTAATATTGTTTTTTTTACTAGTTTAATGTATTCTTTCTATATAAAAATATAAATTATGTGACCCCAAACCACTGAAGTGTGTTGTTTATTATAAGTTTATTTACTTGGTTTTTTTTGTTTTGCTCGGTAACACTTTATTTTAAGGTGTCATTTTAAGGTGTCATTGTTACACATACATGTACTTACAATTATAATAACAATTAATTATGCATAATTGCATGCAAGTAACCCTAAGCCAAACCCTAATCCTAACCCTAACCATATAGTAAGCACATGTCGTTAATTAATATTACTCAGTACCTAAATGTATAATTACAATTAGGGATGCACGATATATCGTATCTGCCGATAAATGCTAATTTTTTCTGTTATCGGTATCGGCCCGATAAGAAAATTTGGCCGATATCTTAAAGCCAATAAATAATACATTATTTCCTTCAGAGACACTTCAGATGCGCGCTGTTCGCCATGGTGGTTTTGAAATGCTTGAAAAATGATTGGAATCACTTCAAAAAGGACAATTCACTTAAGTGCAACATGTGCAGGGCAAGTCTCTCATAAAGGCTACATAAAGTTATAATGAGAACATTACTGTAAATAATGTTGTGGAATCTTTGTGCGCCTGTGTTTTGTGCGTGTGTTGAACGCGTCCACAATGGGGCTACACCTCCATGACAGTTAAGTTCGCTTGTGCATTTGCAGCCTTTTGTGCAATTGTACACTGTAATATTGTTTTTTTTTATGTATATCTGATTTATCTCATTGTAATATTGTTTTTTTTATGTATATCTGATTTATCTCATATGGAATGCATTTGGTTAAGTTAATATAGCGGTAATCGCTTCAGTTTACAGGTGATCGTCTTTAGCTCAGCACACGCAGCTCAAACAGTAGTGCACAACATTAATAACTATGATTGGGAATGTCCTGTATATAACATTCTAATGAGAACATTATTATAATAAAACTATTATTTAACAACTATTAAACTACATTATAATTGTGAATTATTTGGGTTTAGTTGCTGTGTTTCAGCACGTTGTTATGGGAAGAGCGCATCCACAACAGGATCACACATTCTGGCTGGAGCACGCAATAACTGTGTCATTTTGTACATATATAAATTGTAATATTATTTTGTTTATGTTGTATTAATATCTGATTAATCTCATGCATTTCCTTGAGTTAAATAAGCTGCAAGCAAAGCACTTCAGTTTACTGTATTCATTTAGCTCTTCAGCTTTAGCGCGCGCAGCTTGAACTGCAATGCACAACATTAATAACTATAACTGGGACTGTCATATACATAACATTATAAAGAGAAAACAGCAGTAATAAAAAGTTGTGAATTCTTTGGGGTTTATTTGCCGTGTTTCAGTGCGTTGTTATGGGAAGAGCCAAGAGCGCATCCACGAGTTACACATCTTACTAGCACATAACTTAGTTCAAGATAACTTGTGCATTTCCGTCTTTTTGTGCATATATAATTTGTAATATTATGTTTATGTTCTATAAATATCTGATTCTCATATAGCATAATTAACCCGCTATAACAAGCGCTTCAGTTTACCGGTGTTCATTCAGCTCTTCAGCTGCAGCGCACGCAGCTCAGGTGACCGTGATTTCACCAAGTATAACATGTTCCTGGATCAACATGGTTGATCCTGGAACAACATTCCAATTAACCAATCAGAACTGAGGGATAGCTTTTCAGGAAATATCTGTTTTAGGCTTACGATCAGGGTTAGGTGCTTCTACACCCTTGTAAATGAGCTATCATTTCACACTGATTTTAAGAATAAATTATGGGTAGGTTTAGGTTTAGGGGTAGGGATTGGGTTTAGTCTATATTTTTGGACCATAATGTTGATCCAGGATGAACAAAAGATGTTGATCCAGGAACATGTCTTACTTGGCAAAATCACGGCGACCCGCAGCTCAAACGGCTGCTGTTTAAAACAGTGGTATTAATTTGTTACTTTTTCAAAATGATTGATGCTGTGATGAGTGGGGTGGGGCCGAGAGCTGTGGGAACGGAGCGAGGCCGGTGGAGTACCTGCACCACTCACCGGTCCCACGAAGGAGCTCCGGAAGGATAAAAAGAAGAGCTACGACAGTGAAAGACGAGAGAGGACCAGGCCTGGACTTTATTTTGTGTTTTGTGTGCGGCAGTATTTTGTGTTTGTTTGTTTATATTATTAAAGTTTTCTTTAAATGTTCGCCGGTTCCCGCCTCCTTCTTCCCGTGACTACGAACTTTGTTACAGATGCATTATTAATAATAACCACCACTTTTATTGTTCTCTTATTATTTTCATCAACAATATGGTTTAGTAATTAAAATAATTTAATTACTGTCAGTGCAGAGGCTATTCTGTTTTATTGATCCATGGTCAGGAAATATCTGTTTTAGGCTTACGATCAGGGTTAGGTGCTTCTACACCCTTGTAAATGAGCTATCATTTCACACTGATTTTAAGAATAAATTATGGGTAGGTTTAGGTTTAGGGGTAGGGATTGGGTTTAGTCTATATTTTTGGACCATAATGTTGATCCAGGATGAACAAAAGATGTTGATCCAGGAACATGTCTTACTTGGCAAAATCACGGCGACCCGCAGCTCAAACGGCTGCTGTTTAAAACAGTGGTATTAATTTGTTACTTTTTCAAAATGATTGATGCTGTGATGAGTGGGGTGGGGCCGAGAGCTGTGGGAACGGAGCGAGGCCAGTGGAGTACCTGCACCACTCACCGGTCTCGAGTCCCACGAAGGAGCTCTGGAAGGATAAAAAGAAGAGCTACGACAGTGAAAGACGAGAGAGGACCAGGCCTGGACTTTATTTTGTGTTTTGTGTGCGGCAGTATTTTGTGTTTGTTTGTTTATATTATTAAAGTTTTCTTTAAATGTTCGCCGGTTCCCGCCTCCTTCTTCCCGTGACTACGAACTTTGTTACAGATGCATTATTAATAATAACCACCACTTTTATTGTTCTCTTATTATTTTCATCAACAATATGGTTTAGTAATTAAAATAATTTAATTACTGTCAGTGCAGAGGCTATTCTGTTTTATTGATCCATGGTGCATGCGTTTTGATTCTTTACATGTTTAATGATGCCCAGTGACTTGTTTGCATTATTTATGCATTATTTTATTTATTTGTAAGACTTTATGACTAAATTGGTAATGGGAGAGTAAAATTATTTTTAAAATGTACACTGTTCAAACTAGGCTGCTTATGTTGAAGTGTTTAGGATGTGGCTTTTAATGATGAGACCTTTTTTGTAATCATGCTCTCAAAAAGTATATACAAATTTGTATATAGATTTATCGGCCAACATATCGGTTATCGGCTTTCAAAAATAAAGAATTATCGGTTATCGTATCGGCCAAAATGTTCATATTGGTGCATCCCTAATTACAATTGTAAGGTTACACTTTACTTGAAGGGGTGTGCATAAGACTGACATGACACCTTCATAATCATGACATGACACGTCATGAATATGAAGGGTTTTTTTATGCATGTTTATGACAACTGTCATTAAGTGTCATTCACTCAGTTATGTAATTTTTAATGCAAAGATTACATTGTTTGAGATGTCTTTGTTATGGGGAAAGGGTAGGTGTAGCGTCTGGAACACTCCAACACACAATATATATTTTGTTAGCTAGATTTCACAAATACTTTGTAACACCCCAGGACGCCGAACAAGACCCTGGTTTCATGGTAACCCGATACATTTACAACCTTGTGGAATGCGAGCCGGCTCTCATTCTGCTTTCTCCAGAAACAAGGGGTACAAATGCACAGGAGAAATGGACTGTTCTACTAATTAATTCATAGGAAAACCTTCTTTGAATGAACACCCATTTTCTTCAGGCCAGTGTGTATATTATTGCTGTGTTGTATTTAATCTGTTGTATTATAGACTATTTTTATCCGTGCTTACGATAAACCACACATTCATATAAGTAACTATTTCATGTCTAGTATCTATGAATTCGCCTTCTTATGATCGAAACAAGTGTGTATATTATATGCTGATACCTATGCAACATATTGATGTTCTAAGAATCGGTACTAATTTGTGCCTCAACACTCCAGCGAATTACATATGCAAAATACCATGCTTACAGACAAAGACTCATAAAAATCCTCAGTATTTCCAACCTCCCGCTTGGGATTTCAGCCTTCCTCATTGGACGAACCCATCTTGAGAGGCGTGAATCTCTGCAGGCTTTAAAAGGCCACACTCCATGTGACCCGCCCATGTCGGTGGTTCAGGGAGATGCTAAGATGAAGATGTGAGAAACGCTCCAGGATACCAAAGCTCGTGCCAGGCTCCGGCCTAGTCCAAATAATTTAATTACTGTCAGTGCAGAGGCTATTCTGTTTTATTGATCCATGGTGCATGCGTTTTGATTCTTTACATGTTTAATGATGCCCAGTGACTTGTTTGCATTATTTATGCATTATTTTATTTATTTGTAAGACTTTATGACTAAATTTGTTAATGGGGGGGTAAAATAATTTTTAAAATGACCACTGTCCAACCAAGGCGGCTTATTTTGAAG
>NW_015505453.1:1077182-1094028 GCF_001515645.1 Sinocyclocheilus grahami | reverse complement strand
CCAGTGACTTGTTTGCATTATTTATGCATTATTTTATTTATTTGTAAGACTTTATGACTAAATTGGTAATGGGAGAGTAAAATTATTTTTAAAATGTACACTGTTCAAACTAGGCTGCTTATGTTGAAGTGTTTAGGATGTGGCTTTTAATGATGAGACCTTTTTTGTAATCATGCTCTCAAAAAGTATATACAAATTTGTATATAGATTTATCGGCCAACATATCGGTTATCGGCTTTCAAAAATAAAGAATTATCGGTTATCGTATCGGCCAAAATGTTCATATTGGTGCATCCCTAATTACAATTGTAAGGTTACACTTTACTTGAAGGGGTGTGCATAAGACTGACATGACACCTTCATAATCATGACATGACACGTCATGAATATGAAGGGTTTTTTTATGCATGTTTATGACAACTGTCATTAAGTGTCATTCACTCAGTTATGTAATTTTTAATGCAAAGATTACATTGTTTGAGATGTCTTTGTTATGGGGAAAGGGTAGGGGTAAGGTTAGGTTAGGGTTAGGTCAAATAATGTCATATTTGCATTAAAACTGAGCGAATGACACTTAATGACAGTTGTCATAAACATGCATAAAACTTCCTTCATATTCATGACATGTGTCATGTCATGATTATGAAGGTGTCATGTCAGTCTTATGCACACCCCTTCAAGCAGTGTTACCCAATGTAACAATGACACCTTAAAATAAAGTGTAAACTTTTGTTCTTGTACTTGCACTTGTATCATTACACATTAAAGTGTTCCTGTGGCTCAGTGGTAGAGCATTGTGTTAGCAGTGCAAAGGTTGTGGGTTCGATTCCCAGGGAACACACATACTGGTAAAAAATGTATAGCCTAAATGCACTGTAAGTTGCTTTGGTTAAAGTGTCTGCATAAATTAAATTAAACAAACTGCATTACAACATAAACATTTCATGTACAATTACAAATACAATGTAACTATTAATTATATATTATTATTATAACTTTCTGCACCTTCAAGTTTCCATGCCAACATCAAATCATGTAGTAAGATATAGGCTACAACAGCTTGTAAAAATTCATTACATGTGACCTTACAAAATAACACCAACAGACTGCATGCTTAATGACAAAAGCTGTCTCACTGTCTCAACTACTGTGCAATGTGTCAGTGATTGATTAGCTCAATTAGCACTTCGGACATTGTCACTGGGAGTTGTGGTGGTTCTGCTTTATGATGCAAGCCCATGCATTATTGAAAGCCCATTAAGTAGCAGATTCTCCCTTAAGATGTTAAAGCTTAAGGTAAAAGGAAAAAGCCACTAAGGGAACCTAGAGTGAATGGCTGAAAACCTATTGCATTGTGCCTTAGTGTAAGACCGTACGACCAATTGAACGTCATTATATGTGGCGTCAATCCTGTTTCCATTACCATCTGATTCTATTATTTTACTATGGCACTGTCTCAATAATTTCAGTCCTTTTATTTCTGACAATGCAGCGTAAAAATGTAATTGCTCATTGCACCACTTACAGTCTTTCTTTCAGTGGTTGTCACCAGGGCAATACTGCCCTCTATAGATAACGCATCGCTCCCCTGATACCTCCATCTCCGGCTCATCTGGTAAATGTGAACACTTGAATACTGTGTTCCACAGGTCAGGGTTCACTGTCTGACAAAATGGAGTTAAAAGAGAGAGTTTATCAGGCTGGGCTCAGGACTATTAATGAGGAAAGGAAAAGCAGGTGGTCCCTTTATCTGTGATAGAGGTCAACCCTACCAGAGAAAATGGCAGGAGGATTAGATATGGGGATTAGGTTGTCTAATTGCAGCTCATTGGGAAAAAAAAAATATGCATATGCAAAATCCCAATCAAACAATATATGAGGTGCAAATAAAGAACTGTGGACAGCATGATATTGCAAAAAATTGTTCTATGTTAATTTTAAAATAGAAATGACCACAATTTAGAGCTCTAAGGAATTCATCATTATGCTACTTATATAAAGAATTTCAGGCATTTTTTTTACTTTCTATACGAAAAAGGTGATGAAGCATTTGTAAATTAGGGACAAAAAAGAAAAAAAAACATCCAAATAGTGTAAAATAAATAAATAAATAACTATTTTATATATATTCCTAATTTAAGTTTTTTAAACTTCGTATACATCAGAGAATCATAAAAAAGAGTGTAACAAAATATTAAGCAACACAACTATTTTCAACATTGATAATAATAATAAGAAATGTTTCTTGAGCTCCAAATCAGCATATAATGCTGAGTTCACACTGCTTGAGTCGGATCGCCGTTGTTTTCCTACTGCGTGACTATCTGGGGTAACATTCAGTTGCTGCTGTGTTCACATTGCACGATGGATCGGCGACAGGGGGTTTCACACTGCATGACTTCACAATAGGAAGAATTGCCGACAGCTCTGTCTGGTCCGCAAACTACGTTTCACAACAAAACACACGCGAGAAGTGATAAGGAAATAACGTGAGAACCCGCGTGCGTCAGACCGGAGTTCTCAAGCAAGACTGGAATTATTAAAAATATATACAGTGGGGAAAAAAAGTATTTAGTCAGCCACCAATTGTGCAAGTTCTCCCACTTAAAAAGATGAGAGAGGCCTGTAATTTTCATCATAGGTATACCTCAACTATGAGAGACAAAATGAGAAAAAAAATCCAGAAAATCACATTGTAGGATTCAGACCGGAGTTCTCGAGCAAGACTGGAATTATAAAATATATATATAGCCCGCAAACTGTCTGTGAGCTGATTTCCAGCTACAAGGAGAAAAAGAAAAACAGATTATGCAGGAGGGAGATGCAGGGAACAGGGATTGGGTGTTCTGCAAAGAGGTAAATCATTTTGGAGTAACTGTTATGCTGATGTTGTGGCTGGTCAAGCAAATGTTTGTTCTTGTTTCTGTATGATATAATTGTTCATATATATATTAAAATACTGATATTCTGGTCTATAACTCCTCCCCGAATTTACATCTGCCCTGTATCTTGGTCTCTCATTGGCTGTAGGTCATCGCCGATGTAGTTTTCAGTCAGAAATCATTACACACAGTGATTGTGAATCGCCGACAGCTCCAGATATTTAGCATGCCAAATATTTTGCAGGTGTCGGCGACGTATTGGCGATTCCCTTGGATCGGGTCTTTGATAATTCACACTGCGTGATTGTCACTCGCGTGAATGAGCATCGATTTGCCTCCGATTTCGGGCATTTGTTTTCGCAAAACCTGTCGGCGAGTGAAAAATCGGGCTAAAATCGTGTGTCTTGTGTTTTTCTCCCCATGTGCTCCACATGACCCAGTTTCTCCCGTAGTTTGAATGTTCATTGATTTCAGGTGTGTCCCATTAAGTTCCATTAGTTTCCACCTGTGTTCATTAATCATCTAATTAGTTCTTTGTTATTTAAGCCCTGTGTTTTCCTGAGTCCTTCCTCCTGTCTTAAACATCAACTCCATGTGCTATGTGTGTGTTCCTGCCTGTCCTGTGTTCCCCGTGGTTTGGATTAAATAAACTGTTATTATTGTAATTCTCCTACATTGTCCTCGTTCCTCGCTCCAACGCAGTAGCAACCCTGACAATAAGAAGATTTCTGAAGGATCATGTGACACTGAAAACTGGAGTAATGGCAAAAATAAATTTTAAAATAGAAAAGCAGCTATTTAAAATTATAATAATATTTAACAATATAACAGTTTTTATTATATTTTGATTAAATAAATGCAGCCTTAGTAAGCATGAGAGACTTCTTTAAAACATATTTTTAAAAATCTTACCGAACACAAACTTTTGAACAGTAGTGTATACTAATAGATTTAAAATGGTGTGTGTGTGTGTGTGTATATATATATATATATATATATATGTATGTACGATTTTTTTCAAATGTTTTTAAAGAAGTCTCATATGCTAAGGCTGCATTTGTTCAATCAAAAATACAGTAAAAACAGTAATATTGTTAAATATTATTACAATTTAAATATTAAATATAATGTAAAATATTATTACAATTATTACAACAACTGTTTTGTATTTTAATGAAATTCTAACACAAACTGTTAAAGGAGTGAAAAAGAAGCACTTGTAAAATAGAAACCCAAAGAATGTAAAAAATTTGACAATGTGGCACGTTGTAACAGTGAAATTTCTGTCACCGTTTTCCATATACTTGGAGTAACGGAATTAAAAATTCTATGTGGGGTAACACTATGAGGCACTAGAGGGTGATAGGTGGACACACCTAGTTTGTATATCAGGTGAGTAGTTGCCTGAAGAAGTAGTTCAGTTTGGGTAGAGGGAACACATGTTTCTTTGTGCTACCTTGAACTTCTGGTTGAAAAAGTCCTAGTTGAGAGACCTTTGGTTTTAAGCTCGACATGTGAGTATATTTGAATATTGTTTAAATCCTTTATTTAGAATGTGGGAGGAATGTTTATGTTTGGTGTTGGTGTTTTCCTATTTTTCAGAAGGACTTTTTTTTCCTTTGCATATTTCATTTCCAAAGCTGTGTTTGGATACAAAACTAATTGTCAACGGTGTGCATTCGAATACTGTTTGGAGTGGATGTGCCTCTGTGTTTGATTCCTTTGAAGAGGCTCATTCATAGGTTAGTCGGAGTTGTCCACGCTAAAGCAGATCCACATGTTTCAACGCACTCAATGTTTTCTTCGGAAAGAGTAACTCATTTTTTTGCCACGGAATGGATCATCCTTGCTCAGATAAGAACTAATAGACTATTTCTTTGGTGTAAAATCAAGGACAAGGTCTTGATTTGGTTTATTAGTTTCTTTGGTATGTATAGATTATAATTAGTTTCACTTGAACCCATTTAGCATTGGGGGAATAAAACACAACAACAACAAAAAGCGAGACTGTTCGCTGAAGTTCATAAATTGCTTTATTTGATTTTAGTGATGAACCCTCATTTGTCGCTAATCTAAAAATAAAAGAAAGAGAAGTTACAACGTTCACAATTTAGCTCGCTGTTGAACAGTTTTCATTAGCAGCAACCGGAACGGTTAAGAAGATGACACAAGCTCAAGGTTAACCTAGATAAGTTGTGACGGCTACAGCAGTGTTTTAATATCATCTGCCACACCGTTCCCTCCACCAGATTTATAGTCCGAATAGAAATCCAGCATGTCCCTGGGGCCATCGCTCTTACTGTTTTTTTTTTTTTAAAGATTGTCATTTCATTGTAAATCTCAATGAATTAATGCGTCCTGCACAGGCAAATCAGACCAATATGAAAAATGTCCACTTATTACAGAGAAATAGAAGAGGATGCCTTTGGCAGATGGAATCTCATTTAACTCTGTATAACGGATGTCTGGGGTGTTTTCAAGTCTCTGGATGAATCTGTCATCCATCATCTGGAGACAGAGTGTTGCGAATGGTGGTAAAGGACTCTAGTAATAATTCTAGTTAATCACTGTCAGTGAATGGCAGAAATATTAACTATTCATTACCCCTCTTCACACCTCAGAAATGAAGTATTGATGTATCTTAAAACAAAAATATCGCTGCAGGACATGATCTTGATGGTGGCAGAGCAGTGGAGCTCTATTCAATGCTTCTAGATGCATATCTTTTGGCCTCGTCACGCCACGCCACTCTCGCATAGAAATACAGCGGCTGATGAAAATGCATTGGATGTATTATTTATGCAACTTCTCACAGTAGCACAAGCGCCGTTGAGATTGAAAACGCATGTTGTCAGCTTCTGGCTTCCCTAGGTTGAAATCAATAGAGAGAAGCACTAACCTGCCACCAGCCCTGATGACTGATTGAATTCAGAGAGGCTGTGAGGCTTAACGCACTTCAGAAAGGAAACTGCAGTCTATTGGAGGCATGCAGTGGAATAATATTCCAATACTGGTGTGGATGGTTTTCCTTCCCAGAGTGCACTGCTCTTACCCTTCACTGCTCAGGGACTACTATCGATGAATAGTCATTGGGATTCTGAAGCGGGGCCCACTTCAGTGCAGGCACCCTTTGCAATCTCCATCTCGTCCCTGGAGTGAGTTCTTGCTCATTCTTTTCGTAAGCAAGCAATCATGCAAAAGACTAATTAAATTACCTCAAACTGCCTCTATGAAGTATATCATATTTATAATATATTTGTGAAGGAATATACACCAAGGAACATGGAACTATTTACCATTTTTCCTAAACTTAATTGATCTGGACTGCTCTTCGCAGAATGATCTTCAATGCACTACATATGGAAACTCTCCTCAACATCAAAGCAAGCTGTTGTGAAAATGGGTTTCAAAAGAATTCACATGGTAGCTTTATGGCTGTGTTTAAACTTGGAATGTTTGGTTCAATTAAAGCAAACTCTGGTGTGGTTGTTCTGTTAGAACGGTTTATTTGAATGCATCTGAACCTTGGTGCACACCAACAAGTGAACTGAGAACAATTTTTTCAGAGGGGTCTCAGTCTGCGACCAAACAAACTCTAGTGTGGTTTGACTAAAATATGAATGCAAAGACATCTAAACGAACCAAAAACAGGATGTAATTTCACAAGATAGGACAGAATGCCTAAGCATACACTCTTAAAAATAAAGGTGCTTCATGATGCCATAGAAGAACCTTTTTGTCTAAATGGTTCCATAAAGAACCTTTAACATCTGAAGAACCTTTCTGTTTCACAAAAGGTTCTTTGTGGCGAAAGAAGGTTCTTCAGATTATAAAAATGCAAGAAAGAGATGGTTCTTTAAAGAACCTTTGACTGAATGGTTCTTTGTGGAACCAAAAATTCTTCTTCTAAAGTTCTTCTATGGCATCGCTTGAAGAACCTTTTGAAGCACCTTTATTTTTAAGAGTGTACCTGGCTCTTCTCATCAGCAGCTATGTTGCCCATTACAGTTCGGTACAGGGTTGCACACAAAAAAATGTCACCAACCTCATGTATATCTTGTAAAAAAGCTTTCTCCATCAACAAATGACCATGTATCTAATTCTACATGACTTTTAGAACAAAGTCACCCTTTGTGATTTAGTCACCCGGTCGGACTCTTGGCACAAATTAAAGCAGTTTTACTCTAGGCATAATTGTGCATACAAAACCATACCAGCCAGAGCTTATAGCCTCTAATCAAATATCCAGTAGATGTCCATGATAAGCTTGTGTTACCTTAGGCTGGAAACACTCTCACATATTTAATGCTGGATAACCCAACTGACCTGAATTTACTGCAAATAGCTTTTGATCATTTTGTCATGTGCTGCATTATAAGACATGCATGTTGATGTTGTGTGGAGCGTGATTGACAGTGCCTGATTCTCTCAGGGGTTCATATAGAGCTAGTAGATGACTAAAGTGACAGAAGATGCATTTGATATGTCAGTTATGGTGACATAGATACAGTAGATCATGGATTCATTTAATCACTGTAAGAGTGTTAGCTACACATTTTCACATTTTCACATTTCACTGCTATACTATATACTATACTCGAGTGACATTCAAAATGAATGATTGCACTTCTATTCAGTTACATGTAGAGGTACATAGCTTGATTTAAAAATACTTTGACCTTCAAAACACAAAGGACATATTCACAGGTCATCATGATGAAAGCTCTCCTTTTAGTGTCCATGTCTTACTGGGCTTGTTCAAATCACATTATTACCATTTAGCCATCATTGAGAAAGAACAATTGGGGTCTAAAGGTCATATGCAAAGAATGTCAATATATAATACGTACTGAGTAAATGTACTTCACTGCTATACTATATACTATACTCGAGTGACATTCAAAATGAATGATTGCACTTCTATTCAGTTACATGTAGAGGTACATAGCTCGATTTAAAAATACTTTGACCTTCAAAACACAAAGGACATATTCACAGGTCATCATGATGAAAGCTCTCCTTTTAGTGTCCATGTCTTACTGGGCTTGTTCAAATCACATTATTACCATTTAGCCATCATTGAGAAAGAACAATTGGGGTCTATAAACAAATTTCCCTGTTAAAAAAAAATCCTGTTGCCATTTTTAGGATAAAATACAGCAGCTGTGCTGTGGTTACCAGAAATTGACAATGTTTGTAGTATGGAAAAACATACTGGTACCTGTATATTTCACACATTAAAAGTGTATATTTCAGTCAGTACATGAGGTTAATAAATGTCAAACAGTAAACTAAAAGAAAGAAACCAAATGTTAGTGGCTTTGTTACCAAAATGATTTTCAAAACAAAAGTGAAAAATTGATTTTTTTCAAACGGGTATCCCAAACATTCCCTTCAGTTTTTCCATTGGTCTGACGATCGGATAGTCTCATCCCAAACACACATCATTCCTTAAAAGAACAATTCACTAAAAATGTACTCAACCTCAGGCCATCCAAGAAATAGGTGAGTTTGTTTCTTCATCAGGTTTAAAAAAATGTAGCATTATATCACTTCCTCGCCAATGCAGTGAATTGGTGCCATCAGAATGAGAGTCCAACCAGCTGATAAAAGCATCACAATAATCCACGTAATCGACATGACTCCAGTTGGTCAATTAATGTTTTTGTATTTTTGGGTGAACTTTTCCTTTAAGACGTTGTTTTGTCCGGATGGTGATAGCAGTACAGTATTTTCACAGTTCGGGGGAAACCAAACTAGGACAGGAGAGGAGAATGTTTTTAATATCACAATAATTACACACTTCAGCTTTAAGGGCACCATCAAAACTTGAGCTTGTATATGGCTTGAAAATAACAACAGCAGCAGCAGCAGTTCCTCACCTAAGAGACAACATCTAGTAGTTAGTTACAGCTCCATCGCATCACAAAGTTTGACTTTGCTTTAAGATGAATGCCTTTGGATGCTGACTCAATCCAAAAAAATTTATCTTTCTAAAATTAAACGTAGCATGACGAGACCACCAGCTGTGTGAATGGAGTAGCTGATAGCACCGAGCTTGTTCTCTGATGCTTGGGAACTATTGCGGGTGGGTGGGGACACTGCAGTCCCTACAGCTTTTAACAAATAACTCAAATGCCTTTTGTCACCAGGTCTTGCACTGAAATGAATGACACACCGGAGGACTATTAAATGTTCTGAACTCTCATTTTTCACAGTTTGGTATGGCCTTTACTCAGTTTCATATTTCACTTGCTTTCTGAGAACTTTCATAGTTCATTTCCATCCGAGTTATATTTGGCCCATAATAGGAGACATACTAAATTCGAAACAACCTTTAGCATTTCATTGTTATAAAGCTTTTCCCACAGTTTTTCTAAACATCTCTTATATAATCTAAAAATTATCATTTTAAATTAATAATTTCATTTAAAAGTTTAAATGAAAGTTAAAATAAATACTTAACTAAATGTTTCATTTACTTAAATCTTGCATTTAATCATTTTTAAAATCTATTTTAGCAATACGAGACAGTAAAAAACATCTTTAAGATTCTACAAGGGGTATGTAAGCTTAAGAGTAGAACTGTACTTGACAGAGCTCTAAAAATGTTCCTCCTTGCTAGTTTCAGAGCACTAGACTTTTGGGACTGAGACTGAGAAAAACGACAAAACAGCTGTAGGTGTTATCAGTTTAAATTTACAAGCAAAATTTCACATATAGCAGGAGGGAATAAACTTAACATGCACGTAAAATGGATGTTGCCCATGAGGTTAGGTTTTCAGTCTCTCTCGCTCGTTCTGTTTTTTTTTCTCCTTACATTTTGTACAAATAGAAAGTGACTGGTTTCTGTCTAGTCTGGCTAGAGAACAAGCTCTCAAGCTAAAGTACTTGTTCACAAGCATTCAAGGTCTTGTGACCTTCACTATGCACATCAATCAAATGAAAATCATCAAGAAATGGAAGAAAAATGTCCATTCGTCTCTTTTTGATATATTCAAACTGTACTGGAAAACTGTGCAGCTTCTGTAAGCAAACATTGCTTGCTTTATTGATCCTTTTTCTATTTTAGTAACACAGCTCCCATTGATCAACATTCATGCTTCCTTACCAAACCAGTCAGCATGCCTCCAAATTAGACATTTTGGATGTTTATCTTTGTGCTCAGAATAATTCAGCAGGCATGTACTGAGCAGCAAGTCCCATAGCGTACCACAACACACAAGCTACTTCAATATTGACAAAAAGAAAATTACATCAGGAGGCTTGACAGACAATCTATTATTCAAGTCACAATGCAGTTTGATGGATTTAAGGACAGAGGACAAATACTCAATCTCTTTTGCCAGAAAGAAACGCAGCTGACATCCCTGACTCCATGTCAACAACTGGGCGGCTAGACTTGTTACAGTGTCAAGTATCGCTTGGGAAACACAATTATAACTGCAGACATTCATGGCTGTATTCCTAGGGCTATATTTCAATATTTGCATCTTAATCAACCAATTGTATGGTTCACCTCAAAATACCAGTGGAGTAAAACTAATTTGGTTGTGAAAGACTGTACAGACTACAGTTTGCTTCCTGAGACATCATTAAAGCAATCTTCTTCAAACCTTAGGGAATTTACCAGCAAGCCTTTCTTAATGAGTTTTAATAAATACTGGATGGCCTGACACTGAGATGTACCTTTAAATAATTCTCTCATATTGCCTTTTTGAACCCTCCTGATTCTGTTTCTCTCCCAAAGTATATGAACTAGAGATGCACCGATTGCAATTTTCTTGGCCGATTCAGATTTCCGATAAGTGTGACCTGCCAATACAGACTAACCCGGCTTCAGCGGCAACATGGCTGCCAGAGCGAACAAAAAGACACATAAATGTAAGCATTTTTGGCATTAATAAAGATTTTAACGAAAAGTAATTTGTTTTGTTACATTCAATGGTGAGTTCATATTTACGGTCATGTTACTTAAAGAAATGTTTACAAAAAATCGCTAAAGTTTGCTAATGTCATATCATTACAGACTGCACGATAGTGCCACAACATATTTTCATGTCTGATCAGGGCGATAACCACCATAGACATTGAGGGGGGCTAGTCCCCCCAATAATTAGAAATCGCTAAACCCTTTTCTCAAATATTGCCAATTCGAGAGAGAGGGAGACAGAGAGAGAGTTGAAAGGTGTGTGTATGCGCGTCAGTGCGTTTCTCTTTTTAGAGTGAGTTTACTTCAAAAACAGCGATTTTATCCTCTTGTTGCTGGAAAATATAACAAGTTGACAAGTTTCTTTGCTCCTGGATGTGTGAGCTGCGCGATCTCTGATATGTGTGTGTGTCAGTAAGCAGTGCATTCATATAGAATGGTAACTAAAGGCTCTAATGCACACCAGCACACCAGTATAGGTGTAGTGTATTGTAGTATTGTATTGTAGCTAGACGACGTATGATGACGTGTGACGGTATAGTAGTGGTGTCCCAATTCTTAGGGGAATATTTTCACCCCTACCCCTTGACACTCTGTTTCAAGGGACATGGGGAAGGGGTAGGCGGAGGGGTAGGGGGAGGGGTATAAAATAGAATTGGGATTGGGCCTTAGTCCTTCATCCAAAAGATTCGTTCAAATGGTTGATTCATTCAGAACCGAGGCAAGTGACTACTGTCTTTCTGAATGGGTTACTGAATCACTGACTCACTTGATTCGTTTAAAACAAGGATTCATTCAGTGACAAAACACCGCTGTGTTGCTCAGAGACACAAAACAGTTCTGCTGAGGCTTTGATTGGAACTATTCTCATCAGCAAAATTGAGCAAAAACAGTAAAAATTGTGTCTAAAATGTAAGTCACTTAATTTTAACTTCTTGTTTATTGTACTATTGTATAAAATCACATTGCAATCGTAATGAAACATTTTGACCGTGTAATGTTGCATGCCTAAATCATATACTATAAATTTATTTTCTTTAATTTTTTACTACCACGCTCATTTGTTTTGATTTCTGCACGAGTCTCTCTCACACACTCACTCAGGCTGCGCAAGCCTCATCTGGCACGACATAATACATTATCAGTCGCTGTAAGTGTGATGTCACAACAGACCGGCTCGGAATCGGCAGACTGACCAGCCGGTCACCGATCCGGGCCAGTCATGTGGAAAACCGGCTAATTCCGGTCCCTGGCCGGTCGATCGGTGCATCTCTAATATGAACGATACAAGATCTTCTATAACACATCATAAAGCATAGGCCTACTATTCATTGCTAAACCTTACTGAATATCCCCTTGTTAATAAATAACAATTTGGTCCCTCGATATCTCTTTGCCACCACAAATTACTCAAATACGGTTCAGTATTAAACCTTTATTGTTCCTGTACATCCAATCCCTTGGCAACTCGCCAAGAATTGGTTTGGAGATCGCCTGCCCCATTGGAGATCAAAGATGTCTTTAGTGCACTTTTCACAATTTATAGAATGGCCAAACAAAACACAAAATAGAGACCGCGAGTGAGAAAGGAGGGGGGAGGCATTCTCAAAACAGAGAGTGTTTTCTAACACCCCTGTACTTCAATAATGCAGTATAGCACTGGAAAGCTTTTTATGCTTTTGGAGATTAAATCATGTGATTTTCTGTGATTGTCAGGCATTTGATTGCAGCCTGATATATAAGTAGTACACTTTTCCTGCTCATAGGGATGCTATTTTGAAGTAGGGAGGAGTCACAATAGACAACTAGTCTTCCAACAGTAGTTGATAAGTGAGAATGCATAAAGATCACATTTTGAGATAAAAAAAAAATGTTTCATTGCGCTTTCTAGTTTAGCAAATTATAATATTCTTGTTAGTCCTATGTACCAGCGACATCAATGTGGCCGACATATTAAGAGTCATAACTAAACTTTTTCTAGGAATGTGTAAGACTTACAATTTATTAGCTGCAATAGGTCTAGAACAGGGGTGGCGAACTCCGGGCCTGGAGAGCCGCAGCCCTGCAGAGTTCAGCTCCAACCCTAATTAAAACTCACCTGACTGTAGCTTTCTAGTAACCCTTCAGACCTTGATTAACTTGTTCAGGTGTGTTTGATTAGGGTTGAAGCAAAACTCTGCAGGGCTGCGGCTCTCCAGGACCGACGTTCGCCACCCCTGATCTAGAAGAATTATATATATATATATATCCAAAACTTGATAATGAGCCAGCGAATTTGTACAGAGTGTGCTGCAAGTGTTGCGGACGCCATCATTTCAGCTGCTGGGTGTAACGTTACATTGGTTGTAGCCTATGCTTGTTTTTGTAGTGCATTATGAGATCTAACAAGTGCACTCGGTAATGTTCACTTTGGTTTCAGACACCACTACAGATGGCTGTCTCCTCGAAGTGTGCACTGTATAAGAGTATGGCATGGGGATGATTTCAGACACAGTCCTAGAAGCTGAACAACGTTTCAAGAGCGTTGTGAGAATATTTAGGTTGTTAACGCGACTAGAACTGTGCACTAGAACAGTGGTGGTGAACATCAGTCCTGGAGAGCCGCAGCCCTGCAGAGTTTTGCTTCAACCCTAATCAAACACACCTGAATAAGCTAATCAAGGTCTGAATGGTGACAAGTCTCCCCTGTGGCCATCCGGCGCTTTCTAAAAGAGCAAATTAGAGCAAATTTCCAGCACGCATTGTTGCAAATGTCGTGCCACGAGTGCGGCAAAGCGAGTGTGTTGCCTGCCTGGGAAGCGCCCACGCAGAGGCTGTGCTCACTGACGGCTTATGTTCTCATTACGAGAATATGAGTTTGTCCAGTCTCCGCTCGCATATCGCCGCCTTCACTGAAGGCGGTACCTCCGCTCGGCTCTCCCATATTCTTTCTCTCGTAAGAGAAAGAAACTGCGGAGCAGTGGCTCTCTCTCAAAGGGTGTGACGGTGTGTCACGTCGGCCCAGCGCCTGTGTGCCCCTCTTTCTCCGCTCCGCCTCATCGCACCGGTGTGTTTCACTCGAGAGGATCAACGCCCCTCCTATGCCTCTCCTTTGGCACTTCCGAGGAAAAGATTGCCGTCGACGACTCAATGTCCTTGATGGCGTCAGATGCTGAAGGATGGTGCACTTCCGGCGACGAGACCGAAGCCCTCCCTTCATCCCAACCATCACGGCCGAAACCAGACAGCGAGCTGATCCGTGTTCTCTCCAAGGCGGTGGAGGATCTGGGTCTCGAGTGGTTGGCTCCAGATGAACCCGCCCATGGCCTTTTAGACGAGTGGTTCCTGCCGGGGCGCCGTCAGTCGCCTTCCCGCCAGCGGCCTGCCCCGTTCTTGCCTGCGGTTCATGAAAAACTGGCCAAGACATGGTGCGCCCCCTATTCGGCCCGAGTTAGCTCCTCCTCCTCAACAGCTCTCACCACCGTTGACAGCACTGAGGAAAAAGGCTATAGCAAGCTCCCCTGCTCACTTGTGTCCGCCATCCGCCCTGGGTTTAAATGCCTATGCAGCGCATCCCTCGAAGCCCTGCAGGACCACTTCGGCTCTGGCCAACAGGGTGTATGCAGCAGCCGGTCAGGCCGGATCGGCGCTGCATACGATGGCAGTCCTACAAGTGTTTCAGGCAAAACTTCTCCGTGATATGGACAAGTCTGGCTAACATCAGGATGCTTTCAAAGAGCTTATTGCGACAGCACAGCTCAGGCTATCGGCAAGACCATGGCCAGCCTGGTGGTGTTGGAGTGCCACCTTTGGCTGAACCTCACTGAAATAAGGGATGCCGAGAAGATGGCCTTCCTTGATTCTCCCGTCTCGCTGAAGGGCCTCTTTGGCCCCGCTGTGGACGGGTTTGCACAGCGTTTCTCAGAGGCTCAGGAGACGTCGCAAGCGCTGCGTCACTTCCTCCCTAAGCGCTCTGGTTCTGCGGCCGCTAGCCACCAGAAAGCCCCATCCACTTAGCCGGCGCAGCCTCAGCCTCAGAAGTCTGAGCCCAGGCTTCAGCAGCCCTTAAAAACAGCTCGCTTTCACTCTCCATCCCTCCAAACACCTCTGAGCGATGGAGTTTCCCACGGGTCACGCCCTGCTGGTGCAGTGTGTACCCGAATGTTTTACCGCTGTGATAGCGGTCCCAAATAGTCAAAATAGCGAATTTCCTCTTCCCACATTTACAAACTCGGATATCAGTTCCCCGCCCCCTCGCGGCAAACTTTTATTTGCAAAGTTAGATACACTTGCATCCTGGTTCAAGGCCTGGGCAGCCATACGCGTGTCAAGCTGGGTTCTAAAAACAATTCAGCGAGGCTACTCGCTTCAGTTTGCTCGCAGGCCACCTTGCTTCAGAGGTATTATTCACACTTCGGTTCAGGACAACGTACACGTTCTCCGACACTGCTTGCAAAAGGTGCTATAGAAATAGTACCTACAGCGAACAGTGAGTCAGGCTTTTACAGCCGCTACTTCCTCGTTCCCAAAAAAGATCCAATTCTGGATCTCAGACATCTGAATCGCTCGCTTATGCACCGGCCATTCAAGATGTTAACTATCAAACAGATCCTCGCGCACATTTGCCCCGAGGACTGATTTTTAACAGTGGACCTGAAAGATGCTTACTTTCACATCCACATAGCCCCCCATCACAGGCCGTTCTTAAGATTCGCGTTCGAGGGAGTGGCCTACCAATATACAGTCCTACCATTTGGACTGTCTCTGGCCCCTCACACTTTTACAAAGTGCATAGACGTGCTTTCCCCTCTGAGGCAGATGTGAATCCGCATACTCAACTACCTCGATGACTGACTGATTCTGGCTGAATCAGAATGGGAATTAGTCGCTCACAGAGTGCTGTTACTCAGCCACTTGGAGCGCCTCGGGTTGAAGATCAGCCTTCTGAAGAGTCATTTGTCACCCAGACAGCGAGTGGTCTTTCTGGGGATGATTTTGGACTCTGCCCGAATGCGGACTTCGGTCACGCCGGAACGGTCCTCGACTATTCAGCGACTGGCGGCATCCCTAAAACCAGGAACATCTCATCCCCTCAAGGTTTTTCAGATGCTGCTCGGCCTCATGACGGCCGACTCCTCTGTGATTACCTTGGGCCTGCTTCACATGCGGCCTCTCCAATTTTGACTCAAAGCCAGAGTCCCGTCCCATGCTTGGCACCTGGGCCGCTTTTATATCAAGGTAAACCATCGCTGTATCAAAGCTGTGGCCCCATGGACGACTTCACGCCTGTTTCAGTGAGGTGTATGGTTGGGACTGACCTCCAAGAGGAAGGTGGTTACGACAGATGCTTCCAACTCAGGTTGGGAAGCTTTGTTGGAGGGCAATCCAGCATCTAAAAGTCTAGAGCTTCTAGCTGTTTTTCTGGCCCTGAAAACGTTCCTGCCGGCCTTACGCGGGCACCATGTCTTGGTCCGTTCGGACAAGACAACAGTGGTAGCCTACATCAATCGCCAAGGCGGTCTGAGGTCTCACTCCCTTTACAGGCTGGCTCGACGCCTCCTATTCTGGGCACAGAACGAACTCCTTTCTCTAACAGCAGTTCATGTGCCGGGCAGTCTGAACTAGGGGTTGCACCGACTAATAGACTAGTCGACTTCAATGCTCTGCCATGAAGCTTTAAGCTTGACGTCGACTAGTCGTTGGTCCTATAGAGGGTGCAACAGGATAAGAAATCTTTGAAGGGCTTCTACATTTACGCTCCATTTCCAAACAAATACATTTTAAAATGACAAATAAATGCATACTCTAAAACACTCCTCAATAATGCGCTGCTGCACTGTAACGTAGGGATATGCCGGTATCAAATTCTCATGTTGCGATTAATTGCTAATGCTTTTATCACGGTATACGGTATTATCACGATATTGAAATTTTGTTTTAAAAAAAGTGCTGTCATAATACAGTATAACAGGTTTAATAACTTTTTTCTTATAACAAATATAACTGAACATTTAAATGCAATACAGAAAAATGTATAAAGTTAAAAGTTTTACAC
>NW_015505453.1:1069245-1076468 GCF_001515645.1 Sinocyclocheilus grahami | reverse complement strand
CAAAACACTTTCAAACAATATCTAGGGCATGTTGTAGTCCAGATTAAAATGTAAAAGAAGATTGAAAATAAATAGCCTATTAAGTCTAAATATTTAAGTATTTGGCGCTGTGATGAACATCATAGCAAATACACAAATGTGAATGGCTGTTTAAATCATTTAAACACCTTTCAGAAACAGAAAGTAGTGCAGCTGCTTTGTTTACAGGGTTTCCGGGGTAACGGCTGCATTTAAATTAATTATTATTATTATTATTTCTGCAGTTTAGTGCCATCTGCTGTCAGAGAGTGAAAGTCCGCTTTCATCCAGAGCGTCTCTCACATGTTCCGCCATGTGCTTCTCGTCCGTGCTTATTTACATCAGAGTGCGCAAGCGTCTTTCACGCAGTGGTGTTGTGCATTTTGACCAGTTGATGGGAAAAGTATTCTTAAAATGCATTAAAAATTCTAAATAATTTGCAACATTATTATTCACAGTATTTAGAAGTGCCCACGATAACAATATCGTGCATATTCATTACCGTGATATATCACATTACCGAATACCGGCACAAGTCTACTGTAACGCACACACATTACAGACAGTAGCTCGTACATCTCGCGTGGGACGCACGCATACAGAATCATTCAGCGCAGAAATGTATTGTCAACACTGTTCTGTGATTTCTCAATAAAATAGCTTTGAAACTGAAAAGTTCAAGCATATATTTCTTAATAACTAAATCCCACAGCTTCACTACTAGTAGAGAGACGCTGCCAGGTAGAATTCATTAATTCAGACACGCAATCGCTCTCACTAATGCATTCATATGAATGTAATCTTTACTGTGCTACTTTATCTGTATCTGATTTAGAACGAGCAGAAATCTGTGAGAAACATAATGACTCAAAGAGAAAAGAACTGTTAAAAATGAGCTGTTATAGGAGCAATAGCCATGTGGGCAGCGCTGTGTCATATGCCATAGCTGTGCACATGGTGTTTATCACAGTTCCAGACGTATTTGTTCATTAATGACGTCATCAGCAACTAGTTGACTTCGACTCGACTTTCATCACATAAAAGTCGACTTTAAAAAATCAGAAGTCGTTCAACCCCTAGTCTGAACCATGGCGCAGACATGCTGTCCAGAGGTAATGTGGCTCCAGTAGAATGGACCCTACATCCTCATACGGTTCAAGAAATCTGGTCTGTCTTTGGGAAGGCAGAGGTAGACCTCTTCACCTCAGAAGACAGCTCTCACTGCCCAACTTATTTCTCGATACAGTGAGATGCTCTGACCCATGATTGACCCAGTGCTCACTTGTACGCTTCCCCCCCGATAGCCCTGCTTCCGCAGGTCATCAAACGGGGCAGGGAGATTAAATGTTCAGTTCTCTTGGTGGCCCCACTCTGGAGGAACCAGGCTTGGTTCCCCTAGTTAGTGCAGCTCTCAGTAGCAGCCCCATGGCCGATACCACTGAGACAAGATCTTTTCTCGCAGGCAAAAGGCATGATTTGGCACCCCCGGCCAGAGCTGTGGAGCCTTCATGTATGGAGCCTTGACGGAAGCTTACTCAGCTCCCAGCGAGTGAGTGATACCATTTTAGAGGCTAGAGCACCGTCTACAAGACGCCTTTACGCCCTCAAATGGTCAGTCTTTCACGAGTGGTATACTGCACGAAGCCTGGACCCAGTATCTTGTGACGTGTCCCACGTGCTATCCTTTCTACAAGAGTTGTTGGACAACGGGCGCGCCCCTTCCACACTCAAAGTTTACGTGGCAGCTATTGCAGCGAATCATTCCCTCGAAGCTGACCACTCAATCGGCAGAAACGACCTGATCATTAAGTTCTTGAAGGCGTCTGGAGATTAAACCCTCCCATGTCCTCAGACCGTCCCGATCTGGCACTTGTCAATAGTCCTTAGGGCCCTACGGGCTCCTCCCTTTGAGCCACTACATTCGGCCGAACTATGCTCTTTGTCGCTGAAAACCGCTCTGCTACTGGCACTAGCATCGGTCAAGCGAGTGGGTGACTTACAAGTACTGTCAATCAGTGCTTCCCTTCTGGAGTTTGGGCCCAGCGACTGTAAAGTCGTCCTCAAGCCTAGACATGGATATGTTCCAAAGGTGCTCTCAACTACATTCAGAGCCCAGCTAATTACCCTTCTGGTGCTCCCCGCTGCAGATGGTGAGCAGGGTCTCAATGTTCTCTGCCCCGTCAGGGCCCTGGGAATATATCTTGAACACTCCAGCCTGTTCAGACAGTCGGAACAGCTTTTCGTTTGCTTTGTAGGCCGTTCTAAGGGGCTGCCGGTTACAAAGCAAAGACTATACTGCTGGATAATTGATGCTATAGCCTTGGCTTTTGCCTCAGAAGGTTTGCAATGCCCCATAGGTGTGAGGGCCCACTCCACTAGAGGAATGGCCCCCTCCTGGTCTTGGTCCAGCGGAATGTCTATTGGTGAGATATGTGCGGCCGCCGGCTGGTCGTCGCCGTCCATGTTTGCCAGATTCTACAGCCTAGATGTCCCAGCTTCCCAGGCATGGATTTCATCGGCTTAAACTGCTTATTCCTTCCTATGGTGGAAATGGCTATGTTCAAAGTCCTCAGCTACGCTCGGGACTTAGTTGGCTCATGTTCTCTAGGGGCCCTTAACATAAGTGCTCCAGAACTGGGCTTACAGAGCGGCTTAGTCTGCTTCTGCTCATAGCACGGCGTGATTGCATTCGTTCCCCATACACAACATGAAGTGAACGTTCAAAAGGGAACGCTCCAGTTACTGACGTAACCTCTGTTCCCTGAGATAAGGGATTGCGCATTGTGTCACTTGCCGTGCAATAAGCTGCAAACAAATCGACGACTGTCGCTTCAGTCGAATGATTCTGATGAAATGGTGCTGCGAGCCGACTTATATACACATCGGCTCTGCCCTTTCTGGCGGGCTAAAGCGCCATTGGTTTGTGCAGCTACACAAACGTGAACAAATCAGGCTTCAGTAGCGTGATTGCATTCGTTCCCCATACACAACATGAAGTGAACGTTCAAAAGGGAACGCTCCAGTTACTGACGTAACCTCTGTTCCCTGAGATAAGGGATTGAGCATTGTGTCACTTGCCGTGCAATAAGCTGCAAACAAATCGACGACTGTCGCTTCAGTCGAATGATTCTGATGAAATGGTGCTGCGAGCTGACTTATATACACATCGGCTCTGCCCTTTCTGGCGGGCTAAAGCGTCATTGGTTTGTGCAGCTACACAAACGTGAACAAATCAGGCTTCAGTAACCGATTAAACAGGAGTTTACCCCATACACAACGCTTGTTCACTTATCTCAGGGAACCAAGGTTATGTCAGTAACAGGAGCATTTTATACCCCATAACAATGCATATAAATAATTCAATTTATAGTGCAAACCAAAACATGAAAAATCACTAACTGTTTTTTGATTAAAAACAAAAAAACAGCTAAAAACACAAATGAGATCTGTGAGTCACACCTTTGAAGAAATAAACTAAATGTGAATCTTACTGGCAAGGCAACCCTATATTCCTTCATTGGTGAAGAGAAACCAGAACTAGCCAATTATTTCCTTAGTCTGAGCACTTTTTAAAAAAAAGCCATCTGAAACAAAAGGTATAAAGCCAGTGAGCTCATTATGCCCCACTATGTTTGCAAGTTACCTAAAGGGTCTTCCCGTCAAATCGCTTGGTTTATTCTCCACAGAGCATGGTCCCTTGAGATTACAAAATTAAAAAGAAACAAATTAGGGGAGCCTAACGGTGTCTCATGGAATACATTATAATTACCTTTCCATCACTGAAAGGCATGTACTGCTAAACAATGTGGTTTATCCAGAGGAAATTTTCATTGTCCTTTATGTGACTTTTATGTTTGCTGTGAAAAATCATGGGCCATTTTGGTTATGTAGGCCAATTAGAGACAAACCAGACAACACAGTTACACAGCCGAAAGAATGATGAGAATGGAGGTGACCGGAGATACCCGGTCAATTCTGTTGATAGTTATCAGGCAGGTTTCTTAAGACAATAAATTCCCTGCAGCATTGCTCAGGCCGGTCGCCAAAACAGCAGGGCAGAAGTAAAGGTTAGCTTGAAACCAAGAGGATGCTGATGGGAACACTGGACAACAGCAGAAGCAGCACTGTCCTCTTAGATCAGAGGTCTTAAATGCAAAATACCTGGTGACTACTAACCAGGTGGTGGACAGTTGAAGAGTTGCAATAAAAATGGGGTTTTGTGACTATGGATTTTAACTACAGATCAGAGTTCATAGAAGAGGCCCACAGAACCTTTAAGATTAGAAGATTTGCAGACTGTTTGTGTGGAAGAATGGGCCAAAATCACACCTGAGCAATGCATGCGACTAGTTTCTCCATAAAGGAGGCGTCTTGAAGCTGTCATTAACAACAAAGGCTTTTGTACAAAGTAATAAATACATTTCAGTAAGCGTATTCAATACTTTTTCCCTGGGTCATTCCATTTTATTACACATAACTTAATTTCTGAACTTATTTGTTTTGTTTTCTTTGTATGTATGGATTACTTGGGTTGTTACCGACATCTGGTGAAAATTTCATGTCAACAGCACCTTTAGAAATTTATTTACCCAGAAAAATGGTGACGTGTCCAATACTTATTTTACCCACTGTATATACACTTAATGATGCATGGTTAGACCTTTTCGGAGTTGAGCAGCTCATCTCAACCTCATACCTAACAGACCGCACTGCATGCTGAGAGGAGTAATGACGCCTAAGATTGTATTCCTTGAGAATAGCATCTCCATTAAGAGATCAGAAACATCACGCTTGCTTTGATGTAATGGTCAGAAGTTATTTAAACATAAAAGGACTAAAATACACAGCAATCAAATTGCACATGATATTTGTAAATCATTTTATTTCAGACAGCAAAATAAAATGGCTAGAGTAGCTGCAGGGTTGTGAAAAAAAAATAGGCTGGCAGTCAATTTAACCAAAAAAGACTACAGCTGCATATTTTCATATGTTTTTATTATATAAAATATAAAATGAAAATATATCAAATTAACATTAAATAGAAGTGAAACTTACTCAATAATACAAACTCTCCAAATGTACTCACTCCAAACCTGTATACTAGTGAAGCACTGGAAGCACACGACATATGGGGAAGTCGTGGCCTAATGGTTAGAGAGTTGGACTCATAATTCAAAGGTTGTGGGTTCGAGTCTCGTACCGGCAGGGAGTACAGCGCTCTCTCCCACCTTCAATACCATGACTGAGGTGCCCTTGAGCAAGGCACTGAACCCCCATATGCTCCCCAGGTGCCGCAGCATAAATGGCTGCCCACTGCTCCGGCGGGGAAGTCGTGGCCTAATGGTTAGAGAGTTGGACTCATAATTCAAAGGTTGTGGGTTCGAGTCTCGTACCGGCAGGGAGTACAGCGCTCTCTCCCACCTTCAATACCACGACTGAGGTGCATTCTGAGTATGGGTCACCATACTTGGTCACGTCGCTTAGTTTTTTTTTTTACTGAAACCAAAATTAAAACGTTTTCATTTAGCTTTTAACTCTGTATGCTGTTTAGAGTTTTGTGTTTTTAAACCAGTCATGGTAAAGTTCTTTGGCAATCATATCCAAGCTAAGAGGGAACATTCTCAGAACTTCGGCTGATGTTCTGACATTATTCCAGTAACATTAATAGAACGAATAATGTTCTCAAAACGTTAGCACAAAATAATTATATACCATTCATGGAATGTTTTTTCTGAATTATTTTAGTTATATGTTCTTGTAACTTTTTTAACACAGGGTTCCCACTCTTTTATGAACACCAGATTCAAGGACTTTTTCAAGCACCATTTATTTTATATCAAGCACCTATCAAATTCACACCCCAGCATATGTAGTGTCATGAAAGACCTTACATTTCATTTACACTTAACATTTACATTAAACATTTCAGAGTAATAATGTTTTGAATGATGTGTAGGTTTCATAAATTTAGACCGTTTTGAGCAGTCGCGTTCAACGGAATTTAATGAAATCCATTGAAGTCAGTACTGGTAATATTAAAATTACATTTCTGAAATATTGATAAAATATGCATCAAACTGATTTTTGCTGTAGTTCTTGTACAAGATTTAAATTTGAAAGAATTTCTAAATTTTTAAATTAATAAAAAGTGGTTAAATGTTGTAATAACATGGTAAAAGCTGATAACATTACAAATTTGCACATTCACTCAAAAGATACGTTACTCATTACTAAATAAGCTCAAGTCAAAATAATTTTGTAAATTACTTTATTGTAAATCCCATTTTTTCATCTTTGACCTAGAGGAATGCAGCTGCTCAAACATGCAGCTGCTCAAAGTCAGTATTTTTTTTTTATATTTCATGAACATTTTAAACCTTGTACATGTGCAAATCTGCAAAAAAATATTAAGAAATTACATTTTAAGAATAGGACTTTCTATTTTCTTTTAAACTGTAAATGCTTTTCACTAAGCTGTTTTTCCATTTTTTCATGTTCTACATTTTCTCCTTAGCTCCATGTTGCGGTAAGTTTTGGGAGTTAATTTTTAGTCCATCTCCTATCCTGAGAAGTGTGTCTTGCAGAGACTGACAAAAATGAGCTCCTAAAACTTACTGCCAGATTCTGGAAGATCAATTCTTCAAACAGTGGTACAAGAGGATGTGGTGCTGGTCCTTCAAGAGTCACTCTAAACTTATTTGTCCATAAAGTCTATAAAAATAGTCTTCATGTATTTCACAACACTTCAGCATGTTATTCTAATTAAGTGAGGGTCATTTTTTAGGATTTTTTACCCAAGCAAAGTCTCTGAGAACCTGACACCTTGTACTTCTGCAAACTCCAGGTAGGTTGCAGTTCTGGAAAATAGTGGCGCTGGAGACTAAATGCTTCCTGATGGTTCAAACCTAATTCTTCACATTAATTCTTAATTATTTTGCAGTTAACATTTGTCTTTTCTTCTTCGCCTGTTTTTTTCTGACCCCACTGTCCCAGTGAGCATTTTGCTGACCAATGGTCATGCCTTAACTTTGACATTTCTATATTGCATTCGTTTTTAATATTTCTCATGGGGATTTAATCATTTTTGACTTCTCAGTCGGAGTTTTCATCCGTAAAAAAAACCTGCCTAATAATTCTGCACACCTTAATAAAAGTTTTTCATATCTAGCCTTCATGGACAATTATATACAGTATCACTTCTAAAT
>NW_015505453.1:1053360-1069187 GCF_001515645.1 Sinocyclocheilus grahami | reverse complement strand
CAGCTGTAGTGGCAGGACTATTTCTCATGGACCACGCGTTTGCGTTTTCATGTGGACGGAGATTTTTTTTTAAACGGAAGAAGGAAAAACTACATGTGGACATGGCCTTATTTTAACTAAAAGAGACAAGTAAATAGTAAATAATAAAATAAGAACAAATAAATTAATGACAATCAATAGCACAAACAAAAACAATAACAAGAAATGTTTTCAGTTAGGTCTATCTTTAATCTATACTCAACTGTAAAATAACACTGGATAGTCTTCACTGTATAATGAAAGGCAGCAGCAGGTTTATTTAGACTGCTGTCTCTTTAAGACCTCATGCACGGATCTAATGCTTGTAGGTACATTTTCAGACATTTAATGAGGCTCAGAGGGGGCATGGGTGCAATTGAATTCATACATTCATGTGGAGATTAATGTTTTAAATATAAAATTTTGAATACAGAAATATTAAATTTAAATAAATGAAATTATACGCTAAAATTGAAACTAACTCCACCAGCAGGTGGCGGTAAGTCACTGATTTTATCACTGAATATATTCATTCAATTGATTCGTTTGAACAGCTGATTCATTCAGGAATGAAATCTTTATGTATGGGTAATCATGAATCACCGACTCACTAGATTCGTTCAAAAACGCACTTTCATTCATGAATGACTTGACTGTGTTTGCTTTTAGAGATGCGCAGCAGCTCAGCTGTTACTATATTTGGAACTATTTTCGTTGATGCAATATATACAATAAGAATGTTTGCGGGAGCGTGACACACACGTTGCGGGAGTGGGCGGTAATGGTCATAAATTCAGGGGGAGCGGGCTTAAGAAAACTGTCCCGCACAGGTCTCGCGTTCCCCCTTCTCCACCCCCAATCATTAGTGCCGCTTGTTCGGTCTTTGACAGAACATATAGGACATTTTCTAACATAGCGCCATAAACAAAATGTATTTCAAATTTAATTCAAGCACTTTCAAGGACCTATGTTTGTTTTCAAGTACTTTCCAGGCCTTGAATCCATATGTCTGAAATTCAAGTACTTTCAAGAAGCGTGGTAATACTAGTTAACACAAGTTTCAGATGGTTTACATGTAACTTTCCCATAATGTTTACAAAATGTTATTTCAGCCGAACACATTTTTGTCCCTAGCGTCATATTTAGGCAGTTAGTACACACTTCTGGTCACGTGTCATTCTTGAGAAGTGGGACAAAACAGGGTGAAAAATTAAAAAAATAATACCTTGTACTCAGACAAATGAAACTACATTTATGTATCTTATATGTACTAAGCTATTGAGCTATGCTTTGATACAACCTCCCAACTTTTCTCTTTTTTAACAAAATTTGCTTTACCTTGGACTGTGTAATATAATGTGTAATATAATTTCAACTTTACCTTTAACAGCATTCAAAATGTTTTTAACATTTCAAAACGCATTCTCGTGTTAGCAGACAGATTACACTTTCACATATGACCGACAATTCCACAACAAATATAAAATATCAAAATGAAATATTATCAAAATATTCAACTGACGGAGGTGACAGAACTGACGGAGTTGACACATCTGACGGTGGTGACAAAAACCTGAATTTGTAGTCATTTTAACGATCAAATACATTGTAATGTAAAATCAATTATCAATGTCTGTCATTTTTGATCAATTTATTGCATCCTTGCTGTATAGAGGTATCAATTTCTTCAGATTAATTCATTTAAAAAACGACCAAACTTTTGAACTGTAGTGTATTTATATTACATTTTTACATTTAAATGACCTTCGCCATCATCAAATGTTAAAAGTTAGTTAATCTTTAAAAACATGAATAATTTAATAACACTGTAAATGTAATCTTCAGAAAATCTCAAAATGAAAATAAGTTTTTCACACTATACATTATAATGTTGTGATGCCTGAATTCACTTATAGTATTTAAAACAACTAATTTTAGTTAATATTTCTTTCTTTTTTAATTATTTAGACAAAATAGTACAGAATCAGGCATAACATAAATTGTTTTTTTATTTTAATAATATCAGTGCATCCCACAAATTTAAGTGGACTTTTTTTAAACTCTTTAGATGTTATAATGTAAATAAGAACATGGCAAATTTGAATATCACAGTTTAAGCAAGCTGTAAGAACAACTCTAGTGCTACCACACACAGAAATAAACCCAAACAGAGGTTCTCGAATGATCAAGGGCACTTCATGCTTCAGTTTACAGTCTCAAACTGAAACAAAGCTGCCAAAAATTCTTGGCTAGCAAGCAATTTAAGTTTTTGAGCATGACCGTTCCACTTTAACCAACAGGAGAATGTAATCAACAAGGCCTTTTGTCACAGTGGTGCCCCAACAACCTTGCGAAAGTCCAAGGTAGCATGTGTTGAATGCTCACTCACCTAATGCGATTCCACCATGAGGAGGGGCCCCGGAGTCCAGAGCCTCCAATAAATGAGAAAGAAGTGATGGGTCCTCCTAAAACACAAGCAAGACAGAGAAAAAAGGACAAAGTGGACCTTGTAATTCACAGCCTTTTCAGCTTGAAAGGGGATTGTTCATAGTCTCGGCATGTATAAATCGTGCAGATCCATACAACTACTTAAGCGTCAACAGAGTAAATAGGCCTTCAAAATGATTTCCTTTATAGTCACAAATCTTAAGATCGACCTGAGTAAAAACACCCTAATGTGCTGTTTCTTCTCCCTGGCTCTTAAGATCCTAAGCATTTGTTTTCTTTAAAGGCAGTTAAATATAGCTTAAAGGGTTGCCACAGCGACCGAACGGGTAGTCGGTTGTGCGAGGGTGTTAAGTAAGAGTCACAAATAAGAAAATGGTGCAGTCGGGTATCTGGACACGTCCATTACATGTGCTTTAACTCGCTGTCAGAGTAGCATTAAATGATGCTCTTTGCTCGCAGTGTAATTTTTCACTCTTGTTCCATTACCTTGAGAATCGTGTCCAGGATGTACAGCTGCTGAGAGGCATTGTGGATGCGAATCGAACCTCCTCCGATCTCGCAGCCATTCAGCACCAAGTCGTAATGCTGGCCACGCACCTGAGAGAGCAGATAAACAGGTGGGGGAAATGTGTGGAATTCAAAGCGAGATCATACATTTCCTCTATGAAATACTCTGCTCATAACTGTAGACTTACAAAGTGATAAAACCAGACTATTTCTGGGTATCGCCAACTACAGGTGCATCTCAATGAATTAGAATGTCGTGGAAAAGTTCATTTATTTCAGTAATTCAACTCAAATTGTGAAACTCATGTATTAAATAAATTCAATGCACACAGACTGAAGTAGTTTAAGTCTTTGGTTCTTTTAATTGTGATGATTTTGGCTCACATTTAACAAAAACCCACCAATTCACTATCTCAACAAATTAGAATATGGTGACATGCCAATCAGCTAATCAACTCAAAACACCTGCAAAGGTTTCCTGAGCCTTCAAAATGGTCTCTCAGTTTGGTTCACTAGGCTACACAATCATGGGGAAGACTGCTGATCTGACAGTTGTCCAGAAGACAATCATTGACACCCTTCACAAGGAGGGTAAGCCACAAACATTCATTGCCAAAGAAGCTGGCTTTTCACAGAGTGCTGTATCCAAGCATGTTAACAGAAAGTTGAGTGGAAGGAAAAAGTGTGGAAGAAAAAGATGCACAACCAACCAAGAGAACCGCAGCCTTATGAGGATTGTCAAATCGATTCAAGAATTTGAGTGAAAGTAGGTTTGTTTTATTAGGTATGAAACCAATTTTTTTTCTCTGACATTTACATTACATTTCCAGTCGATTGTTATGACTAGATAAGCATGGTTTTAAGTGGTTTTTATTCAGACCAACTCGCTAAATAACCATTCAGACCATGGACAATTTGACTCTTATAATAAAATTACTCATAATTTACTGAATTTAAACTTAATTTACTAAATTATTAAATAATTTACTCATAAATCATTATGACTTGTGAGCAAATATTAGAGCAAAGCACAACTACTTAGAAAAATATACATTACTGTTCCACAGTTCTGGGGTCAGAAATTTATTTTTTAAAACAAGGATGCATTAAATGAATTAACTTTTTACATTGTTACAAACAAATTGATATAAATTTCATACAAAATCATATAAATGCAGTTCTTTTTCCTATAAAGGTATTAAGCAGCACAACTGTTTTCAACATTAATAATAATAAGAAATATTATTTGAGCAACACATTACCATATCATTAGAATAATTTATAAAGGATCAAGTGACACTGAAGTCTGGAGTAATAGCTGCTAAAAAATCAGCTTTGCTATTACAAGAATTAATTACATTTTAAAATATATTATAATAGAAAATAGTTCTTTTAAATTGAAATAATATTTCACAATATTACAGTTATTACTTTATCTAATAAATGCAGCCTTGGTGAGTGTAAAAAAAACGAGTTCTTCTATCTTGTAAGATTTTCCATCAAAATGCAAAGCTATGATTCTGTAAGGTTAAAAAAGATCATTTGTGTTGATGTACTGCCTGAGATGTGATGGAACATACCTTGTGGGGTTGGGTGTAGAGCAGATGGGCATCCTCGGGGACTGGAGCAGTGAAGGGATGGTGGGCAGACTCAAGCATCTCTGGATCGTCCTCTTTGGGTAAGAAGAGGGGAAAGTCCACCACCCACAAGAAGTGAAAGACAGATGGGTCACGAACAGGCACGCCATAGCACTCAAGCAGTTCCGCGCACTGCAGTCTCAGCTTCCCCAACAGAGGGCGCTAAAACATGAAACATTCTATTAGCGAAAAATAAAGCACTACAAGAAATCATTAGGACAGAAAGAGTAAATGGTTTCGGACTGCAACACCCACAATGGCTTAAATTAACCTCTATCTTTTGAAGAGAGTTTTATGTGATTTTGTCATTTTTTTAAATATATTTTTATATAACTTAAATTTAGTTTCTAATTTCAGTTTATTTTAGTGCTTCAACTTATACTCATTTCAGTTAGTTGCCAAGGCAACATTTCTAATTTGTATTTGTTTTTTTTATCTATAAATCACCTATATCTATTGTTTTCCATCTATATTTATGTTTCAATTTTATTTAAATTACCAAAAATGATTTTTAACAGTTTTACTTAATGACAACAGTTTTTTTGGGTAACACTTCAGGTTAGGGACCAATTCTTACTGTTAACTTGTTGCTTATTAACATTCCTATTAATAACATATTGGGCTGTTTATTAGTACTTATAAAGCATATATTAATGCATTATTCTGTATGACCATATTTTAGATCCCTTAATCCAACCCCTTACCTAAACTTAACAACTACCTCACTATTAATAAGCAGCAAATTAGGAGTTTATTGAGGCAAAAGTCATACTTAACAGTGTGAATTGGTCACCAAACTAAAGTGTGAATGTTTTTTGTCAAAGGGATCCAATGTTATTTTGAACTTTCACTGTAAGTACAAAAACAGTTCAGACATTCTTCAAAATATCGTCTTTCTTGTTCCACATAAGAAAGAAAACCATAAAGGTTTGGAACAACATGAGGAAATGATGAAAGCATTTTCATTTTGGTTTGAACTATCCCTTTAACATACATAAAAGATTCTGAATGTTTCAGGACATTCAGGATTTCCTCTGAAAAGACACATTCTGAGAATCTAGATCACTGGAGAATAACTTCTAACCTCGGATTAGTCATTTGAAAAATTTGAAAAATCTGAACTAAAACTCAGATTTTTGTTAATTCATGAAACAGCTAAAAATGAGAAAATGCTTTTACAATGCATGTATTTGAGGGCAGGAACATGCAAATTAATTCCTAAGTCTCTAAAACTATATTTGAGGAGAAAGATCTCCCCCAGCTCTAATTTCTCCCACTTTCTGCACTAGCAACATCCCCATTCATCCCACAACCTCAGCTCACAAAGCTCGCCAGTTATCCCCAGCCATCTCCCACATCTCTGCTTTGTGACTAAACAGCCGTCTTACTTTGTGCCAAGCTCACCATCTGCACCAGCCCCGAGCGAGAGCCGAGGCACGGAAAAGATGAAATATTCTAAGTGATTAGATCATGTCAGCATTCTTCTGAAGCCATATTTTCCAAAAACCCTTAGTTATCAATCACTGTAGGGCATAAAAACTGATGGGAAGGTACTTGAGGACATTAAATAGGGATGCTGGGCATTGAATTATCTTCTCCAACCCAAAATGGCTCCATGTACTTGTGGTCTAACTGTTGTTTTATGTAGACATTTGCTCACTGAGCTCTCATGATGTGTTTATGAGATTGAATCAGCATGAGTATATGAATCTGTGAGGATGCGGAACAAAATGCAGGCGGATACACACCACGTTCTCCAAGGGTCCGGCTGTGATGAAGATCAGGTCTCCAGCATTGGCCTGGGCCATCTGGAGCAGCTGCTGTTTGGCCGTGTCCGAAAGCAGCCGGCTGAGAGGGGATTTCAGTGAACCATCTGCCCTTACTGGAGCCACACTCACCTCCTGTACGACACACGGTGCAAACACAGCAATGATCATCCATTTCCTCCACCGGCCCAAATTCAATTTCTATTGACAGCATAGGGCACAAACTCTTGAGCAATCATCAGTCTCGAGAACACTGCGGGCTGGTTTCCCAGACACAAACGAAGCCAAGACCTGGACTAAAATGGATAGCAATGGAGAATCACCTTTGAGGGTGCCAAAAACACTAGCTCAAAGTTCACTTTCCATTTATAAATGCAGACAGAAGACAATATAGAGTGTTTGGTAGGGCTGGGTATCGTTCAAAAATTTCCGATATCGATACCGATACCTTGACTTCGATACCGGTTCCTGAACGATACTTTTTTTCGATACCAATTTTATGAAATCAATTTTAACAAGATTACATTATCTAAAAAAAAACTTTGGTTTTATTTTTTAGCTTGTTGATGCTTATACAAACTCAAAGACTCTCCTGGGCCACTGCACAAAAGGAACAAAATGTAACCAACACAATAAATCAGTGCAAATAGTTTTAATAAAGCTCAAATAGTCTTCAGTTTACACATCTGTTAGGCTGCATTTACACGAGTGCGTGTTCGTTTTAAAACGCATAGTTCAGACAGAATCATGATTTCTATTTATTTTCCACTGATTTACTGATAAGCATTAACAGCTTCTAGCGCTGTCTGCCTGTGTTCTCTCTTCCATGATCGCTGCTCTGACTCAAAGAGTCAGAGGTAATAACATATTTAATTTCAGCAACATTACATGGCCAAAATACACATTAGACGGCAATCGGAAGTTATTACAAACACTCGATGGTGGTTTAAAGTGAGTTTTGAGTAAAAGCGGAATATAAATCTTATTTATTGTCTTATGTAGCATGATGCTACAGTTTGCATGAATGGTCACATAACACGCACTTTCGGTCGTGTAACGTTAGTATGAACGGATATCTGCATATGATTGGAACTCCACGCAGCTCCCGCGCTACTCTCCATTGGAAATTAATGACTGAATCACTGGTCTGTCGCTTGTTGTTTGTCGGAGATAGTGAAAAGCCAGCTTGAAACGCAGTGGAAACGCCAGTATGACGAGGATCGTTTTCATTTTAAAACATAAACGCACCTTCAACGACACATTCATACTACAGTCTCATGTGTGCACCACATCTCTGAGTGTAACCGGTGTAAACTAGTAGGTGTCGAACGTCGGTCCTGGCGTGCCGCAGCCCTGCAGAGTTTTGCTTCAACCCTAATCAAACACACCTGAACAAGCTAATCAAGGTCTGAACGGTTATTAGGAAGCTACAGGCAGGTGAGTTTTAATTAGGGTTAGAGCTGAACTCTGCAGGGCTGCGGCTCTCCAGGACCGGCGTTCGCCACCGCTGCTCTATGGTATCGAGGCATTTCGGTCGGTGCCTAAAAAGTATCGAACTCGATACCCAGCCCTAGTGTTTGGAGTGGGAAAACTAAGCAGAACAGTCAGCTATCAGAAGTGTTGAAGAACATTTGTATTTTTTTTGGCATTTTTAATTTTATTGGATAGTAGAGACTTGACGGAATGGAATGTAAGAGGGGGAAGCCAGAACTTGAATTTGGGTCGCCCAAAGCACAACCAGAAGGCTACTGGCACCGACAGAAGTATTGAGGATAGTGGTTAAACGGATCGTAGTTGATCCGTGATCCGTACGGACCAGGCCCCACGGTTCGGCACGCATGTGATCCGCGGATTATAACCATAATAGAGTATAAGTTTATCATTTGTTCGTATTTACACAAGCAACCAAATTTTAAACAATTCCAGAGAGAAAAGGCGAAAGGGAACTCGATTCGTTACTCGCGCGCTGTTCTCTCAGCTGTACACACGCGTTTCAGACGGCATGCGAACACCGAACTGAATCCTCTGAACAGACACATACACATCTCGACAATCATTCAGGTAAACGCAGTCAGTTATGTCTCAAGTGGATGAAAACAGCTGAGAAAGAAATCGGATGTGATGTGTATCATTATATCGGATCCGTGCATCAGGTCTTAAAGGGACAGTGGCCTATAAATACTGCTTCTGTCATTAATGATCATCAAACAACAACACAGCTGTGATAAAAATCTATATTTAATTTATACAGTGAACACTGCAGTGTTATTTTCCCTAATTATTACATTTCTGTATTTGAATACTACTTTATGGTTAGCGCACGGAGCAGTCTGCTCTCTTTAGCTCTCCTGGTACTGTAATACACCGATCGGTCTGCACGGTTAAGGGGACCCGCGGTGTATGTAGATATAAATTGCTCAATCTAAGGTAATAAAAACATAACGGTTCATTAAGTAAGGTTTTTATACACCTCTGAAAACATAGTTATGTATATTATATTGCATTTCTATCAATAGATCGATGTAAATATTACACATTGCACCTTTAAGGTAAATAATGCTTAAAAAAATGTGGTAACATTTCATTGACATTGATTGATTTTTCTGTTAAGTACTACTGGCAAAACTACACTGATTTACATTTCACAAGCCTCAAGTACAAAATAACACTGTAAGCTGTAAGCTATGCTTGATTCACTAAAAAGAACCAGCTCATTAGGGTCATTCATTATGAGGTTTGACTACACTGGTCATGCTGTATGTTTTTTTTTATTATTATTCACCAAAAACAAACAACTCATAAGAATCAGTTGTTCAGGAGTCGGACTACACTGATTGTGCAATATGTTTTTTATTCACGACAAAGAAATGACTCGTAAGAGTTATTTGTTTGGGAATCAGCTGGACTACACTGGTCATGTTTTATGGTTCTAATTGATCAAAAATAAAGACTTACAAATAATTTTTTCAGGAATCAGTTGGACCACACTGGTTATGGTGGATGGTTAACAAATGGGAATTTTGGGAATTGAACTACACTGGCCATGCAATAAGTTTCAAAAATGAAAACTGTCTCATCATTTTCTCACCTTCATGTTGTTCCAAACCTGTATGACTTACTATATTCAGTAAAACACAAAAGAAGGTATTTTGATTTTCAGTTTTTTGTCCATACAAGGAAAGTCAGTGGGGTCCAAACACTAATATGTAATAGATATAATAAACAAACCCTTTGACTTCCAGTGTATGAACAATAAAAGTTGGGAATTTTTTTCCCTTTATGTTCCATACCAGAAAGTAAGTCACACAAGTTTTGATTGACAGGAGGGTGAGAAAATTACAACAATTTTCATTTTTGGGTAAATTGTCCCAATATTTATGGATAGTTCCCTCATAATAAGCAATAGTAATACAGAGATTTGTGCCTTAGCAGCACCACTAACAAGAGCAGAATAAGACAAGATGCAAATTAGTATTCGTTTTTATCTCAGGACCAAGCATCTGACATGAATTAACATGAAAAATGGATCAAACCATTTTATATGACATGAATCATTACAAGCTATAAATTAGAAATGTACTACATATGTGACCCTGGACCACAAAACTAGTCATAAGTAGCATGGGTATATTTGTAGCAACAGCCAATAATACATTGCATGGGTAAAAATGATTTGAAAAAAGAGAATGATTTGATGATTTGATCAAATGATTTGATCGTGTTCCATGAAGATATTTGATATATTCCTTCCGTTTTTGCACCCTCAGATTCCAGATTTTAAATAGTTGTATCTCGGCCAAATATTGTCCTATCCTAACAAACCATACATTAATGGAAATATTATTTATTCAGCTTTCAGATGATATATAAATCTCAATTTCAAAAAATTGACCCTTATGACTGGTTTTGTGGTCCAGGGTCACATATGGTGTGGAGAAAAAACACATATAACATTCTCTTTATAAGATTCCATGGAGGGCCTACAACACAAATAGGGAGCTGTGCCCCTTTAGTGCGGTTGATCTTGCCTCAGGGTAAGTATGCTGTGTGTTACATTTGACTGTTTTACCACCAAATCATCCTGACTTATTGATTACTTTTCAGATAAATATTTCAGAAGTCTTCCAGTGATGTGCACACACTGAATGCGGGTGGCGTTCCATCAGCAAACAGAGGAGAAAGGAACACAACTCACCTGACCATACTGTGTCTTGGCTGTTTGTTTCAGGAACTCCAAGTCTTTGCCCTTCAGGTGATTCTGTGGAAGAAACGCCACAGACAGTTACCTTCAACTGTTTCAGAGTTAGCATAAGGGGGAGGAGATACATGAATGGGTGAAATTGTAATGCTCAACACATGCAGTTACTTTTTATTAAAAGTGACTAAATAGAATAAAGACCACATGAATTATATCAATGCTTATGCTGCTCATTGATTTCCCGTATAATTCAAGTTAAAAGGAGCACATTTCTGGTTTGGTGCCTTCTCGAAGGACAAGAATATGAATTGTAAGGAATGTAAAAAGAATTTTAATCCTCTAATCAATACTATTTTTTAGCGATTAATTTCGTTATTTTGAGGTGCAAATGAAATTCCTTTAATACTGAATTTACTAATGTGGCAAATTAATTCATTGATTGATACATTCAATCAGATCATAATAATTATTCATTTGAAAACCAGGCTACATTGATTGTGTCGTCAGTTTTAAATCACTAAAAAGAACTGACTGAAAAGATTCATTCATTTGGAAATCTGACTACACTGTTGGGACATTAGAATCAGAATCTACAGATTCTGTCCTTACCGTTCCTTCTGGGACGCAGATGGCCTGAATGCAGCCGCCTGGTTTAAGAAGTGCATCTTTGATAAACTCAATTTGTGTTCCCTGGAATGCTGTGATGACATCCACAAGCTGAAAATAAAAAAAACCTTCAGAAAACACATCAGGAAACAAAGGGAATATAAACTTATTAACAAGACAATTTGCGTATAGTTAGTTATTAATGTGTCTTATGGGAACATACATAAACTTATTTAAAAAAATTTTAACAAAAATAAAAAGTCATTAAAATAAATACATACACTACCATTCAAAGGTTTGAAGTAGAAAAAGGCTCTTATGCACACAAGGCTTTATTTACTTGACCAAAAATACAGTAAAAACAGCAATATTGTGAAATATTATTACAATTTTAAATAACTATTTCTATTTTCATATATTTTAAAATGTAATTTATTCCTGTGATATCAAATCTGAATTTTCAGCAGTCATTACTCCTGTCTTCAGTGTCACATTATCCTTAAGAAATCATTATAATAGGCTGATTTGGTGCTCAAGACACTTTTTATTATTAGCAATGCTAAAAAAAAGTTGTGCTGCTTAATATTATTTTATTTTTTTTTAAACCTGTAATACTTTTTTCAGGATTCTTTGATGAATAGAAAATTCAATAGAACAGCATGTATTTGAAATATACAATTTTCTGTGACATTATACATGTTTTTACTGTCAATTTTATAAGAATTTAATTTATCGATATAATTTAATAAATAATTATGAATTTCTTTAAAAACAAAATCGTACTGACACCAAACTTTTGAATAGTTGTGTATTTAACATTAATCTATTACTTATCTAAATGCCAAAACATCCCAGATTCATCAAAAGGCTCTGTAATTCTGAGGACGCACAACGGTGTGAGAAAATGTATGACAAGAGATTCCTTTTTAATTGTTGAGCACCGCATGAAAATCTGTGATGTATGGGGAAACAGGATGCCAGCACAGCGTGACGCCAAGGACGTCCAGCATGCAAACAACCTCATTGATGTCTTACGTCCAATCTAGGATGATGTGTACAAAGAAAGAACGTGCGGTCACCTTCATCCCAAATCTAGTGTCTGGTTTGTCAACTCCGTAGTCTCTCATGGCTTCCTCATAAGTCATGGAGGGAAAAGGAACATTCATCTGTCCTTTGTCCTCTGGCCAGGAGTAATGGATCAAGCCTTCAATCAAACTCATGACTCCCGCCTGGTCTACAAAGGATATTTCAATATCCACCTAGGACATGTGTCAACAAATAAAAGAGAGAAATGAGGGAAAATGCTTTGTTCACATTGCACGTGAATCTGATTAGTTTTTTTTAATCGGATTCTTTTGCCCAGACGGTGCATAAAATGTGATTTTAATCGGATTTCAAATAAAATACAGACTTGAATGCTGTTCGGATCAGGTTTCAGATATCAGGTGTTTTTTTGCAATTCAGAACATTAACAACTAATTGGATTTGACTCAAATGCACACACAAAAATCAGATTTTTGCTGCCTGTCTGAACAAAAGCATAATGGTCTTTTGGGGTTCATGATTTTTAGTCTGAGTGAGAATCCTGCAAAGCCTATTAGCAGCTCTCACCCTCGCGAGTCGAAGTTAGAGCGAGCCACATCATTAAAACCCTCAATATTCATCTGCATCAGAACTGAGCCCCAGTTTCGCAGATATTGTCAGACGTGCTGCGGCATGTGTCCCCTCAACCTTTAGCACATCATTACCTGTGTGAATTCAGGCTGTCTGTCAGGCTTGGAGCCCTCGTCTCTGTAGCAGCGAGCGAGCTGAAAGTACCTGAGATTGTGGGAGATAACCAGCACGTAAGTGACTGTGGGCCAATACTGACTGACATTTTTAAATCATGCATAGCATATCATTTTCCTTTGACAGACTTTTCATTAAACTAGCCTGCAGTCCTGGCTTAGCGCAACTACTAATTCAAAGAGACTTGCTGCCAAAATTGAAATGAAAATGAGACTATTGTGGTCATTATCATTTTTCAAAATCTAATAGAAACTACTTTTGTGCTTTCTGAACAAAATGAGAGCGGTGCTGCCTGTGCAAAAACGGCAACACAATACTAGTGTGTTCTGGGTGGTTGCCCACACTTTCTCACACTTCTGTTCAGCTGGTTTTGCTTCAACTTTGTTTCACTAAAAAAGGTGCACTCAGAAAAATACTATAATATTTATTAAAAAATAAATAAATAATATACACTCTTCAGTGATTTGAAAGAAGTCTCTTATGCCTACCTCGGCTACATTTATTAGAAAAAAAACCTTTAAAACAGTAAGATTGTGAATGTTGATGTTATTACAACTGAAAATAACTTTCTATTTCAGCATTTTAAAATGTAATTTATTGCATTCTAATATGCTGATTCAGTGCTTGATAAAAGTATAAAATTTATTTCTAAAAAAAATCTTACTGCCCCAAACCTCTGAACAGTAGTGTAAATTTATCATTATTAAAAAATAGTTGCATTATAAATAAAAGGGGAAATCATAACAGGGGAATCCACAATGGTTATTGGTCAAATTTAATGTATCAGTTGATATTGGATATTTAATTGTGCATGTTCATTTCATCTATGTTTACAGGTACATTTATATTACAGCTGCCATCATATTAAATCTGTCATCATCTCAAACTCACTTAAAAAGTTATTATTTACTCTTATTATATACTCTTTAACATATCAGATGCATTGCAAAATTTTAAATGAATGATTTTAGTTTTTAGCATTTTATCTTATTTAGAAGTGCTTAGGGTTAGGGTTAGTAACCCTAACCCTAACCCTTTATAAATATTAATGCTAACTACTCAAATGGGCCAAAGACCCCTTTAATACACAAACATTGGAAACAAAGCTAAACATGTCAGCAGCAACCCACACAGTGGCTGATGTGCTAATAATAGTACCACCTCAAAATTATTTGCTAATGAATTCCAAATTAGAAAAAATCTTCAAAAAGCGGTTAGAATTCAAAGCAGCATTCTAATCCGTATCAGGCAGTACACTCCAAATGCATGTCACTGTTTTGGCATTTCACACAGCATTTGAATGAATGCAGTTCTGCATAATTCAAAGCTGCTAACAGCCAAGAATGCAACTGATTCCAAGAGTATGTTGGCCAACAGGATGTAGTTTTGTTTTCAAGGTGCTGTCAGTCAGTGAAGGCAGAGTTTAGTGAACGTGCCAAGCATCTGACAACAATCTGTGAATATGAAGGAAACAGAAAAAGGCAAGAAAATATGACTTTTACCGGTCTATGCCAGCCACCATAAGAAGCTGTTTGAACTGCTGCGGGCTCTGTGGCAGAGAGTAGAACTTCCCAGGGTCTCCAGTTGGCACCACAAACTCTTTGGCACCCTGAGAAACAGTTACACTTGAATAAACTCTGTGTATTCCTGCCTCTTACTGAGAACTGAATCAGCCAGCATAGCTCAAGCCAATCTGATAAATTAAAGTCACATTATGAAATACAAAAGAGAGAACACAAATAAATTAGCACAGTGCAGAAGGAGATAAAAAACATGCAAAATATAAAACAATATTAAAAACACCTCACTGACTTCTAATGATCTATCTATCTATCTATTTACATATGGTTTGTGAATGTAAGTGCTTAATAACAAATAATCTATGGGATGTGCAGGTTGTGCGGTGACACATAACTTGAAACTATTTCTACAATCAATTTTTTCACTATCTACATTTATGTTCATGGCTATATTAGGGCTATTTGTGGTCCGAAATGCTAAATTTTGACTAAATTAGACGGACCAAACAATGCCCAGTTTTCAACGTCTATTTTTGGTTTAAATTTGGACTAAATCAGATGGACCAAACAAACCCCAATTTTAAGTCGATTGTTGGACTAAATTCGCACCAAATCTGACAGACCAAACAAAGACCAATTTTCAATGTCAATTTTTGGGCTAAATTTAGACTAAATCCGATGGATCAAACAAAGACCAATTTTCAACGTCGATTTTTGGGCTAAAAAAAAGTCCATGACGGGCCCGACTTGATTTAGCCCAAAAAACGGCGTCCAAATGACGTCTGGTGCTGGGTGAGATCAGAGGCGGACAGTAACTAAGTACATTTACTTGAGTATTGTACTTAAGTACACTTTTTGAGTATCGGTACTTTACTTGAGTTAAATTTTTTCTGGGAACTTATAACTTTAACTTCACTACATTTGAAAGACAAATATTGTACTTTTCACTCCACTACATTTCTATCAAGGTCCTCGAAGTAGAAAGTCGTTATTATATAGCACCTTTGAAAGTCAGTGGGTGATTTTTTTTCTTCTCTAAAACTTGACTTTCTTTTTTTTCAGACAGTTTATCAGTAATCACTCTTGTAGGGCTACATGAAATAATTTCCCAGCCTTTTTTGAACACTGACCAGCTGCAAATGTGATATTTATTTACAATAATAAGAAGTTGATATTGTGGTATATACTACACTATTTTCTGATTTTGCTAAATTGTGTACGTGAAAATATTTCTAAGCCACAGAAAAACTGTTGTGCATCTCCTAATAAAACACAATAGGTGTTGGACTTGAAGCAGCACTGCACAGACCATTCTGTGTGTGACATCAAAGTACAGCGA
>NW_015505453.1:1052564-1052913 GCF_001515645.1 Sinocyclocheilus grahami | reverse complement strand
GTACTTCTGTTTAAGTAAAAATCTGTCTTTACAACTTTTACTTGTAATGGAGTAATATTTGACCAGCAGTATCTGTACTTCTGTACTTTCCACTATCGTCAAAGATGATTGACAATTAGCATACAGTTTGGATTGGCGGTATGGTTCTGTTCTGGACAAGAACTCCCTGCACCTCCATGCAGCCTAGCATGGATGAGAGCAGGGAGAGCTGCAATAACCCCCCAGGATAAACAGAACTAACATAAATGTATTGCAGATATTGTTAAAGTTCAATCATTTTATGTACACATTTTAGAATTAGTCTGATTCAAGGAGAATCAGAAGGCTGAATCCTGACTGACAGAGGAGG
>NW_015505453.1:1013168-1052019 GCF_001515645.1 Sinocyclocheilus grahami | reverse complement strand
GCTTTTTTGTTAAAGCAGTGCTGCTGTTGTAAAGTTATACAGCTATAGTTGTGTTGCTGGGTTTTAAAGCAGGTTTGATTTTTCTTTCTTTTTTATCACTCTGTATTTACAGGATTTCACTGTCCACTCTGTTTCAAATGTGGATGAATGGTTACACATAGATGTGTGCACACACTGTCAGAGCTGTGTGAGATCACTACCATCCTGTTTTTGTGGGGGTGGGTAGGGGTGTTAAATATTCATTTATTTATGGGGTTTTTTCCCCCAAAGGTTTTTAACATTCTAAAAGCTCTTTATTCCAAAGATACTACAAGCTAGTCAGTGTATTCAGCAGGTATGTAATGTATTCTAAGTTACTTCAGAAGTATTGCAAGTATTATGTACGACAATAAAACAGTGCATTGACATAAAAAAGGAAATTTACTTTTGGTACTTAAGTAAAAGCAAGTACTTCTGTACTTTTACTTAAGTAAAAATCTGTCTTTACAACTTTTACTTGTAATGGAGTAATATTTGACCAGCAGTATCTGTACTTTCACTCAAGTAATGGAGTTGAGTACTTTGTCCGCCTCTGGGTGGGATCTATCTATCTATCTACACTTCTTTTTAAAACATAGATGGGTTTTGTATTCAGAGAAGTCCTCCTATGTAGGATAGAAGGTTATTTAACACCTCCAAATGTAAAAATCTGGGTTTTCATATTTAAGCTATTCAGAGGCGTCATGCCCATTCAAAGTGAGGGAGCACGTGCCGCCTCAGATTTCTGAGCCAAGTGGATTTTAAATGCAGCTTCCAAAAGACAAAAAATAGCCGAATAATATTTTTTATATTTGATACAATCACACTGGTGTGATTAGATCGTTCAGTGCGGCACAGCTTCAGCTACTAAATTCAAATCTACGTTCACGCTTTTTGGCTGGCGCTGAGCCAGAGACAGACGCGTTTATACAGTGCTGCATTATAACCAATCACACACGATTCTGTTGAGCTTATGAATGCAATGGCCAATCAGAGGCGTTCAGATGAGTCATCACTTTTTGTTCAGTTTTCGCTGACTGAATTATAAATAACAAAGTGCAGATGAGCGTACAAATGTTAAGATATTCATTTCAGAGTGTAAACAGCTTCTGTGATTTAAATGGGAGTTTTTGAGAGTGCCTGAACTCTGGCTAGACTGACGTGAAAATGTTTTTTGATAATGTAAATGTTCTTTGCTCTCTGTAAAATGAAAATGTTATATATAGTAACTTACAATATTGTCATTAAATTCACATTAAATACAAAGTCAGTCGTATTAAAAATATTTTATGGCATGACACCTATATCTGGTACTTAAGTAAAAAGTCAGGTTTTTATGTGTAGTTAATAGATTACACTATTACTCAACTTTGCCCATCACCCATTATAGATCAAATAACAATCTGGTGCAAAACGCATTTACTTACACATGTTTGAGAATCAAGATATTTCCTGATATAGTTAACACGTTTGGAAATATTTTGAATAAAAAGGAAAAAAATTAAATAAAACATAAGCCTATATCAGTTATACAGTGTTATTGTGGCTGCCATGTCACATGACGAGCTTCAGTTTGCTAATTTATTCTGCAAACTGAAGTGTACAGTAACAGCGGGGCTACCAAGATAAAGTGAGTAGCATTAAGACGCTCATACACATGTATCAAAGCTTTAAAAGTTTTAAAAGTCCATTCGCTGAAAACAGATGTAAAAGTTCTTAGAACAACAAAGCCAGAGAGAAGAAACCAGAGTGATGTGATTGCTCACAAATTTTTGGGTAACGATTTGGCAATATTTTGCACCAGCTGTATTTTGTTGATGTTTGGGCAAGCCTTACAGGGGTGTCTTGCAGGAGACAAGAAACAGAAGCATGAGTCACTATAGAAGCATTGTGCAGTGTAAAATAAGCTCTCATAAATGCAACCTTTCTGCAATTGCAAAACGTTTTATGCTTCGCTTAGTCAAGAAACCAGAGTGATGTGATTGCTCACAAATTTTTGGGTAACGATTTGCACCAGCTGTATTTTGTTGATGTTTGGGCAAGCCTTACAGGGGTGTCTTGCAGGAGACAAGAAACAGAAGCATGAGTCACTATAGAAGCATTGTGCAGTGTAAAATAAGCTCTCATAAATGCAACCTTTCTGCAATTGCAAAACGTTTTATGCTTCGCTTAGTCAAGCTACATTCTGCATTCATACTTTCTCTCATTCTTTGGATTTGGCTCAGCAGGTATTATCTTTGTATTTCGTTTTTATGAGTGCAATTTACAATGTTGGAAGTTTAACAAAGTTAACAAATAAATAAACACTCATGGCCACGTTTCTGAATTCCAGAAGTCATTTGGAGTAGGGCTGCACGATAACTATCGCGTGCTTTCACGTGGAGCAGCATTAACTAAACTGAGCCGTTGTTCACAGACAAGCTGCGCAAAATATGATCGTGGTTTTGCGCAGCTTGTCTGTGAACAACAGCTGTGTGTAGTTAATGCTGCTCCACGTGAAAGCATGCACGTGTAGAGATTTACCTCTGATTACAGAACTGGCTTTACTGACGAGATGCACATTAAATATTGTGCGATATTTATCGTGCAGCCCTAATTTGGAGTGCATTTGAATTGCAAGCACATATTATGCATGTATATATTTTTCTTAACAATTCCATATTGATTAAATGTGCAACGATTTCTATGAAACAAAAATAGTTTGTATCTGAATTAGCACCTTGCCTTATATTTTGGTTATAAGAATGGCACTTGGTTTATACAGAAAAAAATATTTACCCCTGGTGTTCTCTTAAACAATGTTGGTGTTTCCACATCCACAAATCCTTGGGAAAAGACAGGTAATGTTCAGTGAGTATTCCAGTACATTAACAGATGTATGTACAAGTATGAAAATGCCACTGTAAATCCTCACCATGCAAATTGCAAAGGAACTCCCTCATTTTCATCACCATTTGTGATCTCAGTCTTAAATTGTACTGCATCCTGGGCGACCGAAGATCAAGATACCGATACTGCATCCGGAGGACTTCAGATTTCTTCAAGGTGAACATAAGAATTATAATTAAACATGTTTTGTCCTACTTGGACAACAAAGTGTTACTCTATGCAATTCATAACCTCAAATAAATAATGAAAAGAACATCCATCTGGAATGAAATTCATTGGTTATTCCACGGTAAATGACATAGGTTGAATTTCACAAACACTGGCAAGAAACACTTTCACATTTTCACATTCTTAAGCCAATTAAGTTTTTTTTCATTGTAACAATTTTCATGACACTGAATCAAAAGTGATAAACTGATAAAAAGTAGCAGCCAATAGTTAAACAGTTTTACATAAAAAAAAACATATATATATAGTCCTTTTGAACTTCCTATTCATTCAAGAATCCGGAAATAAATGTATCCTGTTTTCCACAAAAATATAAGCAGCAAAACAGTTTTTAACATAGATAATAAGAAATGTTTCTTGAGCACCAAATCAGCATATTATGATTTCTGAAGCATCATGTGACACTTAAAACTGAAGTAATGGCTGCTGAATATTCAGCTGTCATCACAAGAATAAATTACATTTTAAAATATATTAAAATAGAAAACAGTGGTTTTAATTTGTAATAATATTTCACAGTATTACTGTTTACTGTAAAAGACAAAAACAATAAACACAGCATTTGGTGAGACTTTAACCCAAACTTTTGAATGGTATTCATTTTTTTCGGCCAATTAAGTTTTTTTTCATTGTAACAATTTTCATGACACTGAATCAAAAGTGATAAACTGATAAAAAGTAGCAGCCAATAGTTAAACAGTTTTACATTTAAAAAAAAACATATATATATAGTCCTTTTGAACTTCCTATTCATTCAAGAATCCGGAAATAAATGTATCCTGTTTTCCACAAAAATATAAGCAGCAAAACTGTTTTTAACATAGATAATAAGAAATGTTTCTTGAGCACCAAATCAGCATATTATGATTTCTGAAGCATCATGTGACACTTAAAACTGAAGTAATGGCTGCTGAATATTCAGCTGTCATCACAAGAATAAATTACATTTTAAAATATATTAAAATAGAAAACAGTGGTTTTAATTTGTAATAATATTTCACAGTATTACTGTTTACTGTAAAAGACAAAAACAATAAACACAGCATTTGGTGAGACTTTAACCCAAACTTTTGAATGGTATTCATTTTTTTCCCACTTGATTTTGTAGGGAAATATGACCATGTTATGTTCTTTGTGAGATTCACTCTAGAACTACTGTAGGCAAAACTAGAACTACGACATAATGCATTTCGAAATTTTATACATGCAACACTTTTTTATATAGTCAAAATTATTTTTACTTACTTTGACAAATTCTTTAATTTCAAACGGCAGCTTTCGGCAGGTATTCAACACCTCCATGCTCTCAGCACAGACCTCAATTTCTCCTGTGGACATTTTCTAATATTGAATAAAAATTACAATTTTACACATACGTCACCCTGAACACAGAGTCATACTTTTCTCTTTATTGTGCATATGAACAGACCTTATTCTCCTGTCCCTCTGGTCTACGCCTGACCCTTCCTTTAACCATGATGACGGACTCCACAGTGAGACCAAGAAAAGCATTCTTCAATTCAGATTTAGACTAAAGAAATAAAGTGTCAAAGAAAAATATACAGTAATGGCGAGAAAATGTTACTGCAACAAATGAACCAACATATGTTGGTAGCAGCACCAGAATTAAATGATCAGACATAAAATATGTAATAAAAGTGTATTGCTACCTCATCCTGTGGGATAAGAATTTGCACCAATCCACTGAAGTCTCTCAAGATCACAAAAAGATCTTGCCTAAAGAGCCAAGTACAGATATGTCTGTCTGATATAGTGATGTGGCTCAGTGAGTTTTTGAAAGAATAAGCATTGTGTCTCATACCTCAAGTACTGAACCCAGCCACATAAAGTAACCTCTTCATCTACATGACTCCAACACAATTCTCCACATGTGTGGCTTCTCAAGCTGCTTTGACCTACAAGACACAAAACAGATTAGAAATATCACACTTAACATACTGAATAAAGGCTATTACAAATGCACTGTCTAGTTTAATGAAGGTCACATTACCTGATGAGTAAGTAGAGCAGTTTCTGGAGAAGTTATGAGCCCATGCTAACGACTTTGGAGGTAGAGATGGTTTTGTTAAATACATATGACTGATGGAAGGTACTGATCTTCTGCTATACAGACATCTCAATACCTGCTGGGCTGATCTAAGAAAAAAGAATCTGTGTTTGTTTGCCATCGTCCTGTATGCGAGGTCGTGGTGTCTCTGGCTAAATGTATTCTGTTGTCTTTACCAAATAAAAAGACACTTCTCAGAGCTGTCACATAATTGTGTATGTTTTGTTTATGTCTTCATAGTGTACGCGAGTCTAGATCTATAAATGCAGTTACACCATTGCAATGAATGCAAGACTGACGGTCACCTTTGTTTTTCTCTCCTTTCCTTAATCTTATACCTACGTCGGTCAACAGAATACAAACACCTATACAATTTGCCTCACATAGCGTATAAAAATAACTGAATTAAATAAAAAAATCTTAATCCATGTGACTTTTCACTGACATTCTGAATTATGACAGTTGTGAACTGTATCCGTGTGCTACAGTCCCTCCGGCGCATTGAATGCTGTGACATAACTAATCAAATTAGAACTAGCCGATGTATTGTTTTTGTAACATGACAATAAATAACGTTTGTTATATGTATGTAGCATTAAGTCTATCAACACCATTTGCTTATCTTGGTAAATATGATGTAGAGTCGACTAAATGTAGAAATATGTGATGCATATTACTCTTACTAGCAGCAATCGATTAGTATTCCTGCCCCGCCCCATTGCACGACGGGAAAGCGGGATGTTCAAATCCTCTTCCTGCTTTTTTTCTTTTTGGCTCGGTGTGTTTTTGTTCATCATGGAGGGGAGAGGCAGGTATGACAGATTTAGGATTGTAAACGTAAAACGGTTTGTCTCGCAGAATTTTTATTTGAATCACAACACGTAATGCGCGTCTCGCTTAATACAACGAAAATGGATCATGCACTGGTTTAGCGAAATGCTAATAGTAGCGGTGGTCTGAAGTTTTCTGATTAAGTTGTTTGATTAAATGGTTTAAACCCCCAAACTTTAGTGTATTGTAAGCGTACACTTACGACATATAACATATTTTGTCATTAAAACAGAAGTTGTTGATCATTGTTGGTTCCATTAGTAGTAGAGTCGTTATAAATAACTATATCTGTTGCTTGTATTAACTTACCCATGCAGTGCCGTCAACACTCCCGCCAGCAGACCCGTTACTCGTAGAAGCAAAAGTTATGGTCGGAGCTGTGTGGAAGCACCCTCATATTTCTGGCAAACACCAGGACATTTAACAGTCTTGAAGATCCCAACCAGTAGAGGGGCTGCCAGATCTCAACTCATCACTGTAAGAGATCATGGACTCAAAAGACTCATTCAATATCTCAATATGATTGAGTGAATATGAGTATATATTGAATATGATGAGTGGATTGAGTGTCAAATGTCTTTATTTTTTTCTACAGAATAAGGTTGACCCTGAGCATATCGCTCTTCTGGTGAAAAATGAGTGGAAGCTGTCCTACGTCACCCCTTTGCATCACTTCAGACATACACAACTGAAATCATATTCCAAACACCTCGCAGCCTTCATCGCAGCAGAGAAACAGCAAGGAGTTGCAGTTGAAGTCGGGTTAGAAGTGGGATTTAAGGTGACATTTACTGCAGTTCTTGGACTGGCTGAGACCGATGAGGATGCTGAGACTGTTTTCATTCAGGTAAGTTAAGCCTGAACAGGCTGGTAATTAGTTCATTTTTGTTTTAAGAAATAAATGCTTTTCAGCTAGGGTGCATTAAATCAGTGATGGGCAAACTTGGCCCTTCCAGGCCACTTTCCTGCAGAGATTTGATCCAACCCTGATAAAACTCCCCTGCCTGTAGCCTTCTAGTAGTCTTGAAGACAATGATGAGCTGGTTCAGGTGTGTTTAATTAGAGTTGGAGCTAAACTCTGAAGGAAAGTGACCTGGAAGGGCCAAGTTTGCCCACCCGTGCATTAAATTGATCAAAAGTAACACATTTATGTTGCAACAAATGCTTTTCTTCCTATTCATCACTGAATCTTGAAAAGATGCATCATGGTTTTCACAAAAATAAAAATATTAAGCAGCAACCCAGTTTTCAACCATAATAACTCTTTAGGACCAAATCAGCATTTTAGAATCCTTTCTAAAGGGTCATGTGAAAAGTTTGGGTTCAGAAATGTTTTTTAATCGGTATAATGCATTAAATTGATGTCACGATACATTGACATTGCTACACAAACTTAAAATTCATCAAAGAATCCTGAAAAAAAAAATTAGCTGTTCTACAATACTATTAGGCAGCACAACTGTTTTTAACATTGATAATAATAAGAACTTCTTTCTTGAGCACCTAATCAGCATATTAGAATCATTTCTGAAAGAAAGACTGGAGTAATGGGTGCTTAGAATTCAGCTTTGCCATCGCAGGATTAAATTACATTTGAAAATAAATATTAAAATAAAGATTATTTTAAATAATAATATTTCACAATATTTACTGTATTTTGTATCAAATAAATGCAGCCTTGACAAACATAAGAGACTTCTTCATATGAGACCCCTTTTCAAAAAGTCTTACCGATCAAACTTTTGAATGGAAGCATATAAATATGCCACATTCGTGTAAATTTTTCTCTTACTCCCTCAGATCCAGTCCAAACCGGTATTTGCTGCAGCTGCAGATGCACCGAAGGTTGTCTGGCGCGGTTGGCTCACGTGCGTCAATGGTGATCCGGAGTACCTGAGGTCACTGCCTCCTGATTTTGTCAGCTTACCTCTGTTTTGCACAAGCGGACCGGAGTCTCTTACAACCCTGGTTAAATCCTGGTTCGAGAGGGCGTTTGATTGCAACTTTGGTTCTTTGGCTTTAAACTCCACCACTCTCAACTGGCTGGCTGCTCTGTGGACTGGTTGCCATTCCACCTGCAATATCAGGTATCTGAAACTGGCCTGGAGCCTTCCGACACAGCCACCCCTGGATGTCTCGTATACAGTTAACCCACAGGATGCGTGGGAGCTCTGGAACAGCATTCACCCAGAGGAGAGTACAGACGACAAGATTGATATTAAAGAGGTCCAGTCTTTCATCAACGGGCTGGAGACTCATTTTTTTCGACACTTTAAGATCTACCTGTCTGCTGGTACACTCGTAAAAGTATCTACCGCTCTGGGATCAGCACATCTTGATGGGAAAATCAAGGTAATTGTTATGTGTCATATCTATTCATTGTATATACAGCGTGGGTTGCATTCATATTTGTTTGTGTAACTTAATTTTTCTCTCTTTCAGATTGGAAACGGTGACTACATCACCACCTTACTTACCCTGCTGACAGAATCTGCTCTTTTGAAAATGCCAACCTAAAGTCTGCTTTTTATTTAGATTTGTAAATACGTTTTTTGGTTGTTGTTTTTTTTTCTAAACTTTGATATCTTTTAAAGCTTATTGTCTCATATTTGTTTTTTTTGTGCTGTAAAATATGTCTGTTTGTTTTCCAGCTTTTAAAAATTTAACTTTTTATTCTGTTTTCGGATGCCTGTTTTCTTTTCTTTAACTTGCTAGAGTTTTATCAAGACAAATAACATATCAGTCTTAGGCTTACATTAATGTGATTCAACTCATTTATCACAAATAAACCTGATTATCAACTATGTGTAAATGTATTACTACTACATGTATAGGTTCTTATAAATAGTTCACACAAATAGGCATTAATAATATGTCTATTAGTATATTGTAACATATGTTTATATTTTATACAAACCTTTTAAAGTGTGCAAATCACTTGGGGGTATTTGTTATCTTTACCAAATGAATAGTGGCTTAATTTTGGTTGATTTGTCTCAGGGCCTCTGTAATTATTTGATTACGTTTTGCTAGCAGTGCCAACGATGTCAGAATCTAAATGTATAACATTTTACAAAGCATGCAGGTAGCACAGGCAAGCAGAAGTTTGTGTTCTAATGGTAGTTCGTAGATGTGATTGGTTTCTTATTTGTAATTGATTTAAACGGACTGTTTGTGTTGTTGCATATTACTGTTGTTGTTGGTGTATATTCAAAACACCCTTCATTTAAGCATTTACATCAGAAAAGGACCTAAGATGTGCAAAACAAAATGTATTTGAATTCCGAGTTACCTTGTCTCTCAATTAAGCACAAATCTAAGTTGAATTTTCTTTTTATATTTTAAGAGATCTCCAAAATGGACATTTAAATTCAAGGAGTCTAAATCAGTGGTTCTCAAACAGGGGGCTTATAAGTTAAATGCTAAAAATGACTATACAAACATGTTAAATGCGAAGACCAGAGTTCTTGAAATTGAGGTAATTCTATTGATTATTAAAATCTATTGATGCTCCTAGTTTCGGTAATAAAAATGTTTGAAAACCAGCTACTTTGTCATCATTACAGCAGAAGTACCAGAGAAAATATTGTCTTGAACGGGGGTGGGGGTCTCATACTCTAAAAAATTGCTGGGTTTAAAAAGGGACACCCCCAGCTATTGGGTTGTTTTGAACCCGACCGCAGGGTCAAAACAACCCAATAGCTGGGGTTGTCCCTTTTTAACCCAGCATTTTTTAGAGTGCAGAATAAAGAAGGTTGAGAACCACTGATCTAAACCTCATGGAAAAGGTTGATCACCAATAAACACCATTTCAATGACTGAAAACATTTGGATTATTTTTCTTTGGATATTTTATTTCAACTTTCAATGTTTTGAAATGTGTAGACAGTTGTGCATCTTTAAAATTAAATAAGATCATGGAAGATATACTTTGTAACCATTTTTCAATACCAAGATTAGAACACATAACGGTCCTGTTCATTTAAAAAAAGTAAGGGCAGTTGTAACAATTCAAAGAGATTCATCTCATATTCTGTAACAAGCTCTACATTAAGTTTCTGAACATACGTGCAGGCTACTACTGCAAACCGGTTAGTTTTTTCTAAAATTTCAGATTATGAAAAATCAATTTTTATCTTGTGTCTCCATACTTGCATAAAACAATACATCCAACAATATATATATATTTAAAAAAAAAAATAATACAAACTTTAATAGAAAAACTCTAGTGGATTAAAGTGCATGGACTGGTTCATTGATGCATTCGTTGTATAAAAGTAAACAAATTGATAGTGTCAAACCTGTTTTTGACTGCTTCAAAAATAACTTATTTTCTTCTTTTACAGCCTTCATTAGATTGCAATGTTTCAGGAGGGACTGCATTTTCAGTACACCAAAGAAAGAGAGAGAAAAAAAATCTAATCTGCTTACATCTGGTAAAATGCAGAGGAACAGTTAATGCTCAGTGTACAACTCATTATAAAAACCTAAACTTAAAGAAATGGTAAAGATATCACAGTGCATCCAATTCAGACTAGAACATCAATCAGGGAAACATTTGCTCATAAGAACGAGCGTCATTCACACCAATCCCCAGTGACGTGCGTTTCAGGTTACTGTAGTTATTCTTCAATGCAGTCAAATAGACCGGCAGAAGCCTAGTTCCTTCCAGATAAACAAACGCTCTGGCTGATGCTTTTCCGGCTGCTGTTTCTCTCTTCAAAACATTGCCTTTGGGTATTCTCAAGTATGAAAGAGAAACCAAATGTAAAAACAAAATGGAGTGATGCTCTATGGCCAGGTGAGTCTCCTCGGAGCAGCTTCAGGAGATGGTTCCTTTGCCATCTCAGTAACTGTATAATACTCAGTTTTTAACAGGCTTTCCTCTTGTATGATGTACAATGTCTCTATGAGGCACGAGCTATGGTGAGGCATCTGAGAGATGAATACTGTAGGTGTTACCATATATGTGATTCACAGTGAGTCATTTTTATTACACCAACGCCACCTCCCAACCTCCTGTAGTTCATTCCTCCATAGAGCCTTGGGGAAAGAAAAAAAACCCAGCAAAAACAATCAGTGACTGGAAAATCACCTATGATTTGAATAGGTGACCCTGGACCACAAAACCAGTCTTAAGTGTCAATTTTTCAAAATTGAGATTTATACAGCAGAATAAATAAGCTTTCCACTGATGTATGGTTTGTTAAGATAGGACAATATTTGGCAGAGATGCAACTATTTGAAAATCTGGAATCTGAAGGTGCAAAAAATCTAAATATTGAGAAAATCGCCTTTAAAGTTGTCCAAATGAAGTTCTTTGCAATGCATATTCCTAATCAAAAATTAAGTTTTGATATATTTACAGTACGAAATTTACAAAATATCTTCATGGAACATGATCTTTACTTAATATCCTAATGATTTTTGGCATAAAAGAAAAATCGATCATTTTGACCCATACAATGTGTTTTTGGTTATTGCTACAAATATACCCCAGCGACTTAAGACTGGTTTTGTGCTCCAGGGTCACATATGATTCAAGTCAAAAGCTTGAGGTAATACGATTTTTAATATCACCAATTATTTGATCAAAAACAGTAAAAACAGCAATATTTTGAAATATGAAAATTTAAAATAACCGTTTTCTATTTTCATGCATTTTAAAATGTAAAATGCAAAGCTGAATTTTTCCAGACTTTTTGAAGAATTTCTTATCAATGTTGAAAACAATTTTGCTGCCGCTTAATGTTTTTGTGGAAACCCTGATACAAAAAATAAAAAACAGTAGTGTACATACTATGGAAGAAAAATAATGCCATGTCTTTGAAACAAAAAAGCTTGTTGCATAGCACTAACTGAAAAAATAATGCTTTGCATTAACAGTGCTTGCATTTTAATGCCTTGTATTTCCAGGGCTTGCATTTTAGGTCCTGAAATTTAACATAGTTGTCTATTTAAGCTGTGAATATTTCAATTAAAAATATCTCACACACATTTTCATAAATAAAAATTCAATAATTCATATTCACCTTCCAGAATTCACTTCCAAAATATTCAATTTGTTTAAAAATACGATGTATAATATTCGACAGGCAAATTTCGGTCCATTTTATTTCACTTTCCAAATTCGCTTCCACAAATTCAGTGGTTATAATTCGACAGAAAATTCGACACTGCACATCCGGGAGCTGCAGGAATAGCAGTAGAGCACCAATGCATGATCTCCAGCTGCTGTCAGTCGCTCACCAGCAGGTGGCGCAAGCAGCTGTTAATGAAGACCAAAGCAACAGGTGGATTAAGTCACTCATTCACAAAAACTGATTTGCAGAAATGGAGCAAGCGCCAAGTAGACGTTTTGATTATCGGGGCCAGTATAAACATGTGGAAAAGCTGATTGTGTGTATGTTTAATTCAACATCTTTGCTGTTTCCCGTAGCCTACATGTAAGCAGCTTTCTCTACCACATAGGAGATTATAATGCTATTTTACCCAATGCTGATGTACAGAACTAACATTACATCTGAGGAAGACATGTTGCTTAGTTTCCTTTACTTGTATCATGGCTTGTGCGACGCTGTGCTGTAATACTGTGGTTACCCTCATACTTCACACTCCAGGATTCCCCAACGACTCGCGCCTCAGTGAACTAATACAGCGATATAAGATCTCAGAATACACTTTATTGATGATTATGCGAACTATATACAGGCAAGCAAATGAGGTCAGAAGAATGCAACGCGCTGCATTTTCTTTATAACTGCTTTCCCTTACCACGCACTGATCTATAGAGTCAGTCAACAGTCCTACAAAGTTATCAATACCACGATTAGTTTTAACAATATGCAACCACTTTATATTATAAGATCTCAGAATACACTTTATTGATGATTATGCGAACTATATACAGGCAAGCAAATGAGGTCAGAAGAATGCAACGCGCTGCATTTTCTTTATAATTGCTTTCCCTTACCATTGATCTATAGAGTCAACAGTCCTACAAAGATATCAATACCACGATTAGTTTTAACAATATGCAACCACTTTATATTGACAAAAATAGGAGTTCAAAACCGCCTAGGTGTATTATTGCTGCAAATTTAAACCGGAGAAAGCATTGAAACGCTATTGCACGCAAGGGACCATCTGGCAATTCCACCGACTGGGTTAAAACGTCCAATGTATTTTAATTAAAATGACTTTTAACATTTAAAAACACACACTGTCAAATTGTAAAACTCGTATTGCTCATAGTGATTTACTACAGGTGAGATTTTGCCAATACCTCCATTCATATCTGTACAGTACACAATTATTTACATATAAAAGATGGAAAGGGTTTTTTCATGTTCCAATATTGTAGTACATTGCTAGATACAAGACTAACTTACTACAGGTTAGATTTTGCCAATATCTCCCTTACGGTATGTACAGTACACAAATATATTTTTAAAAAACTACAGTAATTCACCAAAAGGGTTTTTTCATGTTCCACTGGTTGTAGTACGTTGCTAGTTACAAGACTGTAATATCTCCCTTACTGTATGCACCATTCACAATTATTTAAAACAAATTTTAAAAAATCTGTAGGAACCCAAAAGGGATTTTTCATGTTCCAAAGGTTGTAGTATAAAATAAGTAAGGGAGGTATTAGCAAAATGTCACCTATGCAAGTCAGTCTAGTCACTAGGAATGCACTACAACCTTTGGAACATAAAAAAAAATCTTTGTGAATTACAGTAATTTCTTAAGAATAATTATATACTGTATATACAGTGAGGAAGATATTGGCAAAATTTCAACTGTAGTAAGTCAGTCTGGTCACTAGTAACATGCAACATTTGGAACACGAAAAACCCCATTTTGGTGAATTACTGTAATTTTTTTCTTAAATATTTGTGTAGTGTACATACTTGGGGAAAGTATTATCTAAGGCGCGTTATTGGCAATATTTATTTAGTCAGTTTGAGTAAATTATTCATTTAATGTAAACATAAATTTTAATAAATATTTGGACTTCGTTTTGTACTGTGAGGTAAATTTGCAGACGGTCCCTAAAGCAGCCTAGGCGAATATGCAGCGAATATCAAACCTAAAACTACCGCACTTGGTTTTCTATGGGAGAAAAAAATGGTTTGATGAAACTTTGTAGGTTGTGGGCTCATATTCCGGGCTCATCTGCTTAAATGTAAGCTACATAATATACAGTATATTATTAATTAGGTGCCGAATTTAATTATTTATCATTGTCTTGAGGCAATAAACTACGTTAAGTGTTTTCTTTATTGGAAATGTTTAACATGCAGTTTTGCGCGTTTTGTAACTTGCGTTCATATCCTCATCTGCCTGTTTGTAGTTTGCATCAACAGTAAGATCTGAGTTTGGTCTTTTGATAGCTGTCGTTGCATTTGTGCACTTACTGAGCCGCATAATGCGTTTTCTTTAAAAGATTTCTGAGGGAAACTGCGTGAAACCTTGTGCGTTCGTTCATATTCTACATCTGCTTAACTGTTGGTATAGTTCGCATCATCAGTAAAACTTTTTCTGAGATCTGAGGTCTTATATCACTGTTTTAGTTCACTGAGGCGCGTTACGAGTCGTTGGGTGAATCCTGGAGTGTGAAGTATGAGGGTAACCACAGTATTACAGCACAGCGTCACAAGCCATGATACTAAGCAACATGTCTTCCTCAGATGTAATGTTAGTTCTGTACATCAGCATTGGGTAAAATAGCATTATAATCTCCTATGTGGTAGAGAAAGCTGCTTACATGTAGGCTACGGGAAACAGCAAAGATGTTGAATTAAACATACACACAATCAGCTTTTCCACATGTTTATACTGGCCCCGATAATCAAAACTTCTACTTGGCGCTTGCTCCATTTCTGCAAATCAGTTTTTGTGAATGAGTGACTTAATCCACCTGTTGCTTTGGTCTTCATTAACAGCTGCTTGCGCCACCTGCTGGTGAGCGACTGACAGCAGCTGGAGATCATGCATTGGTGCTCTACTGCTATTCCTGCAGCTCCCGGATGTGCAATGCCGAATTTTCTGTCGAATTATAACCACTGAATTTGTGGAAGCGAATTTGGAAAGTGAAATAAAATGGACCGAAATTTGCCTGTCGAATATTATACATCGTATTTTTAAACAAATTGAATATTTTGGAAGTGAATTCTGGAAGGTGAATATGAATTATTGAATTTTTAATTATGAAAATGTGTGTGAAATATTTTTAATTGAAATATTCACAGCTTAAATAGACAACTATGTTAAATTTCAGGACCTAAAATGCAAGCCCTGGAAATACAAGACATTAAAATGCAAGCACTGTTAATGCAAAGCATTATTTTTTCAGTTAGTGCTATGCAACAAGCTTTTTTGTTTCAAAGACATGGCATTATTTTTCTTCCATAACATACCTCCATGTGTTGGCATCAGGATCATAGACTTCTATAGTTTTTAGGTATGTGGTACCGTCAAATCCTCCAACTGCCATCAACTGGCCATTTACTACTGCTAAACCAACCTAGAACAACAGAGAGAATTAATTTGCTGGGCAATTATTTTTTTAAGAGGCTGAAACAAGTTCAAAGATTCACATACCCCACTTCTTCTGGACGTCATTGCGACCACAGGTGACCACTGATTGGTTCTGGGATTGTATCGCTCTGCGCTGCTCAGTTCCGTGGTATCGTCTCTGCCGCCCACAGAGTAGATCATATCCTGGTATACGGCACAGCCCAGGTGTTTCCGACGGGTACCCATGGGTGCCACTGTATGCCAGCGGTTCTCTTGAGGGTTATACCGCTCCACTGCCAACAAAATCACAATAAATATTCTGCATGTGCTTTATAATATCTGAAATTCCGCAATCAACACTACATTTAACCACTTGGAGTCAGTAAGATTTTGTAAATATTTTTGACAAAAGTCTCTTCTCAACACAACTTTGTCATTCTTCCACATACACAGTATACAGAAGAGCGAAATGTCGTTTCTGACGGACCAAGGTCCAAGACACTGACAAACAAGTATAGATGTGTTCATGACAACAGGAAACATAACAAGAGCAGTAACATGAGGTAGAAATGTAAAATAGTAACGTAAGAAATGCACAGTTGAGGTGGCTCAGAGCAGACTATATCATGTTAAATAATGTGCATTTGCACAGAGTGTCCCTAGCGCACACATTAGGTGGCTGAGTGCGACTATGTAAACTGACCATTGTGCAGGAGTGTCTATAGTGCACAGCTAAGTTAAAGTGCAAAGTGAATCGGATACTTGTCGTAAAATTTTAAAAAAAATTACGTGGCGAAAAGCAGCTGTTAAAAATGTATTTGTCTTTGAATCATTCATTCAAGAGATTCATTCAAAACCCTGACTCATCCAGTAATGAAACAAGTAAATCTTGAGTGAGTCATTGAACCATTCCATTCATAAATTCCATGAGATTTTGTTTAGCTGGCTATTTGTTTTTCTTCAGAATTGTAAGAGAACTACAACCTCCATTAAAAAAAATTTAATTAATTAATGAAAAGTCTCAATTTATCCAGATTCGTACAGCTCTATTTTGCACACAAACAGCTCTTAATGTTTTTTTCTGTAGCCGGCTGATTTTTGTTCATGGTATTCAACAGCAATTAAAATGTTTTACAAAAAGAAACACAGAATAAATGTTTTTGATATCTAAATGTTTGACTTTTGATTTTGATAGATTTTTTTAACCACATTGGAATTGAAACTGGGTATCGAGAAGAATCGGAATCAGAATTGGAATTAATAAAATTAAAACAATACCCAACCCTATATTTAACTTAACAAGAAAGTGCATGGAATAGCTTTTTTTTTTTTTGCTGTAGTACTGAGAAGTTTCACAAAAAGTTCCAACGTTTATTAAATTTGGTGCTTGTATTAACTACAACTACTGAAACTTCAAACTACCGAACGGACAACTTCAAAGTTTTAACGCCAATACAGTAATGTTCTTTTATTGAATAATAATATCCAATACTTTAATCATAAAAATGTCAAAACACTCCTCAGCTGCATTTATTCTAAGAAATAGAAGACACATCAAATATTAAGTACAAACACAGCAATATCTGATCACTTTGAACTGACTCCAATATTACGGAGTTCTGCTTCTACATCTTCCAGTATTTACCTGTGTTTAGTGGTGATGTGCCATCTGAACCGCCTACTGCGTAAAGAAAACCTCCTAATACAGCTACAGCTACACCCAACCGCCTGGTACTCATCGAGGCAACACGAGTCCACTTATTTTCTTTCGGATCATACCTTTAAAAAAAAAAAATATATATATATATATATATATATCTCATTAAATCCCTCTTAAAGAAAACTCCAAGCCATGCCAATTTCGATATTTGTATGTACCTTTCTACAATGTTGAGACAGGAAACACCATCCTGACCTCCCACGGCATACAGATACCCTCCTAATACAGCAACACCCACACTGGTCCTGCAGGTGCTAGTAGGGGCGACGTCACTGCTCCACTGGTTAGTCTTAGGATCATACCTGACAAAGCCAGCAGAGGGCAGAAATGCTGAGTAAAATTTTTCATCCATAATTAATTTAATGTATTTCATCCTGTGAGGATTCATTCATTAGATTCTAGAAGCATGGTAAACACATTAATCAATCAAGCAGCACCTCTCCACACTATTGAGATAAGATGAGCCGTCGTGTCCGCCAACTGCATACAACAGATCATCCAGAACACTGACACCAACTCCACAGCGCCGTTTGCTCATGGACGCCACCATCCTCCACTCATTGGTCTGAGGGTCGTAGCGCTCAACGCTTGAGATAGCATCACCACTGCACCAACCTCCCACTGAGTCACACAAACAGAAGTTTGATGTGCAAAGGGAAAATCTTGGAAAGCAAACAAAAAAAAACAACCAATGAAACTAAGATATAGCTACTAAAACACCCACCAGCAAACAGTACTTCTCCACAACGGATAGGCTTTCTGGGTCGGGTTCGAGGTCCCTGCATTAGGGGGCGCTCTTGGGGTAGCAGGAGGTAGTTCTTGGCTTCATCAACCAAGTCCCTATAGGACGAAAAAGTGTTGATTAATCTATGCTGTCACAGTTTAGAGAATGAAATGGAAATTTTACATCTAAATGTTAATAGAGAATTAAAAACATATTTTAATGGTACAGATTGATTGCAAATGGCTGTAAACCAAGCAAGACAAGACAAAAGATCAAGGTGACCTATAATTTTGCAAGACCCTCCAAAAAGGTTTTATATATTTATAGAATATTATATTCAGTTTGAATAGCATGATTAAAGTACAAAATCCTCAAAATACATTACTGTTTGTTTATAACTGAGCACTATGTCAACTATTACGGTATATTCAAGGCGAGAGACAAATGAAAAATAAAAATAAATACATGTAAATCAATTTTTTTTAAATAAATAAATAAATACACAAATATAAAAGTGTTTTTTTTTATTATTAAACGAAGTCTGGTCTCACTTTATTAAAAAAAATTCATAATTAACTGAAAAGTAAATATACCTACAGTAGTTAAACCCATCAGAGTCTATTAAAATATGCTTCAGAGATATTGGACTCTGGCAAAAGGGGCATTGATGAGGGTCTTCACCCATTAACAAAAACTTTACTTTAAAATGGACTGTTCACACGCACCTACACTCCTCATCACTCTTGATCAGAGGATCTGAACCCACCGTCCCAACCAGAAACTTTGGGCTCAAAAGGGGAAGACGCACATGTTGTAGAACCTGTTGCCATGACAAAACAGATGAGAGGTCTTATGAATTATTTATCTCATTGATGCAATGATTTACACAGAACCATTTTTTATCCAGATAATATATACTACCATTTAAAAGCCTGTCATCTAGTCATTATTAAAGAGATTTATTATAGAAATATAATGTCGAAATTACTTTTATTCTGCAGGAATGCTATAAATTGATCAAAAGTGACAGTTAAGACATGTATAATGTTATAAAAGGTATAATGTTATACATTTACATTTCAAATAAATGCTGTTCTTTTGAACTTTCCATTCAATAAATTATGCATCACGTTTCCAAAATAATATTAAAAAGAACACCCGTTTTAATCATTGATTTATTGCATTTTGTTTTATTACACATTATGAGCTTCTACCATAAGCAGTATGTCTTTAGTGTTTTATACGCTTATATCTGACCTGTGGCAGCTGAGGCCTGCGCTCCTGGATGCTGTATTTAACCCAGGCCATTACAGCGTTAAACACCTGTTCCTCACTCCGAACATTGAGCTCATCACTGGAGATTATGTCTATCAGCTGGTTGGCTGGCAGCAGCATGAACTCTTCACTCTCCATCACCTAAAAAGCAGAAATTATCAAAAAACATGTATACATGTACAATTATAATGTGACATGTATTAATTTTTTTTACTTCACCAAACAGATTACAGTTGTTTGTAAAAACAGTCAAAACCATGGTACTGTATATGACCCTTTTAAATCTAAAAGAAATACGAGAGTGTTCATTTGATACCAGCAGTGGGGGTTCCTCCCATGAGTCAAAAATAACAGGGTTGCATGGTCATCAGGGAAACCATAAACTAGCTGATGGAAAAGTTGAGTGCATGGCTAAAATTAGATACAAGTCACAACTGAGGCTTCTACAGGGTTCCCACACGTTCTGACCAGTGTCAATTCTAACCCAAGTAATATTTCATTTAACACAACTAGAAACATTTATATTGACTACATATAAATGGTGTGTAATTTACAGGATCTATCATCACAGTTGAAAACAATTGTGCTGCTTAATATTTCTGTAGAAACTGTCATTTTTTTCAGGATTTTTTTTTTTTATAGAAAGTTTAAAAGAAAAGCATTTATTTGAAATAAAAATCTTTACTAACCTTATAAATGTCTTAACTGTCAACATTTTAAAATGTTGTTGTTCATGTTACCAAATCACTTACTGTAAAGTGTTACCTAATTCTTACTATCACTTATGATTAGTAAAGAGAATATATTTAGACCTGTGCTACACAAAGACAGCAAAAACAAGAAATGGAAACAAAAAGGTTCAAGTTCAAAGTCATGGTACATTCATTCTCAACACAATAGAGGGCGTGTGGAGGTCGGCCATCACCTCCTGAAAGTTATGCTGGGTGAACTTATCAGCAATACGCAGCAGCTCTCTGCAGGAGTGAGTGTCGGCAAAGGCCCTGATGCCTAAGCAGTTCGAGGGGTCCAATTGCCGCTTCAGGAATTCACAGCAGGCTTCCTGAATCTCTGCCAGTTGCAACAAGCAGGCAGCGGGCAGCAAAGTCTGCACATTTCCCTCCTCCACAGTCACCTGCAGGCCACCACACAACTTACGTCAGCTGGTTTAAAGTTTAATATTGAGCTTCAATACGAAGCATAAAAATGTACAGTAGCTGAACATTTAATGCAACTTTAATATTGAACATACAGCAATAGGAATGCATACCTGCGAGGTATAAGCAAAGTCAATGAGCAGCTCCATGGCTCGTTCATCGATATCCCGGATCACGACTTCCGTCTGTCGGCTCTCGGCCAGTTCCCCCGTGAACATGGCTCTGAAGTAGGGGCTGCAGGCGGACAGGATCACACGGTGTGCATAAATCTTCTTGGCTCCCACCACCAAAACCACATCGCACAGCTCTCGGTGCTTGCGGAGCAGGTTGATGACCTCGAGGGTCTGCCGAGGGTGCTTGTCGGAGACGTAGGGCATCCTGGCAGGCTGAGGAACTCCCTCTGGGAGCTTGTTGGGGTCACCAAGGGTGCAGCGACTTGTGATATCCATTCCTGTGGTATCTGGGCATGCACTGGTACCCCTAAGGAGAAAAAAAACGGTCATAGTTTATGCGGTGCTTATAGCTGAATTGAACTTGTTTCATTACTGATGGACTTTTCAGTAAATGAACTGAACTGAATTGAACTTGAGCTGAATAACAACACTACTGTCTTTTTTAGAGCTGCTTTACAGCAAAATTTACATTTGTTTCATAATTGAAGTTTGCAAGACTAATTCTGTTATTTACCTGTTTATAACTGAAGCTGCTTTTGTCATTGTATTAAATGCTATATAAATAAAGGTGACTTGACTGCGAGAAGTCAATTTGGATGGAAGTATCTGCTAAATGATTAAATGACTAATAAAAGATTAAAAACATTCAAAACATGCCAACATGATTTCAAAAAAATTATTATCTAGAGATCAAGCAGTTTGAACGATGCAAACAAGCTTGAAAACAGCATGACTAGCCCAGTGTTTCCCATCTGTCGATGGTGCCATCTGTCGAGAGCAGGGGTGCCGTGTAAAAAATTCTTTTTTAATATTTTTAAATTGCTAAAATGTTCAAAAAAGCATCTATTATATAATATCCATTTCTGATGTCACCAATAATTAGAGATGCACCGAAATTCCGGCTGCCGAAAATTAGTTCACCGCTCAGGTTTCACTTTCACGTGGTGTGACGCTCTGCGTATTATCCCACTCTATGCGTGTGTGTGCTCCGCTCAGTCGCTCCACTTATATACCATTCAAGCTCATGGGAACAGCAAAGTCCACTCAAAAATTGAGCCAACAGGAAACATCGATGTAGTACAGTATTGTTTCTGTCTGCAATAGCCCTACTGTGTTGTAACAAGGTGTGGTAAATGGGCAACTCTGGTAACGCTGCCCTCTCATTCATTGATCTGCTAACTGCTATGTTATGCTCGCGTGTTCTGATAATAATAGCTTTCTCGGACTAAACATTATTTGGATAATTGGTAAAAAAAAAAAAGTTAAATATCTTAACCCTACTGTTAGACCTACCTGAAAAACTAAAAAGCAATTTATTTAATTCAAAGGTCTGTCGTTATTTTTTATTTGTGCTATTATTATTATTAATTTCTTTATTTGTTCTTATTTTATTACTGACTGCTTACTTGTCATTTTTTATTAAATTCAAAGTTTGAAATCAAGCTATCTCGTGCTACTGCACCAAAATTACCCCACTGTAAAATTAAAAAAAAACACTGAGTGAGCAAAACATTGTGAAATAGCTAGTTATAATGGTAATTAAATAATGTTTACACACGTATAAAAGCCTACATTAAAATCTCTCATATAAATTGGTCTTTTCATTAGAAATTAGCCTACTGATTGCCACCATTGATGGAAAATTTTTTTTAATAATATTAAAAATATCTGCATGACATTATATTCTGCAGTTCTTCCCTGTTGTACTGAATATCTATCCTTTTCAAATTATCATATCGAAGTTAGTAATTCAAATATTGTGAAAATTAATTTTGTTGGGTGCCACAAGTTTGTTAAAATTTCCAAAGGGTGCCGCGACTAAAGAAAGGTTGGGAAACACTGGACTAGCCAATATGAGCGCAACACACGCCCATAGTAAACATCACAAATGAATTCACTGACTCTATTGGAATGTGACGTACGTTCCTTTACAAATAAAAACACGTTGACTTACATAGACATTTAACTCCAGCGCTTTCCATTTAAGACCTATTTAGTGTAGTTCAGTTATAATATAACTTGTACTCAAGTGGGGTAACTGGTTGCTCTGGAGAGTAAAATGTTGAAATGTGACAATGCAGCAAAATAGAAATGCGAGTTAAATGTGAGGCAAATATATACACAAATCAGCTCAATAATGTTATGGACGTTGGAAACTGAAGAAGTGCTTATCGGTGAGAAGGTCTTGTGATGTTTGCAAATCAATTTAAAAGGGCCCAGAGTATTCCTAATGCAAAGCTTACGCGCAAACAGAAGCGACATTCCTTAGGCAGAACTGTTAAAAAAACAGTATGGGTTTAATACACATAAGGTCAAGGTTTCAGTTTATCTGTGAGCGAGACTCACTGTTTACATACTGGCTAACGGAGTGTCAATTAGCCCTAGCTTAGCTTGATCGAAGTATCGGATTTGTACTGTTTTAGCAGTTTTTCAAAGGTGGCGTTACGCATTACTATGAAAGAAGAGGCGTGATCCCCTCACCTTATTTGTCCATTAAATCGGTCCAGATTGAATTTTAAGTCGTCGAGATTTGGCCAGATAACATCAAGACAGCCGCTGGGTTTACGGGACACCCTCCACTTTTATTTTTAATTTTTTTATATGAGTTTCCTGACGGTCACAGGAAATAGGCGTTTTAGAATAAAAGTCCTGCATCTTTTTATGCACTGGAGACAATAAATTTGTAATTTCAGCATTATTACTTACCAATATGATCAAACCAACATCTAATACAAAAGTATTAAAAGTATTAGTAAAGTATTTTAAGTATTATAAGTAGTTATCAATAATTATTAAAGTAGCTCAAACGATTAAAATATGTAGTAATAATAATAATAATAATAATAATAATAATAATAATAATAAAGGTCAAATAAACGTAATTAAAATGAAAATATATTTAAATTAAAAACAAATGGAAATGTTGCCCTGGCAACTATATTAAATAAAATAAGTTACCATTTAATACTAAAATTATTCATTAATAAATAAACAAATAAACAAACAAGTTTTCACACATAACTTTCGCACATAACATTTTACTTTGTTATTTTTTATTTATTTATTTTACTTTGTTATGGTTGGGGGTTTTTTTCAGCTTGCACTATATCCTAACATACCTGTTTGCCTTTTGTGTGTGTGTGTACATTCTAGATGAGACTCAAATAAGCCTACATTCTTCCACTGTTTATTGGAATGCTTTCAGACAGGTTTACAAGTGTCTCTCTCTCTCTTATTCGCTCGCTCAGTTCTCCCCCTCCCCTCCCCTTCCCTCTCTCGCTCCTGCTCTCTCTCACTCTCTCTCTCTCTCTCTCTCTCTCTCTCTCTCTCTCTTGCAGTCTCTCTCTTTATCTCTCCTGATTCAGTTCTTCTGTGGCATGTTTTATTATACTCTTTTGTAGAGTGTTTTACTTTGTGCATTGGTGGCCCCTAAATTGAACCATAGGAGGCAGTGCTTTGGAGCCTGATGTGGGGGGAAACAACACCACTAATAGAGGTAAACAAGACCTTCTCAATAGACACTGATTAATCAGCCTGAACTCCTCAAATACCATAAATGATCAGAAGAGATTTAGCTGTGTCTGAATTTCAAAATGAAACATTTATTGCACATGCAAATGATGTAGCATTATCAAAAATTGTAAGAAAGTAAATTTTATAAATTTACTATATACATTTGTCGGCAATATTAATGTTTATAAAACATACAAAGTTTTATAATATAATACTTTTAATGTAATCATTTTAAATATTTGTATTGCAAAAGGTTTAACATTCTCATTTTAACCCAAAGGACATTTAGTTTCTACTGCTGAAAAAAAAATACAAAGAGAAGCATTTATATCAGTGTCATTGTCTTACACAGTTTGTGTTGACACAAAACATCATTTTGGACCATGCAAAAGGGAACCTCCCCTTCCCCAAAAATCCAGACTTACTTTGCTGCCAGCACCCAATCCCTGGATTTTAGTTCTGAGGAGTGAGGCAGAAAGGACCAGGAATAGTGTGCAATATCAGGTCAATACCAGCATCAAATACCCAAAGACACATCTGATAGCAATGCCACCGCTTCTGCTTTTGTCCTGGCTTTTTTTTTGCCGTACAACCACACACATAAAACATGTGTCATTCCACATAGGCAAAACACTGGACATCAAGCACATCAGAAAAAGAGCTCTCAGCTACTCTGAGATTGATATCACAGGGTCTGTTTCTCCCTAAATGTGTCCCCCCTCCTTTCCCCCCCTCCTGGGAAAACAGCGACAACAAATTAGCCTTCTTTTATGTCAGAGCCTAAGGACGACACTTGGACAGCCCTGAGATTGTCCGCCCGAGTTCCCATGAACCTCACTAACCTTCTCTTTCAGTGCAGAAGGAAGCAGCCATTGTGCCAGCACCTGTTTCTGTGGAAATTGGTGAAATGATGGCTTTGTTAGGCATTGCCCAGGCAACCAGGAGAAAAGAGCATGAGGGTGAGAGGGAGGAGGAGGTGGGGCTCCTGAGGTTTGGGTGGGGGGAGGGGCCACTGGACCAGGAGGGCCCACTCTTGAAGAGAGGACTGGAGGGGATGGAAGGGCTGAGTTGTAATTAGGCAAAGGACCCATTCTTACCAGGTTGTTCCACTGTGCTCCTGCCCTAACTACATTATAATAAGTGGAGCATAAGAGATATCAAAGAAATAAGAGATTTACTATTCAAAAGTTTGGGGTTAGTAAGATTTTTTTTTCTTATTTGAAAGAAATTAATATTTTTATTCAGGGAGGATGCATTAAATTTTTCTAAAGTTGAAGTAAAGAATTGTATAATGTTACAAAAGATTTCTATATCACATAAATGCTGTTCTTTTTAACGTTCTATTCAGCAAAGAATCCTAAAAAAAAATACATCACAGTTTCCTGAGAAATATTAAGCAGCACAACTGTTTTCAACAATGATAATAATAAGAAGAAATGTTTCCTGAGGACCACATCGGTATATTACAATGAGTATCATGTGACTGAAGTCATGGCTGCTGAAAATTCAGCTTTGCCATAACAGGAATAAATTGCATTTTAAAATAGAAAACCGTTGTAATAATATTTCAAATATTACTGTTTTTATTATATTTTTTAATCTAATAAATCCAGCCCTGGTAAGCATAAGAGACTTCCCTCAAAAACATGAAAAAATCTTACAGGACCCCAAACGTTTGAATGGTAATATGTGTGTATAAATTGATTATTTTAATAATAGTTTAATAAGTTCAAACACATTTTGGTGGAATCAATCAAACAAGGCTGTAGGGAGAACCTACAATAATCTTTAAATAATTTAAAAGAAAAATAAATATATAGAAATAAATAAATTCTTTATTTACATCTATTGATAGTGCAGTACCCGTTTAATGACACAAAAAGCACAAAAAAACTACTCAGTTTACCATTAATTTTGGACTATGACAGGATGCTTTTGTTTAAACAGAGAATAAGATCATAGGGATAGTTTACCCAAAAATGAAAATTCTGTCATCATTTTCGATCCAAACCTTTATGACTTTCTTTCCTCCGTGGAACATAAAAGAAAATGTTTTAAGAAACAGTTTTTTTCTCTCCATTCAATGAAAGTCAATGATAACCAAAACTGCTTACTAACTTATTCAAAATATAAATATAAATAGTCTTCATTTTGGAAGAACTATCCCTTTAAATAGGATGCTAACTTCAGTATTCACTTTTCAAAATCAATTAGATAAATTAATCATAAAATCATACGATCTAAAGGTCATGTAAGGTTCCACATGTTTCCATGTTTGTGTGCTTGTCACTGACTGAATGTCTTTTAAATACTACTCTGTAGGAACTTTGCGAATGGCCACATGCTTATGAAAGCTACTAAAAGTGTCCTCACCACTGTCATGCATGTGTTATTTATAAGTATGGTGCGCTACCTTCTTTTAAGCCCAAGACAGATGGAAAAAGACAGTATGGGGTAGAAATTGTAAGACATACAGTAGGCTATCGTTTGTACAGAGTCTTTATTCAGAGACAGCGTAAAGCACCCCATGCGTAGGAGAGGAACATTATTCCAGGGATTGCATGGAATAAAAGACAGATCCAGCTGCGTACACACACCTACACTCACAGACACTGCTAGACCTGGCACATATGTGCACATTCACACACACCAAGAGGGCTGAAACACATGCCTGATTCTGTGAGGGGGCTAGTTAAGAATGATTTATTTCCGCGTGGGGATTCACAGGATGGCTCGAGTTCAACCGATTTCCCAGAGTGAGCGGAAGCTGCTACCAGCCATAGCAAGCAGGAATTCTCATCCCCAGACCCCCCTCTCCGGGCCTCAGGACCCTCGGCCCCAGTGCGAGCAGACCCTTGAACCTGGTGGAAATCACAACCCGTTTACTTCTCATGCAACAGGCAAACTGACCAATAAGTGGCGCTGTGCAAACAGAAAAACATCAAAATCCCTACAGAAGCAAAGTCGTACAAGATGCTTCATTGGAACTTGGCAATATTTCTTTTTTCTATAATAAAAGTCTCCTAATTCCCACAATTGCTTCCACACATTTTATGGTGTTGCTTTTATGGTCTCAGTGGAACCTTCTTACTTTTCCATACATGCAAGCAATCTGTTTATATAAATAAATAGCCACAATGTTGAAAATGTATTCTTACTCAAATTAAACGTATAACAAGGTTCTCAATGAATAAGCAGTATGTATGCGATTCTTCATTTTTTTTCAGTTCTTTCACTTTCTTTCGTTCTTGTAAAACTGAACATTTACAATAAAAGAATGTAAGTGTGCACAATTGTACAGTAAGTGCTAAAACAGATGTTTCGTCCCCCTTTTTTAATTGCGTGTGTGTGTGTGTGTGTGTGTGTGTGTGTGTGTAAACTTTGGTTAAAAAGTTATGGGACTCACACATGTGCAGACATCCTCCCACACACAGACTCAGACATAGTTCTCTCTCTCCCAAATACACACGCGTAACCACACACAGGTAAAACAAGCAGGCGCACAGAAACACACCTTTACAAGACATCACCTCTCACTAGGTGCCGACAGGACCACACATACTGTCTCTCACACAAAATGTTTGGAATGCTGTAAACATTTATTTCAACAGAAACTTAAATGGTTCCATCTCAAATAGTCTTCCGGGGACATCGTACTGCACCTAAACACAATAATAAACATGAAGGTGTACGACCACAGTGAAAACATGAAAACTTTGCTTGGGTGGCTTTACTACAGTTCGAGTATGATTATTTAAAGACGTGCATCATCCTGAGATGCTTTTCAAGCATCACCCTGTGTGTTTACACTGAAGAAGTCTCATAAAAAATAGACTCTGAATCTAAAATTTGCCCAGGTATATGTGTAATAAAGAGATCTGCAGTGAAACATGGGTTCAAATATAAGCTAATGGTCTGCATTGCTCTTTGGAATAGCACTATTTTGCTTGAAGCTGATGTGAAGCCTCATTCGTAACTCATTTTACCATAATATGATGCATTTCAGGGTACACTATAAAAAATACTGGGTTGTTTCAACCCAGTGTTGGGTCAAATATGGACTAACGCAACTGTTGGGTTAAATTTTGGTTACATTTTTAAATTAGCTTTTTAACCCAACAGTTGGGTTAGTCCTTATTAGTCCATATTTGAAACAACCCAGCATTTTTTAGAGTGTATGGCCAACAGAACGGAGGCATTTGTATCTAGCCTTTCATCAGTACTGGGTCACAAGCCCCCCATTAAAAAAGTGTGTCCATATTTTGATACTCTTTGTAATACTGTTTTGGATATATATTTCTAAAAATTGTCTTTACCAGTTGTTCATAAGCTGCACAAGCAATAAAGAGCTTTATCATTGACTAACCTTAGAGGACTACAATGCCTTCAATGGATTGTAGGTAATATTCAGCTCATCCAGTGCTCTTGTTGTTTTCTGTCTTATAAAATATCCTGTTACTATGTCAGTGTGAGAAACCACTGCAAACAATTCAGTGCATGAGTGAACTATCTGAATGAATCAAACTTAATTGGACCTTTTTGCAAAGCTGATTGACCGATTAGATCAAAAATTGATTAATTTGCGCATCTGGCATCACTAGTTCTATTTCTAAACAGCTGAGAGAAAACACACGACTTGTCACTTTGACTGCTGAAATCGATCAGAGTTAACTGATGCTTTTGCAAACGCACCCCAGAACAATGTGTCAGTGTAGTCAGTGATATTAATTTGTGTGGATGCTTCACAAAGTGAGAATGAAAATGAGACTTCGTCCCCCCAACATTTTTTATTTATAAAGTATTTTTATTTAAAAAAAGAAGAAGAAGAAGAAGAAGAAGAAGAAGAAGAAGAAGAAGAAGAAGAAGAAGAAGAAGAAGAAGAAGAAGAAGAAGAAGAAGAAGAAGAAGAAGAAGAAGAAGAAGAAGAAGAAGAAGAAGAAGAAGAAGAAGAAGAAGAAGAAGAAGAAGAAGAAGAAGAAGAAGAAGAAGAAGAAGAAGAAGAAGAAGAAGAAGAAGAAGAAGAAGAAGAAGAAGAAGAAGAAGAAGAAGAAGAAGAAGAAGAAGAAATTAACCAAAGCAGAGCAGACCTTTGAACCTGGTTGAAATCACAACCTGTTTGCTTCTCGTGCAATGTGCAAACTGATCGCCAAGTGGCGCTGTGCAAACAGAAAATCATCAGAATCGCTACAGAAGCAGAGTTGTTCAAGATGCTTCATTGGCGATTTTTCTTTTTTGTATAATAAAAGTCTCCTAATTCACACAATTGCTTCCACACATTGTATGGTGCTGCTTTTACGGTCTCAGTGGAACCTTCTTACTTTTCCATACATGCAAGCAATCTGTTTATATAAGTAAATAGCCACAATGTTGAAAATATATTCTTACTAAAATAAAACATGACAACGTTCTCATTGAATGAGCAGTACGTATGCGATTCTTCTATTTTTTCTTTCACTTTCTTTCTTTCTTGTGAAACTGAACATTTAAAATAAAAGAATGCCAGTGTGCACAATTGTACAGTAAGTGCTAAAACAGATGTTTTGTCCCCCTTTTTTTAATTGTGTGTGTGTGTGTGTAAACTTTGGTTAAAAAGTTATGGGACTCACACATGTGCAGACATCCTCCCACACACAGACTCAGACATAGTTCTCTCTCTCCCAAATACACACGCGTAACCACACACAGGTAAAACAAGCAGGCGCACAGAAACACACCTTTACAAGACATCACCTCTCACTAGGTGCCGACAGGACCACACATACTGTCTCTCACACAAAATGTTTGGAATGCTGTAAACATTTATTTCAACAGAAACTTAAATGGTTCCATCTCAAATAGTCTTCCGGGGACATCGTACTGCACCTAAACACAATAATAAACATGAAGGTGTACGACCACAGTGAAAACATGAAAACATTGCTTGGGTGGCTTTACTACAGTTTGGGGATGATTATTTTAAGATGTGCATCATCCTGAGATGCTTTTCAAGCATCACCCTGTGTGTTTACACTGAAGAAGTCTCATAAAAAATAGACTCTGAATCTAAAATTTGCCCAGGTATATGTGTAATAAAGAGATCTGCAGTGAAACATGGGTTCAAATATAATTTTATAGACTGTATTACTCTTTGGAATAGCACTATTTTGCTTGAAGCTGATGTGAAGCCTCATTCGTAACTCATTTTACCATAATATGATGCATTTCAGGGTACACTATAAAAAATGCTGGGTTGTTTCAACCCAGTGTTGGGTCAAATATGGACTAACGCAACTGTTGGGTTAAATTTTGGTTACATTTTTAAATTAGCTTTTTAACCCAACAGTTGGGTTAGTCCTTATTAGTCCATATTTGAAACAACCCAGCATTTTTTAGAGTGTATGGCCAACAGAACGGAGGCATTTGTATCTAGCCTTTCATCAGTACTGGGTCACAAGCCCCCCATTAAAAAAGTGTGTCCATATTTTGATACTCTTTGTAATACTGTTTTGGATATATATTTCTAAAAATTGTCTTTACCAGTTGTTCATAAGCTGCACAAGCAATAAAGAGCTTTATCATTGACTAACCTTAGAGGACTACAATGCCTTCAATGGATTGTAGGTAATATTCAGCTCATCCAGCGCTCTTGTTGTTTTCTGTCTTATAAAATATCCTGTTACTATGTCAGTGTGAGAAACCGCTGCAAACAATTCAGTGCATGAGTGAACTATCTGAATGAATCAAACTTAATTGGACCTTTTTGCAAAGCTGATTGACCGATTAGATCAAAAATTGATTAATTTGCGCATCTGGCATCACTAGTTCTATTTCTAAACAGCTGAGAGAAAACACACGACTTGTCACTTTGACTGCTGAAATCGATCAGAGTTAACTGATGCTTTTGCAAACGCACCCCAGAACAATGTGTCAGTGTAGTCAGTGATATTAATTTGTGTGGATGCTTCACAAAGTGAGAATGAAAATGAGACTTCGTCCCCCCAACATTTTTTATTTATAAAGTATTTTTATTTAAAAAAAGAAGAAGAAGAAGAAGAAGAAGAAGAAGAAGAAGAAATTAACCAAAAGACCTGACTAATCAGAAAACAATCAGTTTTTTTATTGGGAAAATAATTGTTGAATTAATCGACTAATCAAAAAATAAACAATTGATTGATTGATTGATTGATTGATTGATTGATTGATTGATAATGTACAGTGACGCATTAGAATTGTCCCACCCATATTTGTTCTGCCAGCAGACTGCTCGACAGTGAAGGTGGACCTCACACAGCGCTCAGCCAAAGCCGCAGTGTTTCCGACAGCGTTCCGAGCCTGGCAGCCACTGCAGGAAGAATGAGGAATTCTCTGAGAATGGAGGAGATGCTGCCAGATATCAGCCCAGAGGCCGCCGAGTAAATTTCTCAGGACAACCAGCTGGGTGTCTAAGTCTGACAGCTCGCTCACAGTGCCCGCAGAAGAAATCTCCAACAAACCACAATGAGACACAGAGGACTTGTCTGACACTCATCGGTCTAATTATAACGAGAGAGAATCAAAAGCCCTTCAGTGTGTTTGGGACAAAATACCAGCGTTTTGCCCAGAGGCACTAGACATTCAAAAATACAGAACGGCAAATCTATAATTACTGTCGATGAGGGGCATCATTATACCTGTCATCATTACATAGTTTCTTCCTCATTCATCTTCTACGTTCAGATCCAAGCATGTTGAGTAATTCATTACAGACGCATTAGAGTATTATCCAGGCAGGTGAAAGATGCTCTATTGGTACAACAAAACTCAAACCACACATCGAAAATTCATCACAAAACCACACCAGTATTAAGTCCGTTGTGTTTGGCGTGCAATCTGCAAGCTATTCCCTGTCTTGTCATCCACGGATAAATCAAACCTTTATAAATCTACTCTAAGCTTTCTTTTTTCTTCCAGATTTAGCTCGGTCTAAAAGATGGGCTGAGTCCAGCTGGATAAAACGGGCACAATTTCACATAGACGTGAGTCAACCACCAATGAACAGTGACTGCCTCATCAACCACTGTGGGAGGAAGATATCACAGGATGCATCAACTATGACAAGTTGTCCATAAAATAGTGATTAAACACACTTAGATGTGCCTCGATCATAATTAACAGAAAATTCCCCAACCATAATGAGCCACTGTGAGATATATTGCTCAGTTTTCTGAAGAAAGTCCCAGTGTTTGGTGCCTGGAGGCAGGCTCCCCACGTGCAGAGAGATAGTGTGGGGACAGCACTGGAGACAGCGGGGATGTTTGAAGCAGCGTGGGGAGCATGTGTGGTCACAGACCTCACAGACCGATGGGTTTGGGGTGGACACAGGCAAAGCAACACACACAGAGATCACAGGAACCAGACGGACTGATGTGTGCAGTAAAAGATGATTTTTTAGATTTTTTAAATTCTTTTTTTGTATTAATTTAGTACATAATGTCATTGTTGGGGAGTAACTAGCTATATGTAACTTAATTATTTAAAACATTTACTGTAATCTGTTACAGTTACTGAGAAAAAAAGTGTAATTAAATTGCAGTTACTTGTGAAATTGTTAAAGGGTTAGTTCACCCAAAAATGAAAATTCTGTCATTAATTACTCACTCATGTCGTTCCAAACTCGTAAGACCTTCGTTCATCTTCCTAACACAAATTAAAGGGTCATATGATGCGATTTAAAATGTTCCTTTCTCTTTGGAGTATGACAAGCTCTTGGTGCATAAAGAAGATCTGTAAAGTTGCAAAGACTAAAGTCTCAAATCCAAAGAGATATTCTTTATAAAAGTTAAGAGTCAGCCACGCCTACCTAAAACGGCTCCTTCTAACACGCCCCCACATATCTACATCACTATGTGGGAAGATTTGCATAACGCCGCCCAAATGTTCACGCAAAGAAAGAAGGCGTAACTTTTATTCTCGCTGTAGTATTGTTGTTGCCGCTGCCATGTCGTGAAGACACTGTGTGATTCGTTGTGAAAGCGAAACTACTTTGTTTGGCCTTCCAAAAGAGGACGATATCTGCTTCGTCATGCCTGGAGCTGATATGTGCTGGTTTGCTGAGGAAATACATTAACTTTGCGCTGTGGATCACCGGATCAGCTTTCACCGTGGACGAAGCGGAGTCCAGCCCGGAGTTGTCACATGTCCTTCCGGACGCTTCTTCGTCGAAATCGCCGGCCGCACTGTTCTCAAGCCCACCCGCCTCTGCTCACTCTAACCCTCCGGCCGTTCCTCACGCTAGCCCCCGGCCTCTGCTCACTGTAGGCCGCCGTGTGTGACACTGTGTTTCGTTGTGAAAGCGAAACTACTTTGTTTGGCCGCCCAAAAATGGACACAACTAGAAATCAGTGGTTAAGTTGTATTTACAACACTGTTCCAGAACAGTTATATTATTCAGATGTGCGCAGCACATTTTAGGGAGGACCGTTCCTGAACTTGGGAGAGTAGACTACAATGCCAGCTGTTCTGACTCAAAGATTGTAAGTAAGTAAGTTTTTTATATTTAAAGAGTTTTTATATTTTATATATTTAAAGCGAGTTTTTTGGGCAGTGTAGAGTAGCGCTTGTTGTTTGTCATTTCTCCGATCACAAATGCAGACATGGTTTTATGTTTACGCGGCGCGATGCAACGCAACACGTAAAAAGACATTATAAGTCATTATAATCCATAATTATGTCCCCACTGGATGCAACGAATGCCTCGTTTATAATGGGTTTTCATGTTTTTGAATCATCGCTCCGGCTGGACAGGGCATCATCACAGTATGGCAAGGGGCATAACATTTCCGTCACACGCTTGAGGTATTCGGCCAATCACAACGCACTGGATAGCTGGCCAATCACAGCACACCTCGCTTTTTTAGAATGATGAGCTTTGTAAAAATCGACGCTTTTCAGAAAGGCGGGGCATAGAGGAGAAACAATAATGTACAGTATGTGGAAAATAATGTGTTTTTTGAACTTTAAACCGCATAAACATATTTCATTACACCAAATACATCAAATAATGTTCTTTTTAGCAGCATCATATGACCCCTTTAAGATCTTTTTGATGGAATCTGAGAGATCTCTGACCCTCCATTGACAGCAAAGATATTACCACAGAAACGTAACTTAGCAAGGACATCGGTAAAATAGTCCATGTGACATCAGGGGTTCAACCGTAATTTTACGAAACTACGAGAATACTTTTTGTGCGCAAAGAAAACAATAATAACATAATTTATTCAGCAATTCTTCTCCCCGAGTTACCGTCTTCTGGCATTTTGAAGAGTACCCCAGAACGTAATCAACATAATAAACGTTGTTTATGTTCAGCATGCGCGCACTTTTGCTGAACGTAATCAGCATTTTAAAATTAGGTTGAACCCCTGATGTCACATGGACTGTTTTACTGGTGTCCTTGCTACGTTTCTGTGCGTTGATCGTGGTAATGTCCTTGCTGTCTATGGGAGGGTCAGAGAGCTCTCAGATTTCATCAAAAATATCTTAATTTGTTTCGAAGAAGGTCTCACGGGGTTTGGAACGACATGAGGGTAAGTAATTAATGACAGAATTTTCATTTTTGGGTGAACTATCCCTTTAACGATTACAAAGGGGGTTATATCTAAATATTTTCACACACATGCACACACACACACACACACACACACACACACACACACACACACATGTACAGATTTAATTGATTTCTTTCCCAAACTGCATAGACACCAATGAGTTTAGGACACAGAATACGGCACATGCTTATTCAATAACTGTTTAATTTCCTATTTGGGTTTATGTATATGCTTTATTTTTTAAGATTAACTTTTTTTTCTCCAAAGCATAGTTAGATGTGTTTCCTGTCAATATTTGATTTCAAAAACAGTATCATGGTTATTAAACTATTTCTTGTTGTGATTTTAAATCTGAATTTAACCAGAACGATCTCAAAAAGAGGTGCTAAAGTCTGATTGTGTGGTGGCTGTGCTTTAAAATTTTATTATTATAATCTTAATTCAAGTGATGAAGGATTTTAAAAGTCTGACAGTAATCAGTGTAAAGTTAACCCTGACTGGTTTAAATGTTTGAAAATGACTAACAGTTGAAAACATTCAAAATAAATTTAGAAAAGTAATCAAAATGTTACTTTAATAAAGTAATTGAAATAGTTACACTACTTTTTACGTTTCAAATAGGGTAGCTTGTAATCTGTAACCTATTACATTTCCTAAGTAACCTTCCCAACAAAAGTGCAGTATCATGTAAAATAAAGGATGAGAGTTTTGCCTCATGAAGATTCATGTGATGTTTTCAATAGTTTGGGACAACAAAAAAACAGAAGACACGATACTGTAACATTGAACAATTTAAAGTAAAGAGAAATTATTTAAAAAATACTTTCATCATGTATTCTAAAAAAAATTTGTATTTAAATTATTTTTTAATTAAAGACATTTTAACTAAATAAAAAAATAATAATAATAACAATAATAATTAAGTGAATGAATTTAACAAAAAAGCCATGTAAACCATTCTCAACGAGGGAGCCAGGGCCCTATAGGGAGCCTTAGCTAACTTACAAGGGGACCACAGAATTACTTATTTATTTATTAAAATGTATTCATATAATTAATTATTATGAATATGTAGTAAAGCAATCTAATATGATGAAAGTTCTAGAATTATAAATATGAATTGCAGTTAATTGTACTTATATCAATGTTCTTAGTTTCTGTTAATAATACAGTATATGATAGTTTATTTGTGTATATTATATAGCTATAGAGCTGATAATAGTATGTTGTATAGGGGGCCTATATGAATATGCCTGTGTGATGTTAATTCCATAGCATGTTCTTTCCCCAAAAACATTTGATTAATTCTTTCCAAATAAACAGTCACAAACAACGGAAAAATGGGTGTGATGGGAACCATTTTAGAATTGATTACAGCACAGTTAGTCTTTACAAAAGTAAAACTCATAACATTACTCCAATTTTTATTATTCACACCATTAATCTTAAGATTAAGTACCCATAATCTGTGTCTCAATTTTATCTTCTTTTTTTTACCCTTTCATTATCCAGGGCAGGCCCGTGACTTTCTGCCTGGACGCTGGCCACAATTAGGAGTTATAGCAATCATTAACCAAGTATATGAGGCAAACCAAGCCCAGACCGCATGTAAAACAGTCAAAACCCTGCCACAGACACTCACCTAGCACAGGGAGCCTGGCACTCGAAGGGGCCCAACCCCGGAAGGGAGCGGCCCTCCAGACTGGCCTATAGCTCAGGACAAATGGGATGTGTCTACCTCTGCCACCCTAGAGCCAGACCTGTGTCAGAGTGGAGAATGGTCTTCATGAGCTTTACAAGGAATCTGAAGGGTTTTATGAAGTGTCACCCTGCAAATCCTGTGTTTAATGTCAGTGAGTTAATGATGACTGTCAGTGCAGTTATCACAAATTACAAATCTCTGGGGAGCACAGTCTTTCAGTACGTGACAGTGATACCAGCATTAATGAAGTCCTTTAAGAGCAATATAAACACTATAAAGAGCTACTGGACTAATTGCCTCAATTCAACAAATAACACCAAAACCATTTTAAATTCTACAGTTTTTACACTCACACTTGAACATTTGCAAGACTCACAACCATATTTTTTCTAGGATGTTTAGGTCCAGATCCACTGTCTTCCACCGGAGTCCCGTCAGTTTAAAGTACAGCAACATTTGTGATATTTTGCTGGCAAAATAGGCCCATTATCTACTGTAAATAGCAATGAATGAATCATAGCTCACAGAGAAATCACTTTCAAACCAAGCAGCCTTCTGTGGCGATTCCGCATGAGGGGATTGGCATCAGTTATTCTTTCTTTTGACTCAAATAGCTACTAGAATACAGCAGTTGTATGAACTGGAGAGATTGAGATCACACATGTCAATCCTTACACTGACAAATGCAGCCTATATTTGAAGACACTAAAAAGATTACTATTATAAAAAAAGAAAATCAGATTTTTAATAAAATGATGACTGAAGAATCCATCTCCAATGACTCTTAAAAAATGTTCACTTGGTGCCATTTTCCATTATTTAGGCAATATGCATACATGTAGGCCTACACCTATGCTTTAAAGGTGAAAGACTTCAGCTGACCGCTGCACATGACATGTAGGAAAAAATGTTTTTTAATCTTTGTTAAGTGTTTGTTTCCACTGATTCAACACATTAATACTTTCCCTAACGTTGTACTAATTTGTTCTCTCATTTTATAGAAATCGTGGCCGTGATTTTACTAAAACAATGGAACAAATTAATAAGACATAGGAACAAAATCGTTGCCTCAGTGTTTCATAATTTTTTTTCCATGTATGTCATATGTGGGGCTTCGTAAACACTCCAGAACAGTTTGCAAACATTGTGTTTCAAGAGGTGTTGCATCTTTCAAAAACGTAACTGGCTCATTTAATATAGGACTTCCATTCCAACAGCTGCCATATAAAGCACTACCCATTCATTTCCAGCTCTTGTTATCACCATCGGACATTGTAAAATATGTGAATATTGCACTGTTGTGATCAAAACAGCTAGAATTTAGTAGATGTTTTTCAAAAGCTTTGTTGATATCTTTAGGCAACACTAAAACGCTCCCAATAATGAAAGATTAGATCATCCCTTTTAAAATGGTTTATTATTCCTTTTTGCAGCTAGAAGGAATGCTGCTATGTGAAAAACACACACAAACATCAATAATCACAATCAACAAATAATAATATAATGAACACATTTTTGCATATAAAATAAGTTTCAATGGGGGGGTTGCAGTCATTTCCCAAAGAGCTTTTCAGAGAACACTTCTTAAAATAACCATTTTTCGTTTTCCAAAAAATATCTAAAAATCCGTTTTCTGCTATGAAGAACCTGTTGTGCAATAGAAAGATTTCATGGATGTTCTCCATGGAACCATATGCCAATAAATAAATTTTATTTTGATTGATATTTTTATATTTATTTATTTTGTGTAGACAAGTTGTTTGCATGCAAATTGCATGTAAAATGAAAAATCCTGGATTTATAATATCACAAACACATCAATGCCATTCGGACCTATAAGTCTTTTTGCTCATCATTATTTACAAACGCGCAACCATAAATACCTTCACCACTAAACAGTGCTGCAGTTTGGCGTGAAACTAACCGAACGGTTGTGTGGTCGTGATTTATGCGCCATTATCAGTTGCTAATGGGACTGTGAATGTGTATTCTCACAGTTCAACCTCCATGTCAACTAGCACTCACTGGGAGACCTGCTACAGCAGAGTCCAATTGTGCATTAATGAAAACCATGTGCCCAGACTCTGTCAAACTCTAGGCTAATTCCTCAGGTCTTTTTAACCCAGTACTTTGAGTAGAGCAATGCCTCACTTGGACACCATACTTGAGACCACACCAGAGTAATCCTTAATCTCTCAAGTAAACAACACAAAATGTTTTTCTGTTCCTTCACTTGTCATAACAAGAATCCTTTTCTGTTTCCACATGCATTATTATGTCTGTGAAGCCATCCTGTAAAGCCTTGTGAATGGCAGATTTCTTTTTTTCCACAGGAGCAGTGAATGAAAAGGGCTTTCTGAGACGCGCAGGACAGAGGAGTATGGAGCCCGTGGAGCCCAGTGTATTTATCTATGTCACAGTCTATCGGTGGCTGACCGTGAATAAGGTGATGGTGGGGGGGGG
>NW_015505453.1:990709-1013157 GCF_001515645.1 Sinocyclocheilus grahami | reverse complement strand
GGGGGGGGGGGGGGGGGGGGGGGGGGGGGGGGTATTTCCATGGCAGATGGGGCCCTCTCTCTCACTCTCTCTCTTTCTCTGTCGCTCTCTCTCTCTCTGTCCAGGAAGTGCCGCAAACACAAACCACACTGAGCATGTTGTGCTTTTTGCCTGGCCGTGGCTCGCAGCAAGGCAGCGGTCAGGCCTGAGTCTCACTCCCTGGGTGGTCTGGCCCTGCAAATGTTTATGATCTAAACCAACCTAATCCAACTGGCTTGTTTAAGGGAATTGAGAATGATTTACAAGAGCTACGATGGCCAGGAATAGGAAATAGAGGCAGAGCTTCAAGTCTGTGGTAGCCTTATGACTCTGCTTTGGATTTATCTATCTGGACTCATTATCCTGTGCTGGAAAGTCTTTATGTTGACTGCTCCGATGGCAAATTGTCAGGATCAGTTATCTTGATAACATAAGGCTCAGAGGATTTGTCACAAATTTGACAATTTTACACTTAAATGCATATTGAAATCATATAATCAACAAGACATCCAGTTTTATTAGATGCATTTTAGCTACAGAATAGTGGAATCAGGTGTGTGTGTGTGTGTGTGTGTGTGTGTGTGTGTGTGTGTGTGTGTGTCTGTGCTATATATATATATATATATATACAGTATAATGGGTGGAGGGAACTGGGCTTGAGAGAAGACTTTACATTTTGACTGTGAAACTGGATGTATTCTTAATACACTTAGGTTCCAAGTGAACTCTAGAAAAAGGGAGAATTGTTGACGTGGGAAGGAAAAATCTATTACAAAATTGTAACATGGTAACTATTCTGCCAAAATAGTTATAAGCTACAGTTGTTGCTGATCTAAACCCATAATATATTAATATTGGACATTCAAACACTTTGAGAAACATTCAGTATTTTCTGTCAGTTTATGTCATTTGTTTCATGATGACAGTGGTGAGTAAAACCACATTACAGCAATTTATTGTGGATATTAAATTTTTTAAGAGATGTTGGATGCTATGAAACTGGAAAATGAATTGGTCAATGTAATGTAAACTATATTAAATATATATTTTATTATGTGTAAAATCATAGGCTGTGTTGTATTGTTATGAACCATATTTTTAAGTTTCAGTAGACTACTTAGCATGTCATATTCATATTACTTTAAACATAAAAACATTTTACAACCCCTTCTCAAACTCCTCTGATATGCACATTAAAACAAAAGAAAACGTAAATTAATAATGAACAAAAAATTATGTTTGCAAATTATGCAGACAACAAAATACGAAAATGAAAGAATAAAAAACAACAAATGCATAAACTCAAACAAAAAGCGGGAAAAGATGGTTGATTTATCTATCAGTATCATACGTTACAAAAATATTTTCCTCTAGACGCCTTTTTGCTTTTACATTTAGCTACAAAAAACCTACCTTACTGCTGTTTACTGCTGTATAAAATAAAATAAAACATTATTATATAAATCAAATTGTACATTTGCACATTTGCAATATATAGTATATCCTCCTGAGACCCAGCTATGGAGTTTTTGCCTCTGTAGTGGACATTATATTTTAGTGAATTTCTCTGAGACCTCACATGTCACAGTTGTACGTCTGGATGTCCTGTACAGACCACATTCAGGGCTTTCCAGAGATACCAAATGATTGGATGTTTCACCGTGACCACTCCCTCTCCTTGGTTTTTAAAAATGGTTGACATTAATTTAGTGATAAAATTTGCACATCCTCATGGAAATATGATAATATTTTGTAATTATAATTTAAATCTGATTCATTTTCAAATTGTTTGTCATAAATCAACATCTCAGGAATTTCAACATTTTTATTTTACAATTTTTTTCACATGCTCTAAACAATGTAATGACATGAAAAAATACTAAATTCACAAAGCTTTTTATTTCTTGTTCTCAGGAGGTTAATTATATACATAATAATTAAAATAAATAAATAAAAGAAACATTGAAGTGACGCTTTCTCATTCTGCTTCAAATAGCGGAACTGATTTTCTGTGCGGAACCAAAGTTACTGGTCATAATTTCCGTACGACCCATTTACAAGTAGCGGTCTTATGTCATTATCTCGAAATATCTGGTCAGTTATTGTAGACTACTACAGATGAAATATTCTGAGGATTTTTAGTTATTCGTATTCCTTGTGTTTAAGTAGATTCTCTTAGTTTTAGCAGTAAGTGTTTGAAGAGAGCGAGTCTAGTGACAGACTGATCCACATGAGCGTCTGCTACAGTGCTGCAGATTTTCACGTGCACGGACTCAATACTTGACCGAGCATAAACATTTGGACTAGCAATACAGGTTAGCCGAGTGTTTGTGTTTCTAAACTTGTTTAAACGTTAATTAAAGTGTTTTGCAGTGCGTCTCGGTGGACGTTGTGTAGATGATGAAATAAGGGTCCTGTTTTGAAAAGCATGTTGAATCAAGGAATATTCAACATAAGGTTGTGTCTGTCAGTCTAGTATGATGTTTTGTTGTGAGAGCTGTTGTAGTTTTGTCCTGCAGGTGTTCGGGATGGAGCTGCAGGCGGTGCTGATGGCAGCAGGTGGAGGCTCCAGGATGATGGATCTCACCTATAACACCCCCAAACCTCTGCTACCTGTGGGCAACAGACCCCTCATCTGGTACCCCCTCAACCTGCTGGAGAGAGTGGGCTTTGAAGGTAAACATTCTGTCATATCAGAAAACAAAGGTCATTAAATGTGACATTTTGTCCCATGAGAAAAGTTGGTATTTTTGTTTTCAGATGTTTAGTGTTAGTATATTCTGATATAGAGATATATGGGTAGACTTATTTTATTTCAGTTTTTCGTTTATTATGAATCAATGAAGTTTGTTTGATGGCTGTTGCTAACGTTGCTCAGTGTTTTGGTCATTTTTTTCATGTTTGCCGAGTGCCAAAGGGGCGTAGAAATGGGCTTTTCCTGACAGAAAATGGTTTAATTAAATAAAAATGCAATTCAATGGCATACATATCTGCTAGTTCGGTTTCTGAAGTGTTCTGTCTATTTCACGGTTTTATAATAAACCATAGGGTGAAAAAAAAGGAATATAGGAAAAAAATAAAAATTAAAAATATTTACATGTCTATTTATATTCATATGATTTATATTATAAATAAATATATTTAAAATATATTATTTATTTATATATATATATACATATGTATATATATATATATATATAAATAAATAAGTGTGTGTGTGTGTGTATATATATATATATATATATATAGATAGATAGATACATTTATTTTTATATATATATATATAGATACATTTATATATACACATAATAAATATACACAATACACATACATATATTATGTAAACAAAAACTTTAATTTTGGATGCGATTAATCACGATTAATCGTTTGACAGCACTAATAAAAAAAAAAACATTTCTCATTTTAATTCAGTTTGTACTTGATGTACTTAAATAACTAAAACTAAAATTTAAATAAAGATTAATAAAAACTATACAGATATATTTAAAAAAATGACAAACACGCACCACAATTACTAAAACTTGAACTAAAATGAAAATAAACTGATTCAAAATATTAATTAAAACTATAATAGTATCTCAAAGATCCTAAAATAACACTGGTCTTCTGCAGTATTTTTATATTTTTATTTAATTTTATTAAAAAACAATTATTACATTTTATTATTATTTAATTACCATTTTTCTTATGGATTTCATGTATATTGATTTTTTTAAATATTATTTTATTATCATTATAAAGTGGATTTTATCATCTTATTTTATAAAATGGTATTTTACCTGGTTTTATGTGCTCATTGTAATGCTTTTGTAAACATTTTAAAGCATTTTAAGCTGCTTTTCTTGTGAAAAAGGTGTTATGCAAATGAAACTTTTTGTAAAATAATTTTTACATGAATAATTATTTATGACTGGTATATTGCTAAAGAATTGCCTGCTTCTTATAATATACTTGTATGCTTCCATGTTTACCATAGTTAAATCCAGATGATGAGGAAAATAATTGATTCAGTAACAGTTAGATAGAAATCACTGAAATAGGTGTCCCGAGAAACCTTTCTCTCAACAAACAACAAACCCAGAACAATTGAGGCCAGACTCATGCTTTTATAGCCAATCAGAAACTCTCTGTCTGTGAATCACTTTGCGTGGGTTTGCTGACATGAGTTTGGATGATATGTCTTTGGGGGTGGGTTTTGAGGAGTGGGTGTGTGTGGTGGAATTTAACAAAACAGCTGAAATTGCTCACAACACATTTAAGCTGCAGGTGGTAATAATTTGTGCAGGCTGCTTAAATTGAACTAATAAAGTCCTTATTTCCTAAATAGGAAAGGTAGAGCTGTTTTTACAATTGACGTACTCTAATGCCATGGTTTCCATGTTAAAGCAACCCGCACAGACCAGCACTTATGTTTGCGTCTTGTTTTTAGTGTCAAGGCTCTTTTTGTCAGGGAACAGGAGCTGGATAAAACAACTAGATTTTGCTGTTTTCATATTTTGACAGCGTATTATGCTTTATATGGCTGTATATCATTGGTATATCTAAATAAAAATGAGGCATGACTAAGTGTCCTAAATTTATACATTCAAATTGTAGAGGTGGATGTATTGCCTAGTTGACAGACTAGACTGGTAAAAGACAAATGTAATAAAGCCAAGATGCAATTACACAGAGTCAAATGCACCCCAGACAACTAATGTTGGATCATTTCAACTCTGTAATAAATCAACTGCAGTCTAGTACTTGAGGATAAATGGCAGTGTGCCTTATGTTTTAGGCCAGCTTTCCTCCACATAGCTTAGAAATAGGAGACCTTCAGCAGGCCCACCTTTAAAAACAGTTTTGGGCCAGCATAGCATGGAGCAATATGCAGTTTACTAGTAAGGAATAAGGTAAGTTAATTTTTAATAATTACGTTTTCTTAATTTTATTCTAACATAAAAATGGAAATAAATAATACTAGTTGAAATAGTCAAATCAATAGACTATTTTATTTTTTATCTACATTTTAAAACATAAATGAAATAAAAATAAACCATTTAAATGTCTTAGTACATTTAAAAATAGATTTATTTACATTTTATGTTTGAGTTATTACATCTATAACTTATTCTGCTTCATTTTACGTGTCAGTCCTAATCCTAGGCTACATATATTTGTATTTATAGAATTTCATGCTAAAAAAATACAGGAAAACCCCATCCATACCTTAAAAATGTAAAATAAGTTTTTTTGTGTGTGTGGAAATAAATCCAAAACATTAACTTCGAGTCCTGTGTTCGAACATTAACTTGAGCCCACTTCATTGCTTTACCACATTTGAGAGCCAGTAGGGGGCGTGTACCTTTTCGAGTATTTGTGTTTAATGCCTTCATGATAATTAAATGTTTATTTATTGTTCACACCTAGCTGTATTGACTAACCATGCGGTCCAACTGGTGTGGAGTTTGTGGGTATGGCCCTTTGCCTGCCCAGCAGTACAGTATGCACCTTTATGTGTGGCACAGTCGGTCCTCTTAACAGCCAGAGTGCCAGCCAGCAAGACCCTTCAATTAGCTTTTACAAGTCTTAGCACAAACTATGGTAAGTAAGCTGCTTCGTTAGAAAATATTTACGTAGTAAAGCAGAATTCTGGGACAAACGTCTTCCAGTTGGCTGAACGTTTCTCTCATTGGGCATATGACAAATAGTTCACAAAGACTCAATTGAAGGTGTTTTGTCTAATCTATTTTTTTTGCAAGTCTGAGGTATCATAGTTAAAGTGTGTGCTGTGCTTAACCAATGGTGTAGTGAAACAAAACATCTCTTTTCCCACAAAAACAAATCTTATCTAAACTGTTATCACTTGCATAATTTTATAAATTACCATTCAAAATTTTTGGGACAGTACGATTTAATTCAGCAAGGATGCATTACATTGATTAAAAGTGATAGTGAAGACATTTATAGTGGGGAAAAAAAGTATTTAGTCAGCCACCAATTGTGCAAGTTCTCCCACTTAAAAAGATGAGAGAGGCCTGTAATTTTCATCATAGGTATACCTCAACTATGAGAAAAAAAATCCAGAAAATCACATTGTAGGATTTTTAAAGAATTTATTTGCAAATTATGGTGGAAAATAAGTATTTGGTCTTCACAAGGTTTTCACACACTGTTGCTGGTATTTTGGCCAATTCCTCCATGCAGATCTCCTCTAGAGCAGTAATGTTTTGGGGCTGTCGCTGGGCAACACGGATTTTCAACTTTTTTTGAAAACTTTTTCAAGTTTGAAACATTTTGGACAAAAAAAAAATAAAAAAATTTCAACTCCCTCCAAAGATTTTCTATGGGGTTGAGATCTGGAGACTGGCTAGGCCACTAGATTTCTATTTCAAATAATAATCCTCTCTATTGACTTTCTATTAATCAAAGAATCCTGAAAAAAAATTTAAAAATCAGTTTCCACAAGAAATGTTTCCTCAGTGACTGCTAAGAATTCAGCTTTGCCATCATGGGAATGAATTACGTTTTAAAAATATTAAAATTGACACAACCTTCTTTTAAATTGTATTAATGTTTTGCAATTTCAATATTTTTGATAAAATAATGCTGCCTTGGTGAGCACAAGGTATTTTTCTTTTGGTTAATTCCTTGATTCATCTGAGTGTTATCATTACGTTCTTTTTCCAGAGGTGATTGTCATAACCACTAAAGAGGTTCAGAAGGCCCTGAGCACCGATCAGCGCCTGAAGACGGATGTGAAGATGAGGTTGGATGTTGTATGTATTCAGGAGGAAACTGACATGGGCACTGCAGATGCCCTTCGACACATACAGCAAAAGATCAAGGTGCGTCAAGTGTCAATATCCTAGGATAACACTGAGTTGTAACATTTCTTTCATTGACATTTATCACTTTCCAAAAACCAGGACACTAAAAAGGGCCGGAATTGTTCATATTTGGATGGTCAAGAAGGCTAAGACCTCTTACTATTTTTAAGTAAGGAGGAGATGCAAATTTGATGTTTAAAACTAGCTGATTTCATGCTTTTCTAATAATATTAAAAATATTATGAAATAGAATATTTACATATCCAATTGTTGTCACTACAAAAAGCATGGGATTTGTGCCTCTAATACTTAAAAAATGCTTACACATTAGTAGCAGTACAGTAACCTGAGAAATGCTTCAATGCTAAATTCCAGAATTGGGACTGATTTTGCTAAGTAACAGGATCAAAATCTTTTGTTGGTCCTGAAACAACATTCCTCTCAAAGAAAACATCCTTAACCACAACCCTAACCATAAACTGCCTAAAATGAGAGGGAAATTATATTAAAGCTCCTTACTCTAATCTGATTGGTTGGTAGGAATGAATGTTGATCCAGGAAAATGTTTTTCTTGGCAAAATCATGGACACTGTGAGACTAATGCAGGCATGTATGTGCGACAAAGAAACAATTAAAAAAATATATATTTTTGTTTTAGGAGAAACCACATTTAAAGGATAAGTTTGTCAATTTTCAACCAACTTCTGTAGTATATGTAAATTAACTATGTATACTCTTTCTCCGCACACACGTATATCTGCGTTTATATTTTTTTAACACTACAGAGTCGGATCAAACTTCCATATTTTTGTATTCCATTTATGGACAGTCGGCTCGACAGAGGGATGGCACCAGAATCAGAAAAACTTCCAAAAGGGAAAAAAAGTCCAGTTCAGTCTAGTTTTCGCTAGTCTTGTAACACTGATTTCATAACTGTTTTTGCGTTTCTACTGACAAAAAGACAAGTTTTAGTACATAACATTTTTTTGTTTTGTTTTTAAATTAAATTGCCAGCCCTTTTTCTTCATTGCCCACAATTGAAGATAGTGAGGGCTGTTCAGAGATTTTGAAAGATTATTCTACCATCCCAGAACAGTGAGTGTTAAAGTTCTGGAAGGCTAATTTGTGCTTTGTTGTAATCACAATTTATACCTTATTTCTGCTTTTTTTAACAGAAAAATGCCATGGAATGATTTTTCATAGAACTGCCTAAATAATATTTGTGTACTGGTTTGTAGCCACATGTAAGGAGTGCTCAGTGATGAAGGAGGGTCATAAAAGAGTTAGCAACACAATGATGTGATGAATTTTCGTCACTGTAAATCATTGTGCTGAGAGTTAACCATAGCATGGTGACTAAATGGAAGAAACATAATAACAGCATGAGCATGCATATCCATGTAAGCATGAGCGTGTGCCCAGAAGCGTGTAAAAGCCTGGCAGGTATACACTGCCTCACCTGTCTCCCATGTGAGCTGGCCTGGGGTCAGTGGAATGATGTGAGGGGCAGATCCTGTGAGGGGCAGATCCTGTGTGCCGCAGGGGGATCTTTGATCCGTGCAGCCCTGCACTGATGGGTCCAACTCCACAGAGTGCCTCATTTCACCTGTTGAAAGCCCAGTGGCCAGAGACTGCTAACTCCACAAACACATGATGTCAGAACCCTTCCTCAAGCCTTGCTGGCGTTCATGGGCCTGCAGGACATGTGTAAGAGTTGTTGTGTAGATGGAATTGGGTGGTAAGGAAACATCCTGGTGGGCTTTTAGGGTCACTGTTGGATTTAAGGTAGTTTGAAACTAGTCACAGAAACAGAATTTTTCTGTTCCTTGGGTGTGGTGTTAATTAGTGGTTAAAGATCTGGGCTGGTAACCAAAAGGTTATAGGTTCAAATCCCACAAGCTATGATCCATGAGCTTTCAGCTTCCTTGAGCAAGACACGTCTGTTTAAAAAGTACAGTGGGGAATGAAAATGTCTGAAACCACATTGAAAATCTGTCATTTCTGGAAATAAAAAACTTTTTGGAGTTTGAAACATTTTGGACAAAGAAGCATTGATGCTAAATAGAAGAAGAAATTTTGGGCAGTTGGGGAGTGATACCGTTTTAACTTTTTAATTGAATAAATAAAATTATAAAATAAAATAAAAAATGCTAGTTTATTTACAATTTTCCCCAATGTTTCTTTGAATAAAACGCCTAGAAAGCCTGATTTTTAGACTGACAATTTTTCTGGCACAACTACAGAATTTGACCCAAGAAATCCAGGACAGTCCTGAGATATTTTTTTATGCATTTCAAATTCTTTAGAGAATTCGTAATGTAATAGTATATTGTTTTTCAAAACAAATTCTGACCCAAATTTTCATGCTGATAATATAATTTGAAATGAATATATGTGTATTAAATTAAAGTGTGTGTGTGTGTGTGTGTATGTATGTATGTTCCCCCACTATTGGCCTTAGCCTTTTTATCCCAGTGTACACTGAATTCACTTTGGATTAAAGCAGCTGCGAAGAGATTAATTAGTTTCTTTCAGAAAGGTCAAAATATTTGTCTATCGGATGCATTTGTTCATGTGTATCATACCTTTGCACACAACACTTATGAAAGTGTAAAATCTCTGAGAGAGGGATGTCTTGAACATGTGCGAACGCTTATCACAGGAGATTAACTGACAAGAAATATCAATGCAATGGAAAGGGAATGTTGAGGAGGAGGGCTTGCTGGAGCACGCTAACAGCACAGATGTGTTTATTTCTAATCCTAGAGAGAAATGAGAGATTAAAAGCATTGAGTTGCAGAGCCCTCCAGTGCACGAACAGCCCCAATACGTGTTGAGAGATGAGTGCTGGCAATAGGGGCCCTAAATCCCCATTTATTGTATGGTCTAAACGCATAGTCTACTCCATTGCTTCAGCAAACAACGTGGACATAATGGAAGCATCTGACGGAGTGCCTGACTCCTAAAACTCTCTTTCATTAACCTGTGTTTGAGTTCATACTGATGCATTGAGTCAATGTTTGTACAGAAACTGAATAATCTTCGTGTTGTGTAGTGTTCTGCTGGCTTTTGTTAGTAATAAGGCTCCGAGTTCACTGGGATCAAGTTGTTCTCGATCAACTTGTGTACTCATTTTTCCTGAAAAATGCACTTATACAGTACATCTTTGTTTGCACTAGCAGTTTCTTTTCTTTTTGCAGAATGCAGTTTCTTTTCTTTTTTTTATTATTTTTGTCACATACCTTCTATATAGAAATAATATCTCAATCTCAACTTCAAAATTGATTTTTATATATATATATATATATATTGTGTGTGTGCACAGTGTATACTTTATCATATTTTTATTTGTTTATATATTTTATTTATATATTTCATTTGTTACTGACTTTCTAATTATGTCTCAATTTAATCATATTTAATTATGATATTTATATTAAATTTTTAAAGAAATATGGAAACGTACATTTTCTTTATATGCACTTAGTGTTAAATAGCATTTTTATTAAATTAATAATAATAATAAACATTTTTAAAAGCCATTTATTTCATAGAGATCTGTTGTCTCAAAAAAATTACAATTGTCTGAATATTACTTTTTTTTTTTATATGAAATTAAAACACACACACAAATATTACAAAATAGTAGTTTATTTGAAATTGTCACCAAAGTTTTCTCAATTTTCTAGAAATCCAGGACAGTCTTCTTTTTTTATTCAGCTCAAATTGTAACATTTGAGAAGTAAATGTGTATTGTTTTTCAGTACAACCTAACGCAGTCTTGACAGACCAATTGTTTTGCAAGTAAGCGTGTCTGTAGTGGCATACTAGTGTGAGCCACATTTCTACTTCCCTTCCTTTTTATTCCCTCATATCCTGTCCTCCTCTCTCCACCCTCTTTTTCCCATCGCTTCCTCTGCTCTGCTCTTGGGTGGTCTCACCTGGCTGGCCCAGGGGGGAGCCAAGCAGAACTGGAAGTGTCTGTGGGTGGCCTGACCTCCCTGTGCCTCTCCTCCAATGCAGCGCAGCACCAAGGCCTACTGAAAGGCCCAGCGTCAGCGGCGCTCCGATGATCCAACAGCTGACGCCCACTCCAGACCTTCAGTGGCTCTGTGACTAAGGCAGGCCACTGATCCAGCCTTCCTAACTCCCTCCCCTCCCAGCGGCCAAGAGGGCACTGCCGTTGTCAGGCTTCAGGCATTTGGCCACTTGTTGGGTCCCCTCAAAAATAGAAACCCCATCTATGAAATGTTAAGTGGTTAGAGCTGCAGCGACAGATCAATTTACTTGGGTGGTTTACGATGGGTGGGCTGGCATTTTTTACATTTCATCAGTGTACATTCTTGGTTGACTGTGAAGTCATGGTAAATGTTTGGATGTTTGAACGATAGCCATTATGTGGTTGCTTTGCCTTCGCTCTGTGTTCCTTTTATGTACTCTGGGACTGGAGTACACATTTCCAGACATTGCCTGTCTATTGGCTACTTTACTACTTACAGTGACCAGTCTTAAAGAAATAGTTGACCCAAGAATAAAAAAGAAATGTTAACCTAACCTGAATGTCTTTCTTATTCTTTTGCATGCCAAAGATCACATTTTGAAAATGGTCTCTGTGTTGTTTTGGATCCTCTGACTTTCATTATACAGTACGAGTAAAAACATTCTATAAAATATCTCTTTTGTGTTCCACAGAAGTTAGTTTGAAAAATGAATACAAGTCAATTACAGAATTTTTGTTTTTGTGTGAACTACCGTTTTAATTCAGTCAATGGGAAAACTGTGTAAAATATTTTTCCATTTTTACTTCTCTAATTCTGGAAGAAGGATTTTGGCGTTTTAGGGTCAATAAAATCTCCCATTTGCCACCATGGGTCTTCGCTTTAGTTGGACAGGTGGTTTGTTCCCCTTACCGAACACTTGCTATTCTCCTGCTTTCAACTTTTGCTAGACTTGCATTAAAAGTGCACCCACAGATAAGAGGTATTTGCAGAATTCATAGGGCCATAATTTACAAAATAAAGCAACAAGTCATGGCAGACTAGTGGCTCTCAAACTGGGGACCCAGGGCCTTAGCAAACTTCCAAGGGGGCCTCAAGATGACTTTGACCCAAAAAAAATAATAATTGTGAAACAAAAAAGTTTAATGTTTTGAAGAGCCCTGCCGTTGTCAGGCTTCAGGCATTTGGCCACTTGTTGGGTCCCCTCAAAAATAGAAACCCCATCTATGAAATGTTAAGTGGTTAGAGCTGTAGCGACAGATCAATTTACTTGGGTGGTTTACGATGGGTGGGCTGGCATTTTTTACATTTCATCAGTGTACATTCTTGGTTGACTGTGAAGTCATGGTAAATGTTTGGATGTTTGAACGATAGCCATTATGTGGTTGCTTTGCCTTCGCTCTGTGTTCCTTTTATGTACTCTGGGACTGGAGTACACATTTCCAGACATTGCCTGTCTATTGGCTACTTTGAACCACAGCAGTGACCAGTCTTAAAGAAATAGTTGACCCAAGAATAAAAAAGAAATGTTAACCTAACCTGAATGTCTTTCTTATTCTTTTGCATGCCAAAGATCACATTTTGAAAATGGTCTCTGTGTTGTTTTGGATCCTCTGACTTTCATTATACAGTACGAGTAAAAACATTCTATAAAATATCTCTTTTGTGTTCCACAGAAGTTAGTTTGAAAAATGAATACAAGTCAATTACAGAATTTTTGTTTTTGTGTGAACTACCGTTTTAATTCAGTCAATGGGAAAACTGTGTAAAATATTTTTCCATTTTTACTTCTCTAATTCTGGAAGAAGGATTTTGGCGTTTTAGGGTCAATAAAATCTCCCATTTGCCACCATGGGTCTTCGCTTTAGTTGGACAGGTGGTTTGTTCCCCTTACCGAACACTTGCTATTCTCCTGCTTTCAACTTTTGCTAGACTTGCATTAAAAGTGCACCCACAGATAAGAGGTATTTGCAGAATTCATAGGGCCATAATTTACAAAATAAAGCAACAAGTCATGGCAGACTAGTGGCTCTCAAACTGGGGACCCAGGGCCTTAGCAAACTTCCAAGGGGGCCTCAAGATGACTTTGACCCAAAAATAATAATAATTGTGAAACAAAAAAGTTTAATGTTTTGAAGAGCCATGATTCTCATGGTGTTGGAAAATCTAGATAAATGAGGTAGTATAATTTTAAAAGTGAGGTTTCTTGACCTGCGAAAGTCATGTAAATTTAATAAAATATATTTTTTATTTGTTGATATGCCAAAAGTTAAAATATTTGATCAGGTAAACATTGTATTGTTGCATTCCTTTAATTCCTTTTCATGAAAATCTGGAAAGTCATGGGGCCAAAGTCATAACTTTCTTTTATTTCATGTAGTGGCCATGGCAATATTTCTCCATATTTAATATCTCAATATTCTTAACACATTCATGGCAATATTTAATTTTAATTTAGTTTAACTTGATGAACTAAAATAACTAACTGAAAGAAAGAAAACGCATTACTAAAACTAACTGAAATGAAAATCAAAACTAATACAATATATTAATAAAAACTAAAATAGTATTTCAATGATACTAAAATAACACTGGCTTGAGAGCCACTGGGACAGACCTTGCTGAAAGGCACAGCCCCTCGGGTCTGATTACTTTAATTAAGCACTGGCAACTGTATTATGATATGCTCAATATAAATAATTAGAATAAACAGTTCTGCTGCCAAGTAATGTAGTTCATTAGTCTAACCCTAGACAGTTTATGGTTGGCAAGCAATGTAGTAATTTAAGTAGATGTGTGATCAGAGGTCTGCGTGTGTATCTGCTATTGTGCAACTGCTTTGAATGTGGCTTGTCAGGTTTTTGAATTTGATCTTATATAAATCTTTATTATATTCATTGCATTTTAAATAAGTTATTCTAAAATATAGAATAACTTATTTAAAATGCAATAAGTTGCATTTTAAGTCCCCCCCCCCCTCCCCAGTTCAGTGCAGAATATGTAAACATGAATGCGGATTGTGTGTGGCTCTGACTTTGCTGTGAGTTTGTTGAGGTTTCATATGTGCATTAGCTTGAAGTCATTCTGAGTTTGCAGTGGTCAATGGGGAGGGATTGTTCTCCTTCCTCAGTAGCACATTTAGCTCATTCTAAACAGACAGTGCTGTGCACACGGTTATCTTTTGGGCATGTGTGCTCCGGTGGCTCCTGGGCCTTCTGTCCCAGGGCCAGTACAAGAGAACCGGAAGTTTATCGGAGCGGAGCAGAGCACAGCGTCACAGCAGGGCCTCTCCCTGGGCCTCCCCAGTGAGGCATGCAGCTCTCCCTGAGCCAGGCACGCTCTAACGGGCTGTTCCCCACTCCTTCTCCCATGTTTATTTATCCACAGGCCTGTGATGGACAGACCAGATGGGAACCAGACAACTCAAACAGAAACAATGGCAAAGGAGAGCAGGATTTATCGCTGGGTTCCCCTCCATGCCTGCGCTCACTCATACACACACTCACGCAAACTGTGGCAGAGCACAGTGCTTTTTTTGAGAGATTGGGTCTCTCATTTTCTCACATCATTCTCGTGTCATGTTATAAACATTTATTTTGTTGTTGTGACCATTGTCAAGAGTCTTCATACATGAAGTGGAGAACATTAGGCCATGAAAGTGTCATCTGAAGCATTGTGGCAGTGTTTTGTATGAGCAGAAACCGCTTTTTCTTCAGAATATATGAAAACCTGGTTGTTGTTGGTTTTATTTAATATACCAGCCAGTTTTAGGAGATCAGCATGCCAGTAAGTAGACTGTACGTAGGGCTAAAATAAAAAATAATAGCCTAACAAGAAAATTTGTTGGTGAGGTGTGAAATATTGACCTGATGCTGATGGTAGTCTATCCCAACTGTTTCAGATGAAACCGATCCATAAAAATAACCTTACCAAGCTTAATTTGACCATTCAGCACAAGTTGTGCTCCAGGAACTCTGGCACTTGTTGAATTTTGTCCCACTTTTTTGACTTTTTCGGTTTCCAAGCTTAGTACCATGCATTTTCCATCTTTTTTTGCACCCTCAGATTCCAGATAGTTCCATTTTCAAATAGTTGTATCTCGGCCAAATATTGTCCATACATCAATGGAAAGCTTATTCCAAAAATTGACCCTTATGATTGGTTTTGTGGTCCAGGGTCACATATGTAATTAATATAAGCAATTTAGTTTCTGAAGACTAAATTGCTATTTATATAAATGTTGGTGGTAATATTATTGCAGTTGTCATTGGTTGTAACATTACAACTGTGAAAATTAATGACTAGTTTGGGTTGGATGGACCTGGGTTGGGAGCTTTATGTTGTGAACAAATATATCTGTATAGTATTTCTGACACTCTTATTTCAAAGGAACAAGGAAGATGCTGAGTGTCTGTAGCAAATTCTTGAAAAACTTGCCCATTGGCACAAAACAACAAATTGGAACCATTTTTATTCAAGTATTTCAACCCAACTGGTGATTTCAAAACCTAAAAGTAATCATTCTAATCATGTGTAGGGAACACATCGACCCTTCCAGTGGTCATTCTAATCAAATTGTTGGTGGAAAAGCTGGATTGTTCTGTCTTGATGCTGGTTTAAATAGGATTTGTATTTTTTATTTTTTTCTCTCCCACAGACAGACATCTTGGTGGTGAGCTGTGATTTGATAACGGATGTGGCTCTGCATGAGGTTGTGGACCTCTTTCGTGCACACAACGCCACCCTGTCGATGCTCATGAGCAAAGTGCATGAATTCACAGATACTGTCCCTGGCCAAAAGGGCAAGAAGAAAGCAGGTACTATCACTCACACAAACGTGATTGAGCAGGAAAAAGATGGTGTGGTATTGAACGGAGTGCTATTGTTGCACTGTTTCCAAAACCTATTTATTGACCATTTCCTCTTTTCCCAACATGAACAAAAAACGCATCCCAGTGGACCGTATTATTTTGCATTCCTGCAGATCATCCAAGTTGTTGACTAGCCATCTGTCTTGAGCCAAAATACAGTTTGACTGTACAATATCCCACTGTCGTATTCTATGAGTTTGCTATGACAGATTGGAATTGTGCCTTGTGGCAGGAGAGCAGCGGGACTTTGTAGGCGTGGACGTCACTGGAAAGAGGCTTCTGTTCATGGCCAATGAGGCAGACCTGGAGGAAGGCCTTGTTTTCAGGAAGTCCATCATGCGCAAGTAAGTGTCAACGTCACTTCAGGTCTAACTTTTTTATTTTATTTTATTTAATTTTTTGAGAACCCAAATATGTTGGTCTGGCCTTTTAATGAAAACAGATAGGTCATTGCTGTACAATACTTTGGACTTGGTGTTCAGGGGATATGCATTGGTCCATTTTGTGTTATTGTGCTTATCTTTTTTTATGCTGAAAATCTGACTTTATTGGTCTAAATAGAATTTAAAGCCACTGCCTTCAGAGTGGTGCTGCTTCCTCAGAACAATGGCGGCCTCACGGGGCGATGACCTGCTGTTTTTGTGGGCTGGCTAATAAAACTGGTGCCTTCTCTACACAGACCTGTCATAAGTGCTGCCTGTCAACTCTGTTTTAGCAGGCGGCTGCCTTTCTTAACTGTTGATCCTAACTGTTTTTCAACTTTCTTCCCTTTCTTTTACTGTTTTCTCACTTGCTTTCTCTTTTCTTTGGATTTTCTGAGGTTTTGGATCTGTGTGTATTATTTCCCAGAACTATGTGAAAATACATTTTATTAGACTATTTTATCTGATGAGTGTTCAATGTATGAGTACTTAATTTCAGAAGCCATTTTCTCCTCATCTGTGGACGTTTTATCCATGCTTTAGTGCAAATGTTTTATATTTTTAAACAGTATAATTTAATAGCTTATACTTAGCTAATGATGCATAATACACTGGTGACTAGATTGCATGGTTATATATATATATATATATATGTATGTATATATGTATGTATATGTGTGTGTATGTACATTTTGGGGGTGGTAAGGTATTTGAAAGAAGGCTCTTATGCTCACCAAAACTGCATTCATTTGATAAAATTCAGTAAAAATTGTAATAGTCAAATATTATTACAATTTAATATATGAATATAAATATAAAATATAATGTAACTGTTTTCTTTTTAATATATTTTATTATGTAAATGTAAGAAAACATTTTCCTTAATGTTGAAAAACTGGTGCTGTTTATTTTATTTATTTTTTTAAGATTCTTTAACTTTAAGAATCTTTGATTATTAGAACATTTTGATTACTAGATTAATAGGAGAAAAAAAAATATATATATATATATAATATTTTGTAATCATGTAAATGTCTTTACTATCACTTTTGATCAATTTAATGCATGAATAAAAGCATTATTTGCCAACTGTTATTAATGAAATCTGCATTTTGTGACCAAAATTAAAGCTTGGATCGGGGTAGACACCATATTTAAAAAATTAAATGTCTTGTTTTAGTTTGAACTGCCCTAATAACTCCTCCCGTCTTTCCTCTCAGCGCTTTTAATTTTATCTGATGCTGTCATTTTTGTGTTTAAGGCCTGATGTTGGAAAGGCTCCTCAGATTGTCAGCACCTTGCGTGGGGCCTGTGCTTTGGGCTCTGGAGGCCAAAGGTCCTGCCATTGCTGGTTGTGGGGGGTGATCAGGGGTCTGGGTGTAGGAGAGCTGTGTGATAGGGCTCCGTATGCGGCTGTGTTGGGAGCTCATAAATAATTTGGGGAGTCGTTGCCACTGTAAATCCTGTTCAGTAATAGAAGGGTTGCAGCAGCTGTTAGCATGCTGTCTGGTGAGTGGGAGAATGAACACTGCCTAATCTGACGTTTGGTAATGTATCTATCACACCAGCCTAATGCAAATATATTCTCACAATATAAGCACGTATTCAAAGTATAAACAATAAAAAAAAATTATTTGGAGGAAATCTCACCCCAAAATAAAGAACTTAAAAAAGAAATTATTTTATATAAAATAAAGCTAGAAGTTTTTTTTTATTGTTTATTGTAGTAAAAATAAATACTGTGTAATGTGAGAATCTAATGAAAATAACCATTGGGAATTACAAAAAATGCATAGTTGTTTTGAAAATAATAATAAAAAAAAGCAATTGTGACTTTATCTCACAATTCTTTTATATCAAATAAGTTTATATCTTGAAATTCTGAAAAAAGGCAATTTTAAGAATTGTGAGGGGGAAAAGTGTATAATTATTATTATTAAAATTATATCTTCGTGGTGAAAAACAGCTTCCATAATAATGTCACAATTTAAAAAAAAAAAAAAAAGTTTTTTTTTTTTTCATGTTTTTGATGTTGGGTGGAATATGACCTTGCCATTTCTTTTTTGGGCTCTTCTGAAGGACGCAGGAATTCTCAGTGCGGTTTGAAAGATGTCTGCTAATGTTTAACAGTACTTCAGATACTGCTCTGTTTGTCTGAGTTGTCTCTGAGCCTTGGCATTGTCTGGATGTGTGTTTATACAGGCACAGCGAAGCCTATATGTGCAGTCCACATGTGTTAAGCCAGTCCTCATTATTTATAAGACCTGTAAAAACACTGTCTTCTCTGTGTTATTATGGCTTAACGGGATAGTTCACACAAAATTTAGTGCCGTTCCATACCTGTATGATTTTCTTTTTTTCTGTGGAACACAAAAGATACTTTGAAAAAATATTTTTTTCTTTCTTTTTTTTCCGTCCGTACAGTGACAGTCAGTGGGGTCCGAAATTGTTTGAACCCAGTGTTCTTCGAAATATCTTTAGTTTTTTCACAGAAGAAAGTAAGTTATGCCAGTTTGGAATAATGTGAGGGTAAATTTGTATGCAAATTATGACAGAATTATTCATTTTTATGCTTAATATTTTAATCTAATTTGTTGCTCATTTCTAGGTTTCTAAGTATGCATACAGGTTTTGAAGTTAAAGCTATAGTTTTGTTCAGCTATACATGGTTATACCAAATTGTTTCAAAATGAAAATGTGCACTTAATTGTAATGTAAGTTATGTGTTGGGGAAAGCATCTCTTGATTGCTTTAAACAGTTAAAGCACTTTGTCGTCACCTTACACTGCAAGTTGCTCAAATTTAAGTGACTATGAATATAAGTCCCTTTGAAGTTATAGACAAATTGGGTCATGCTCATTTCTCAGTGTGGTTTACTCTTATGGCGTCTGCCATTTTTTAAATGCATTTTTTTTATCTTACAAAATCATTTTTCACTTCTCTAAGTGATTGACAGAGAATCTTCAAGCCACAGTGCACATATTCACCTAATACACAACAAAATGATCTCCTGCCTGGTCTGTGACGCTGGGAAATTCACCAGCTGAATAGAATGCTTCCTCTAACACAAACACTCTTCATGTTCTCCGTCCGGCTGTTGACAGCTAGCTATGTAGTAGTCACTTTGAAAGTGTTGGAAGAAATTTGATTGATGCAGAATCCTGCCTCTTCAGACCAGTCCAATTTATAATATCTGTGTTAGACCAAACAAGTCCTGCACTGGTTGGAAAATCCTTTCTTTGCGCTGTCTTGTAATTTGGCCTGAGATTTAGTTGGATAGTGTGAGAGCATGAGGCAGAGCTTAAAAGCGAACTGGCAGATGTGGCAACGCAATGACCGACACATTTCTAGTATCATCAAAAGAGGCACTAACAGTGTTGAAGTAAAACTTGCCGGTGGTCCTTTTGTGTTTCTAGGGTCAAAGACTTGAAATGTGAGATGAACACATTTTGGAGATTGGTGTCTCCATCTTTGTGCGGTCTAGTAGCAGAAACCGTTAAAAATGGAGTGTTAGTTGCCACTGGAATTGATTTTGACAGATTGCAGTCACATTGATCTTTATTTTTTCAATTAAATTTTCTCTGAAATTGTGTTAGTGTTGTTATATTGTAAATATGTAATATTTATATGCTATTATGGCTGATGGCGAGCGACGGTCGGGCTAGTTTGTTTGGTGTGTTCCACTCGTCGGGCTCATGTAGGCGGCAGTTTGCCGGTGTCGGGACCGTCGGCACGAGTGAGAGCTCTGATTGGATGTTCAGTTTAGCGAACGAGTCGGTGCCCGAGAATTAAAGCGAAAGTGATAAAAACAAGCACGTAAAGGCGGTACAGACAGAAGGCTGTTTAAATGTTTCGTGATCTTTCCCAATCATTCTAATACGTGAATGTTTTCATATAACATGAGCCGCTTAAAATGTATTAAAGTTATCAACGTTACTGATATTCAAAATGTTAAGCAAGCGCTGCTTTGTTTACATTTCGTATATCTGCGTTTATCTCGTATATCTTTGTTTCGGTTTCTCCTTTTGAATGACAAATATATACTATTGATAGCTGCTGATATAGACAGTTAATTCCTCTCACGCATGCGCAGAATGCACGTGTTAGTTTGCCGTCGGCTGTAGTCTGTGCGGTGTGTTAGAGCGCAGCTTTTTGGTCCAACGCTGCCGACGTGAGGCGACAACACCGTTGGCTTTCGTCGCCGCTAGTTCTTTGAAGTCGGCTTTGTGTGTCCTGGCCTTTATTACCATTGATCAATTAACTTTTTTTATAATTTCAGTTTATTTAAATTTAAGTTCAGTTAAATTTCATTCAGTTTGCTCTATGCATTTGTCTTTATTATTAAATGTTTTTTTATATTTCTGTTTAGCTTGAATTGATTTTTATTTCAGTTCGAGTCATTTTAATACTTTAAAACTTAGAACTTTTTTAAACATTTTATTTCATTTAGTTGTGAAGGCAGCATTTCTCATTTAATTTTATTTTATCAGCTTTATTACAATGATTGAAATCGACTATTTCTCACTTTCAGTATTAGTTATCAATAAAAACACTTGCGGTCCCTGTCCCAGTCTCATTATGATCATATTATTTACAGATTATATTTTAAAGGGATATTTTGATCTTGCATACGTGACAAAATAGTAGTGATCAGTTTGTAAAATGTCACAATGAAATATTCATTGACTCTTGGTTCACAATTTTCCAGCTCTTACATACTATAACACACTAGATTTATACTTTTTAAAAGACACAAATCCAGAATGACTAGATGGGACAGGAAGCATGCGTGTATCTCAGTCTGGCAGCTATGGAAGCAGTAAACTTTCTCAGACGGCTCAGAGAAAAGGCATGTTAGCATTGTTAAACACTCGCAGCTTTAACAAAGCGAATGAGGAGCACTGTTCAACATTGCGCGCAATCCAGCTCCCCCTCCTAAACACGCAGCTCAAACATTACACTCTCCAGATCGACTGAGGATGTTTGAGAGGAAGGTGTGAGCCATATGTCCTGTGCTAAGATTTACCAACCCATCAGATCCAAAGTCCGCTCCTGTCTTTCTCCTCCACTGTCAGTCTGTTAGTTATTCCCCCCTCCGATTCAGACGAGTGAGCGCAGTGCAAAGGCCTCGCGTCTTGCGGGGCATCCGGGCTCAAAGAGGCCTGGATAAATTAGCTTGGGCTCATTCGATGGCACACTTTGTAATATATGACCTCACTGTGCTGTAACGCTGCTCTTTGTGCTGGGCTTTATAGTAGTAAGCCATTAAAACTAATAGTGCGAGTCACTCACCACCCTGGAGGCCTTTCCCAGATTTTTGTCATCCTTGTCAGCTTGAGCAGACGGCGAGGGAATGAGATTGCTGTAAAACCAAATGTCTGCGACATTTCCATCAGAGTTTTAACTTGGAGCATTACAGTAAATGACATTTCATGACATTTGCTTCAAGATTACAATTATTTAAGCAAATTCTGACTTTTTTTGTCTCTTATCACATAGAATAAGTAATGGGAAGTGGGGGAAACTGGATGGCACAATGTTGCAAGCTGGATTTGAACCTGTGGCACCCACATGAGCACTGTAGGTCAACGTTTTTATTTCCAAAACAATCCCATAGATGAGTGATGAATAGATTCTTAACATTTTGACTCAAAGACCCCACGTTTAGAACATATTATCATTATTTTTGATTACGTGTTAATAAAAAAAGTTTTATATTGAAATTATTGTTCATACATTTACGTTATAAATTTGTATTCCAGAACTGTATGTTTTTCAATAAAACAGTATTATTGAGAAAAAATAAAAAGACATGATTACGGTTACAATCTCATTTTGTTTATTTTTAGCATTTTTAATTTAGAGTAGAGTTACATTATTTTAATATAATAATTTATGTTCTGAATTCCAGAACAGTAAGTTATTCGATAAAAACAATAGTTTTAAGAAAAAAATACATCTTTTTCTTTTCATTTCATTCCATTTGAATTTAGATTAGATTATTTTAATGTTATGTTCCGTATTCTGTATGCTTTTAAATAAAAATAGTTATTGAGGCAAAATCAAAAGTTTACATCTTCATTTTTTGAAGCATTTTATTTTAGAGTTAGATTAGTTTAATATAATTAATTTTCTGAATTCCAGAATAGTAATTTGTTAAATAAAAACAATAGTTTTAAGAAATAATAATAATAATCATCATCATCATCATTTTACATCTTTTCTTATTTTAATTCAGATTAGTTAGATTTTAATATATATATATATATATATATATATATATATATATATATATATATATTTATATAT
>NW_015505453.1:985262-990699 GCF_001515645.1 Sinocyclocheilus grahami | reverse complement strand
TATATATATATATTAATTTATGTTCTGTATTCCAGAACTGTATGTTTTAAATAAAAAAACAATAGTTATTGAGGGAAATTCAAAAGAAATATGATTTCAGTTTACATCTTCATTTTTAAGCATTTTAATTTAGAGTTAAATTATTTTAATCTAATAATTTATTTTCTGAATTCCAGAATAGTAAGTTCTTCAAAAAAAAACAATAGTTGAGGTAACACCAAAAGAAATATGATTCAATTTAACATTTTAATTTAGATTAGATTAATATAACAATAATAATAATAATAATTTATTAATTCAAATACTTTTAAATTATTCTGTGCCCCCCTTTGGAAGTTTTCTGAGGCCCCCGGATTGAGAACCACTGCCCCACTAGACTTTCACTGAAGGAGGGACTTGAGCTATATCTGGGGTTTTGAATTTCATGCAGGCATAGCAACATGTTTTAACCACTCACAGCATTTTTATAACTTCCAATACAAGTGAGTAGTTTGGCTGAAAAGTTGATTCGTAGTTATGTTTTGCACTGTGATCCTTGTAGTGTCTGTATTTCATAAACGGCACCTGTTCCTCATTGTTTGGCAGTCTCGTCTTCCTCCTGACCTTCTATTCCCCGGTCTTTAACACTCATTCCTCCTCCGAAACCACAAGGATCTGTATCTGTTACTCATCACTCCTTCATTCGACTCATCGTTCTCCCTGATTCACTCATTCTCCTGCCCGCAGGTGCCAGACCATGATGTCACTTGTTGGGTGTTCCCATAAATCAGTGTGTCATGCCTTTTGTTCATTCCTCACCTCCTCTGGATCTCTCCCTGCAGTCTGCGTGTGTGAGCCGAGCACATTGGTGCCATATGTAGTCGAAAACATCTGAACGTTCCTCTGTCTCCGCACGCACTTTTTTCCTGCTTTTCAGGAATCCAGCCACTGCTGGCTAACGGAACAGCTTAGTGTCATCATAATTTATTTCTAATGTATCCACACGCACACACGCTCTGATTTACACACAGCCAGTCTGTTTTCGACATTTGGGTGAACAAACACTGCAGCTTTTCAGCCTCTCAGTGTGTTATCCACTGGAGGGAAACAGTAAAGCTCTAGAGATGAGATGGTTCTCTTACGTTCTCGCTTCATAAATGTCACGGGGGGTGGGAGGGCCCTCCTGTTCTGTGTTTACAACAGGTCGTCTGGCATGAAGCCTGCATACGGTGCATCACTATGGGTGGGAGTGTACAGTGGGGTTCAAAAGTCTGAGTAGTCAGAAGTCTGTATGTATGTATGTATGCATGTATGTATATAGACGGACATATTTATATAATTATAGACATATAATACTTTCATTGAAACTCTGGCAGCTATCCAAATGGGATTGCAGAGATAGCAATGATATTAACAAATGTTAAATAACAAAAAAGTTATAAAATAACAATGTTTTTTATGGTTAATATTTAAGATTATATTGAGATGCTATAGATTTTTTGTGAAAAGACTGATTAATTAAAAAAAAAAACTTAGTTAAATGTATTAAAAATGTTATATTGAACTATATATACATTCAATTTGATAATTAAATGAATTACACAATTTCTTTGCGATAAATAATAGCTTTTAGTCTTTTACATCTGCCTTAAGTTCAGCTGTCCCAATACTTATGCTCACATCAGATAGTGGAATGAACTCTAAAAGTGATGTCCTTTTTATTTGGTAAAACGTGTGTGTTGAAACCGCTAATAATAAAATGTGACATTCTGTAGTTTTGTCTCATATTCATCTTTTAATCGTATTTGCAAATCTCTTTACTCCACAGCAAGCAGAGCAATTTTGTCTTTACTGTTCCAATACTTATGGAGGGCACTATATGTATGTGTATATATATATATATATAATCCAACTAGGATTGTAGTGATATAAACAAAAATAAGTTCTAAATTAATAATGGTTTTTATGGTTAATGTTTTCTTGTCTAAATTTATATTGAGATACTACCTACAAATTATATTTTTTTGTGAAAAGATTCATTAAAAATATATTTGTATAACTTAGGTTAATTTTATTCAAAATATCAATTTAAAATTATTACATTGAATATACTGAGTTTGTTAATTTAATGAATTAATAATTTCTTTGTGTAGTTTTAACCTTTTTTAATCAATTTCTTAAAATACATCATTTAATACATTTTATTTCAAGGTTTAATTAATATTTTGCATTCTAGAAGTCTTTTTTTTTTTTACCTTATTGTGCCACTTGATAGCCTTGAATTATCATGAATTGAGGCCAAACCTTGACCCAGTAATCTTGATGTAAAGACTATTCTCTCCAAACATGGGACTGGAAGTCCTCACATACATCTGACAGCTTAACTTGTGTTGCGGTCTAGTCTGCTTTACCTTTAGTAACACTTTGTGTAGTTCGTCAGGATGCACTGGACTCTTTCTCCATATGAATCACTCTGGCCCGGGGGCAGCCATTTTGTGGGCCTCTCGTGGCACTGTGGAGGGGCTCTGGGAGCATTTTCATGTCAATGGCAGGCTATAAAACAGTCTGGGGGGTCCGATGGTGCTCCTGACATCTCAATACTCGCGAACTGTGGCAGCAAATGTAATCCGGCTGAGGTTGCCATGGTCGTGATGTAAATGTATGTTAAAAAATGGGAATGATTATATTTATTTCAATTTTGTTTGAGATTAAATGGAGATACAACCTCCATTTCTTCTCTCTCATGTCACTTCACTTGTGTTTCACTTGTTATTCTTATTTTGGGGGTCATTATAGTTCTCAGTGCCTCAAAGAGACCAATTAGAGTGGGAGTGAGACAGGAAAATGAAAGACTGCATGGGACGTAAAGGCAAGCTATGTAGTCTAATTATAAAACATCTGAGGAAACCAGGGTAGCAGGGTGCCTTACAGTGTTTTTGTCAGAGCTGTTATGCATTTACTTTGTTTCACCATCAAGCACGTTCCACGTTTACCCTGCGTTTTATTCTGGAGCAGCCGCATCCTCCTTCCTCACATTTACTGTCATTACTTTTTATTTGCACTCCAAGATTCCCGTCTTCACTGCTCTCCCTTTCTCTAACACTTTTTTTATATGTATGTCACTCTTCCAGACATCCCAGAATGCTCATCAAGACCGGCCTGCTGGATGCCCACCTGTACTGCCTGAAGAGATCTGTGGTTGATTTCTTAGTACACAACAAGTAAGTCAAGATTTCCCAATGAAGGAAGAATTTCACAGCTTTCTGTGTCCATTTCTGCCAGTTGCATGTTGTGCCAAAGAATTCACATGCACTTTATGAGGATTATTTTGATGAGCCAAAAAAGAAGAAAGTTTTAGAATTTAAGTTACTACTTAAAAAGAAGAAATAATAAGGTCTGCAAATTTATGACACTGACCGCATTAACTCCTTTTTGAACGCAAGGTCAGATGTTGTATCCATTGAATCAATTTGCTCAAATCGTGCTGGATAACATCCAGATCATCAGGTTTTACACAAACTTCTGGAGTTCATGCTGCTTGTGTGCTGCTTTTATTAAAGCTAAATACTAACAAAATCATGTTCATTTTTCAGTTTAACTTTCCTCTCAAATTATGAAGATTTTTTTATAATGACTAAGTTTGTATTGAATCAGAAATGTGTAAAAAGGAAAAAAAAGATAAATTTTTCTGTAAAAGTAGTTTTAAAATGTATAACCTGAAAGCACAATCTGTCTGAACCGCATGTGAATTTTGAACACATCACCTGCTATTAAATATGGGTTTATTATCTTACAATCTGATATCAGAAGGTCATTAAAATCTTTTCCAATTTCTTTTTCTTTTCCTCACATAAAGACGACATGAAATGGCATTCGCAATGCATTTTATAATATGGCTAATTTATTGTTGTGATATTGTATTGTGGGACTTTTAGGTGTTCTAGTTAATTAAATAAATATTTTATATTTATATTGGGAGAGAGCGGAATGTAAGTGAATAAATGATTTTTTTCTTGTATTTTTTTTTTATTTACTGTAGTATAATTAAAATCACTTGAATTTGAAAGTTAATATGTTAAAGCTTTACTTAAAGCCTAAATTAAAAAACAAAATTTGCTTTCTGCACTTCATGACAAGCATCTTATCAGCACCTCTTTCACATAACTAGTCATTCCGCAGTGTCTCTAATCCTGGAGAGGGCCTGTGTCCTCTACAGTCCACCCCTCCATTCCTCCCTCGGCTCTCCATTCATCCTCTCCAATAGCCCTCCATTCCCCAGCCCCTCCAGTCCCCTTTGTGCTCCTGTAACTGACATTGTGAGGCCAGGCAGCCCGCTGTAAAGTGGTACGGTGCATGGCCTCTCTTAGGTCCTCTCCCTCTCACAGACTTCAGAAAAGCATGAGGCTTCTCTCCGCTTTGACATTTTAATTCACTCTCCCCCTGATATAAATATCATTTCATCTAATCTGCCCTCCCCAACTCCCCACTTTCCCTCATCAAAGTAGTTTGACTTTTTTATGCTGCTTTTTCTCTCTCTCTCTCGTTTGCATTCGTTTTTCCCCTGCCAACCCTCCCTCCCTTCGTCTCGCTCTCTCTCTGTCGCCCTTGAGCCTGCAGTGCCATGGAGTACTGAAGGAGAAAATGGACATAGTAACTGTTGTTTCTCTCTCTCTGCATTCAGATGGAAATTCTAATCTTGCCTAAAAGAAAATAAAGAGAGAGCGAGAGAGAGAAAGAGAGACTGGTTTAAGGAGTGATGTAGATTTTGAATTGCTCCTCAAGTATACATGATTTTTTTCAAACCGTGATTTATATCTTCTATATACTGTATAAGAGAACATAAATTCAATTGAACATTGAAATGTTGAAATGTTAAAATGTTCCTCTTTGCTTTTACGTCTCTTGCATTGATTTTAAAATCTTCCCCTTTTTTTCCTTCCCTTTATGAATGGTGTTTCAAATTATTATTATTATTATTATTATTATTATTATTATTATTATTATTATTATTTAATTTATGCAGCTAATCCTCCTTTTTGCCATTGGAAATTCCCAAAGACAAATCTTTAGTCATACGTAAGTCCGTAAGATAATTAAGACAATTATATACGTATATATATATTAGGGCTGTCCAAAAAATCGAATGTGAATCTCGTCAGTAAAGCCGCTTCTGGTGATTAGTAATAAATCTCCAGCACGTGCTTTTAGATGGAGCGGCAATGATTCGCCTGCGATTTTAAACGCAATTTTGTGTAGCTTGTCAGTGATCTACAGCTCTGTGTAGTAAATGCCGCTCCATCTGAAAGCACGTGCTGGAGATTTACTACTAATCACCAAATTCGCATGAAAATCGTATATGATTTTTTGCACAGCCCCAATATATATATATATATATATATATATATATATATATATATATATATATATATATACACACACACACACACTCTATGAAATA
>NW_015505453.1:975901-985213 GCF_001515645.1 Sinocyclocheilus grahami | reverse complement strand
ATATATATATATATATATATATATATATATATGTGTGTATATATATAATTATTTTTCAAAATAAATTAATACTTTTATTAATTGAGGGTGCATAAAATTGATCAAAAGTAATAGTACACATATTTATAATGTTACAAAAGATTTGAATTTCTTTTGAACTTTTAAATTCATCAAATAATAATGAAAAACTGTCATTGTTTTTTTTTCACAAAAATCTTAAGCAGCATAAACATTTTCAACATCGAAAAGACAATGTTTCTTGAGCACCTTATCAGGTATATTAGAATGATTTCTTAAAGATCATGTGACTTTGAAGACTGGAGTAATGGTTACTGAAAATTCAGCTTTTCCATCACCGGGATAAATGACATTTTATTATATATTTAATTAGAAAACAGGCATTTTATATTATGATATTTCACACTATTGCACTTCTGAATGTATTTTAACCAGGCCCGGCTCGAGAATAAAATCACCGAGGGTGCATCTTAAATTAGTGAGGGTGCTCTAAACTTTAGTGCCATCCATTGCTATGGCGCAAAGAGCGCTCCTTTTATAATCGCTAAAAAGCTTTCACTCGATCATCTTAGTTCATCGTGATCTCACAGTTACGTTATAATCAATGAAGTTCTATATGTGATTGGCTACATTGCTAAACTCTGCAAAAACACGTTGAAATAGAAACCGTTCTCCAAGGCGCAAAACATAACGCACTAAATCTGCAATAAAATGCCATTATTACAGCTTTAACTGAAAGTGCTACTGATTTAGTTTGAGAGTGCTTAGCACCCTCTAGCACCCCCATAGAACCGGGCCTGATTTTAACCAAACAAATGTAACATAAGAAAGCATAAAACATACCAATTAACCAAGCCTTGGAATAGTAGTGTTAATTGACAGCCTTTTATGTAATGGCTATTCATTACTTTACTCTTCTGCCACAATAATGCCTTTGGATTAGTTAAATAATAAATCAATTTGATAGAATAATAGCATATACACTACCGGTGAGAAAATTATTTTAGTCTGAAATGACTGACAGCCCTGCTTTAAGTACAAGCTCAAACCTGTGTTGTTACCATATGCTTTTATTTACAGGTCTGTCACCTCAATCAGGGGGGAATTAGTGCCATATTTGGTGCGTAAGCAATTCTCCAAGTTTTTAAACACCAAAAATGCAACAGAGGATACAGAGAAGAATCAAAAACAACAGGATGCTCACCACAATTTGGGTACGCTTCCACTTGTAATGACTCGCATTTGCACAGTTCATATTTGTCATCCTTTTAAGAGAATGTTTGGTGTACATAATAAATGGTGACCTTTCAAAAACCACATACATGCTTTCACAGAGCTCCTCAGCACTAGTAAAGAAGAGGCGCTGCTCCAGCTTGCCCGGGAGAGGTCATGTTGGAACGATCATCGTGGAGACATGAGTGAGGCCTACCATGGCGGAAAGCTACGCTGCTATGTTCACATCATGGAGGAGGGCATGTGTTATCGTGTGAACACGCTCGCGGCTTATATAGAGGCCAATCGTGTGGTGAGAACAAACTGAAATAACTGTTTCAATGGCACATTTTCCTTTACAGTGAACTGTCCGCAAAACAGTCGTTTGAGACACTGCAATGGCTGCACTGAATTATGGTCTCCTTTATCCCTTAGGTTCCAAAGCTGTTTGAGGACCCTCCAATCCATCCGACTGCTGTGGTCACAGAACGCTCCTTGGTGAGTCCCATAGATATGTCACAAATATGATGCTGTCTGTGATTAAAAATGCATATTTTAAATGTATATTGAAATACATTACTCCTCAAATAAAGTAATGCCGTCTCTTTTATTTAGGTTGGAAGTGACAGCATTATTGGGCCATATTGTCAGATATCAGACAAGACATCCATCAAGCGTTCAAATGTTGGCACATCATCTACAATCAAGGAGAAGGTGAAGATCACCAACTCCATCATCATGAATGGAGTCACTATTGAAGAAGGGTAAGTGATCTTACTCAAGTGCATTCTGAATGTTTATGAGAATATGATTCAGAAAGAGTCTTTTTATGGGTAATTTATTTGTAAATCAAACCCAGACAGGATGTTTGACCAAAATAACGTAATTTGCATTCTTTGAGTGGTTAAATGTAATAATATTTAAAAACATACTAATAAACAGCAGTATTTAACTAAATAGTTTAAAAAAAATAACTAAATCATGTTGCTGCAATAGATCAAATAAAGCCAAATGCATTGCAGACTTTTGGAAACACTTTTCAGCATAGACTGTCAATTTTTTTTTTACCAGTAATTTTAGCAGCTTTCCAGTGGTCATGGACAACCTGGAAATATTTGGGAGTTTTACAATGGTGATTTTCAGAGCTAGAGAAGTCAGAGGAATTAATTAAATTATATATATAAAAAAAAAAAAAAAGTCTTGGAAATGTCAATATTGATTATAATATTAATATGCTTAACTCATTTGTCAGTGCAGTTGCTATGATTTAGGAACAAACAAAAATAACACAGGAAAATCATGGAAATTTGTTGGTCAGAAGGCATTGGAACCTTGATTTAAAAATGAAATATGATTTACTTAAATGAATCAGACTTGACTGAGCCCATCTGCAAGATTGACATTGTAGCGAATTTAACTCATGGGGAAATATGAATAATTAACCATAACTAGTTATAATTAACTATTCATATTTTAGATCCACTGTAGATATTTAGCTGACCACTCAGGGTCTCATCGGGGTCTCGACCTGACTGCACTTCGTCGTCATAACCGACTTGAGTGGGCAAATGCTCACATTCGATGGCGTCTGGCACTTTGGAGAAGTGTTCTCTTCATAGATGAATCCCAGTTTTCACTGTACAGGGCAGATGGCAGACAGCGTGTATGGCATCGTGTGGGTGAGTGGTTTGCTGATGTCAATGTTGTGGATCGAGTGGCCCATGGTGGCGGTGGGGTTATGGTATGGGCAGGCGTATGTTAGATTTAGACAGATTTGTGAACAATATTTGAGAGAAATAGGCCTTTTGTGTACATAGAAAAAGTCTTAGATCTTTGAGTTCAGCTCATGAAAAATGGGGGCAAAAACAAAAGTGTTGCGTTTATATTTTTGTTCAGTGTATATATAAAATTTTAGGATTTTATCTCATATTGCTCACTAAGGCAACATTTGTTTGATCGGAAATACAGTAAAAACAGTAATATTGTGACATTATTACAATTTAAAATAACTTCTAACTTCTTTTCTATTTTTATACATTTTAAAATGTCATTTATTCTTGTGATTGCAAATCTGGATTTTCAGCAGCCATTACTCTTCAGTGTCACGTGATCCCTCAGAAATCATTCTAATATGCTGATTTCTTACTGCCATTAATGTTGAAACTGTATGTGCTGCTTAATATTCTTGTGGAAACCATGAACATTTTAAGGATTATTTGATAAAAGCATCTTTGAAATAGTTAAAAATGTACTTTTAAATAATCACATTTTTATACCAGTTTTTATACCAAGTTTTTTACTGTCATTTATCAATTCAAAGCGTATAAATTTCAACATTTTAAATAGTAGTGTACATAGTGTACAAAGCCTTTGCAATTTCGTGCACCCCTGTGTCATCCTGTACAGACCACAAGTCTAGGATGACAGACAGATTGGCTGTCTCCAGAGTATTTAGTGGTTTGGATCAGATGTTCAGCGTGTAGAAAAAAAGTTCAGATTTTGTCTGTTAGGTTAAAAGTGGGCTTGACGTAGACATAATGCACAAAGAGACTGACCCGTTTCTGCCGGAGGGTGGTGTTGGGGTGGATGCTGCTGCTTTTTGTTGTGTTGAGCAAAAGCAGAAACTTGCGTTGTCAGACCCCTAAAGGTGTTCGCTGACCCTGAACAGCCCCCCGGTACAACAAATTAACAGAAAAGTGATGAATGTAGATGTAATGATTCCCAAAGAAACAAGTGTCTCGCTACAAGTGTTACATGCACGAGTAAAAGAAGCCTCAGCAAACATTCACATCTCGCTAAACTTGCATGCTTCTTTTCTGACATCATAGACTTGTGAATGAACAAAGTTTTTTTTTTTTTGCCCCCGTTTTTTTTTTTTTTTTTTCTTCACCCAAAACGGTTTAGATTTAAGCTGATTTGGGTTAATGGTGATCTCGCTTGCCATTGAACACAAACTGTCCCAAATCAGCTCTGGGTGGTAAAGAAAAAGGACCCTGTTAGGTGGAGACAGCTTTGGTTTAAACCAGTTTTTCCCTTCAAAAAAACAAGCTTGGAGCCAACGTGGCGACCCTCGTGTACGAATTAGCCTGTGCATGAAGAGTGGAGTGAAAGAAAGGATAGAGGAAGGAAAGAAAGGAACAGCAACTCTTTCAAAACATAAAGTAAGAAGGGATTAGGAAATCCCTGGCATTTAAAAGCGCCACTTGCATTTTTCGGCCCTTTGTTTGCATGTAGGAGTGGTTGTTTACAAAGCTCGGGCGGTTCGGGGTTGATGGGAAGGGGGGCATGATGGTGGCTTGTTTGGGGGGGTCACAGCAAGGAGGAGCATAGTGTCAGTAATTAGTGGTATTTCAGCAACTGCATCTTTGGTGGTCTCTCTGTTTAAAACTCCAATCCTTGTAATCTCCCATCTACCCCCTCTGTCTCACCCACTCCCTCTCTTTCTTCAAACCTCGCTCACTCGCTCTCTCTCTTGTACACACCCGTGCACCTGAATAGAGCGCCCTGTGTAGCTGCCAATAGAAACCTGCCTCCGTCAGCTACAACACGGCCACGCTTTCCGACGCTGCTTGATCTTGAAGACGGGACGCCCTGTCCGCTGTCCCTGTTCCGTGAGCTGAAAATCTTTAATAAAAAGTTGTGGTTTTAAATTTTGCATCGCTATATGGCTGGAGAAAGTGTGAAATGGCACTTCCTGTAGGTCCTGTGACATCCGGACACTAAACCGCAGAAAAGCAGTTCTAAAGTGCTCCTGTACATCATAAGGCAATGTTGTTTTTAATATATATGCTAATGTAGCCAAAAGGAAAATAAAACAAGCCTTGGGAAAACATTGAGGTATCAGGTTTCAAATTGACGTGGTGGTGATGGGAAGGGGGGGTGTAATAGGGTCGCGTGAGGAAAGGACAAGACCCTCAGCTGTGCAATTAGCAAAAAGACATGAAAGCCGAACACTCGTGGTAAATATGTTTCACCGCAAGAGAGTGCAGAAAAAGTTGAGAGTTGGCCCGGGCAAACCAAGTAAACATAAAACTGTGCAAATAAAGTTTTATGGTGCCAAAGCGATCCCAGGAAAATATTATTCTTTGTATGGTGTAAACAGACAGCAGCACAGGGATGTGTGTGTGTGTGTGTGTGTGCGTCCAAGTGCACATAGTTCAAAGCCAGGCTCCCGAGCACTTCGCTACAACTCGCATACACAAATATCAGCCTTTCATTATGCTAATATGCTCAAAGGTTCCAGACGTTTTCGAAAAGAAGTCATGTTGCATATAAGCACTGTCAGTGGTTCTTTACTTATGTACTTCCTGTATTATTTTAATGTAGCAAAGTATTTACTGCTTGATATCTAGTGTTAAGGATAGAGTGTTTACACAAGATGTGTTCTGGAGTTCAAAAACAGCTGAATGGAGTGCAGTGCAATGGAGTCTTGATTCTGTTTTAACTACTTTTGACTTGAAACAATGTCTTAAACGTCTTAAAAGACATCTGATTTGATGCGTATGTGCACAGACCAACGGTTAAAAGCAACTAAATCAATATTGACTATTTACTTTCTATCTCTGATTGATTTATTGGTCTGTGTTATTCTAAAGAAATCATTGTAATATTCAATCATAATGCAATAACTTCCTCTGAGACGACTTTTGTTTTGAGCAATTAGCTGTCTGAGCATTGTTTTAGTAAATTCACATGAAGCCTGGCTTCATTCTGGTATGTTTCTTGTTGATTATTCTGTTTCACACAGAAATATGACAGATTATGAAATCAAAGTGGGTTATTAATAGTCAAGTCGAATGCTGGAGATCAAATTATGTGAACTGAGCTATAAAAATGGTTTTCTTAGGACTAGTGGTCAAACGATATGGGCCTTGCAAAATAAAATAAAAATCTCTGAATAGTAAATTATAGCCAAAGTGTTATTTAACACAATATGTAACCCTGGACCACAGAACCAGTCATAAAGGCCAACTGAATAAATAATCTTTCCATTGATGTATGGTTTGTTAGGATAGGACAATATTTGGCCGAGATACAACCATTTGAAAATATGGAATCTGAGGGTGCAAATGAAGTTCTTAGCAATGCTTATTCCAAATCAGAAATTAAGTTTTGATATATTTACGGTAGGAAATGTACAAAATATCTCTATGGAAAATGATGTTTATGTAATATCCTAATGATTTTTGGCATAAAAGAAAAATCGATCATTTTGACCCATGCAATGTATTGTTGTTGGCTATTGCTACAAATATTCACGTGCGAATTAAGACATGGTTTTGTGGTCCAGGGTCACATATTTATTCAAAATTCACTCAAAAATATTTTTTTAATTCTTAAAAAAAAGAACTGAATGAGCCATGGTAGAGGCAAGATTTTTGTTGCCAACACTACTGACCAAATAGATGCGGGTGTCAACAATATGACCGTCTCAAAACGTCTCTCAAATACTGGTCTAACTTGTCACTATTTTGGACATAAGTGCTGTTTCTGTCATTGTCGTGATTTACACTGCCGTTCAAAAATTTGTGGTCAGTATGATTTTTGTTTTTAAAAGAAATTAATACTGTTATTCAGCAAGAATGCAGTAAATGAATCAAAAGTGACCGTAGTAAATATATTTATAATGTTACAAATGATTTCTCTATGAAATAAATGTTGTTCTTTGAACTTTATATTCATCCTGAAAAAAGTGTTTCCATAAAAATATTAAGCAGCACAAATGTTTTCAGCACTTTTCTTGAGCATTAAATCAGCACATTAGCATCATTTCTGAAGGATAATGTGGCACTAAAGACTGGAGTAATGACTGCTGAAAATGTAGCTTTTCCCATCACAGGATTTAATTGCATTTTAAAATGTATTAAAATAGAAAACAGTTTTTTTCAATTGAAATAATATTTCATATTATTAGTGTTTTTGTTGCAATTTTGATCAAATGAATGCAGCGTTGGTGAGACTTCTTACCGACCCCAAACTTTTGATGGCATTTGTTTGTTGTATGCGCATGAACACAACACTAACCCAACACTTCTCTCTTCCCCCAGGTGTAACATTCAAGGTAGCGTGATCTGCAACAACGCAGTGATTGGACGTGGAGCCGACATGAAGTACTGTCTCGTGGGGAGCGGCCAGTGCATAGAGCCAGAGGGTGAGAACGCTGTGGTCCAGTGCTCTTCGGGTTACACTACACACACAAAAACACACACTCTACACTTCTGTAGTTCCGTAGTGTTTGTATTAAATCCAGCCTTTTGTGTTTGTGTTTGTGTGCACTCTCTCGCCCATGTCTGCCTTTTCTTTGTGTGATCTTGTGTGTGTGTGTGTGTGTGTGTGTGTGTATGTATGTGCGTTTTAATCTGTTTTAATAGCGTATTAAAACCTAAGCTTGTGTGTACAATTGAGCGTTATTTTTTTAATATGCTTAATCCTCGCAGTCTTAGATCACTGCGAGGTTTGTGTGCGTCTATTTGCGTGTTTGTGGCTTCAGGCTCTTGTATTCCGGGTGGTCCATGCCTGGTCTCTAACCTCTCCATCAATGACAGTGCCTTAAGGCGGCCCTAAGATGTCCAGAGGCTGCACAGTCTAATTGACTGAACAACAGGGTGTTGCTGGCTCGTCTGACCCCCCCCCCCCCCCGCAACTTTTCTACATCTCCACCCCCCACCTCTCCATCATCACTCTCGAGCTGGACTCGATTAGTTGGCCATAACCTCTAAAAATGCTTAGGCTTATTGAAGTGCTCCCAGAAATCCCAAATTACAAGCTAGACCCCCTGTACTTCCCCCGACGCACACCCGCCCTCCGGGTTCAGCGCAGCGAGAAACCACGATTCAAAGTTATCCCAGAAAAACCCAGAGCAGAGGTTAATGTAACCTATTATTTAAAAAGCATTGCTTATAATAACTGCAATAAATCCCCTTCAGTAGCCTTGAGGTTGACACTCGCTCCTTTGTACACAGATGCACAAATTTAACGTTAAGTCAAAGAGAGAAATTAAGTTCATTAAAGAGTTGCTGCTTGGTTTTGATGTGTACCCTCTTGAAATAAATAGGCTGATTTTCCTTTGAGGTTGAGCTAGAAAATTGAAAGATTCCCTCTGATGGTTATGTAGCTTAAATGTAATGGTGGATTCAAATTTGTGCACCGATATAGAGGGTAATGTTTGGAAACAATCTTGATATTACAGACTTGTTTGTGTATACTATGATCGTCTATAGGATATTTTTAAGGATGCATGATTTATTTGTCACAATATATCAATAACGGACAACATCAGGCTGACTTAGGCCAATATTGGAAGCGGACAATAACAATGCTTTTCCTCCAGTTCAAACAGTGCGCTCTTTTATGATGGGTTACAAAAGTGCTGAGTGGATGACTCTTATTTAAAACTGTCAAGAAACATCTGTCATATATGACCCTAAGATTAAGATGAATTATATTTTACGTTAGGAAAATATTTTTAGAACTGTGGGGAAAATGGATTTATCACAATAATGTAACAATCAAAAAAAGTCTTAAATTGTTAATATGACTATTTTAGCTATTTTATTTCCTTGTATTTACTTTAATTTTATGAATGTGATTTTATACATAAATTTACACTACAGTTCAAAGGTCAGTATGTTTTTTGAAGAAATCTCTTATACTCACCAACACTATTTATTTGACCAAGTATATGATAAAGAGTAATAATTCCTATTATAAATGTTAAAAACAACAGTTCTGCTTAATATTTTTGCAGAAACTAACAGCATTTATTTGAAATTTAAATCTTTTGTAATTGTAAATGTTTTTGCTGTAACTTTTAGTCCATTTAATACATCCTTGATGAATGAAGTTTTTGACTGGTAGTGTATATAGAATTACTTATTTTTATTTATTTGTTTGTTTATTTATTTAGGGGTGATAAATCACAGACAGTTCTTACATTTTTGTGACATCAATTTGACTATCAATTTGAAGACATGTATGAATTTGAACTCTTCTACTTTGTGTATGTGTGAGTATATATATATATATATATATATATATATATATATATATAAAAAATCTACACGCACAGAGTTTTATTTCTCT
>NW_015505453.1:938767-975774 GCF_001515645.1 Sinocyclocheilus grahami | reverse complement strand
TATATATATATATATATATATATATATATATATATATATATATATATAAAGACTATACTGGCAAAGTTTGATTTGTCTATTTCTAAATAAAAAAAAAGGTAATAATTGGTCAGTATCCGGATATACAGTATATCTATTCGGTTACATCTATTCTGTTATTTTCATTTTGATGCCTGGTTTTTTAGTAAAACTTGTATGAATTAATTTTTAAATATCAGTGTTGTTATATCCATCAAAAGTATTGTCAGCTGTAGCATAAAATATATGGGAAAAATGTCAGTATTGGCCGTAATTAGTACATGCCAAGAAATATATGTGTTCACTTGTAGTTTATATATTACCCCCACATTGGACTCTGGTACGCTTGTAATCTCTTTAAACAGCTGCTGAGTGATTAGACAAATCTTAGTAGACTTTATAGCTGTTCCACTATGGTGGTCTAATACAGTCAACTCCACACACACTCTCTTTCTCCGTCGTCTCAGTGTCTTTCTCTCATTCACTCTCACCCTTTCTTTTCCCAGCCTGTTTACTGCTACTGGCTGTTGGCGTGTGTTAGCCACAAAGGAGTGATAGACATCTCATAAACTCTAGCCGAACGCTTTCTCTATAAGCTTCTGTGTTCCCAGCATCCTTGTCCTCAGGGGATTGAGTGTGTTGGGTTATGGCTGCTAAAAGCATCCCAGGCCCTGGAGACGGGGTTGTACGTCCAGGACCACCCGGCCTGCCACTCGGCACAGTGTTGTAAGGTGCAGTAGATTTGCAGGTGTTTCGGAGGCTGATGACATGTACCTTTCCTCAGACTGTTTAGACTCCCTTGTTCCAACCTTCTCTTCGTGTTCGTCCCTCTCGCTCTCTCTTTCCCTCTCTCTCGCTGGCATAGCATGCTCTATTTGTCTTTCCCCAAACTCAGAACTCAAAAACAGTCTTTTGTGCGGATTCCTTCACACTAAAATATGTCTTTATATGGATCATTAATCTTGTTCTCAAACGTTTAGTTTGGAATAGTCACATTAGGCAAGAGGATATCATCCTTCCTAAGTGAGTGTGTATGAGCCAGACACATTTGTAAACTGTTTGCTTGTCAGTATGTGATGGAATGGCCTACAAAGGTAAACGCCAGATTTAAAAAAAAAAAAAAAAAAAAAAAAAGTATTTTCCTGTCTTTGATTCATATAAACAGTCATTTCAACTTAAGTGACTCATTTGAGTGTTGAATCTTAACAGAACACACAGCTCATCTCCTTTGAGGCACGACAGATACCTGACAGCTCTTTCTGAGAATCTTGTTCTCTCTTCTCACAGCTGAAAGAACCAATGAGGTCATCGTTGGATCAGACCAACTCATGGAGATCTAGAACCCTGGTGGAGATGGATCACAGACCCGAAGACGCCCAGATCAACCTGCTTCCATGTGCATAACCCCTGCACAGGATCCATTTTTTATGTGTCCAAATAAACATGGATTTATTTAACTCAAGACTTCTGGTTTTGTTTTTTTTCTCTTTTTTTTGTATTTCATCAGTTTGATAGGTTGCAGCCACTTACAAAAAGTGCCATGGTGTTTTTACCATTTAAAAATTGTTGAAATACAAATAGTTCAATCAATTTAGTGTGTTCTTTAAACATAAATGCTATTTGTAATATGTAATCAAGAATACAAATGTAAGTGTAATTATTATTCATATTAACTTTGGCATTGATAAATAAATACACATGACTATTATTATTATTAACAAATGAAATTATAATAATATGCTTAATAATTCAGTTAGTACTTATTTATCAATAAGAGTTTCGCAGCTGAAAAGCTACATGACATTTCTCAGTAGCGAGGTTCTTGAAGCAGTTCAGTAGATGTAGATCCAGTAGACAGTAGATTCGCTATTAGTAGATGCTGCTGCTGAATACTGCTGAGAGACGCACAGACGCAAGTATTCACACGCTCTAATCTCTCTCTCCCTCTCCCTCTCTAATAACTGTGTTAGACTGCATATCAATGGCTCAAGCCTCTGTTATTAGCTCTGAAATAGCGAATTTTCCAGCTGACCTTCAAAGACCACATTGCAAAGACCGCAGTCGCTTTGGATAAAAGCGTCTGCTAAATGACTAAATCTAAATCTAAAATTACGTTTTGGAATTTGCAACGGAAGCTTTGGGATGAGGTGCGTAAAAAAATTAGCTAGTTCAGGACGGAAACATGTCAAATGTCTTGAAACAAATCATCTGAACAATTGATGTGTGATTGTGACTCCAGGCCGTTAAAATTATTAGAGAAATAATGCACTCCCGAAGTGGTTATGTGGCCATGTCACGTCGCCGCGCCTATTAATGGAATGAAATGTAATTTGTTTGAATTCTCAAACAAATTAAGAACCTACATTCGATTTTTATTGACTGAACGCAAGCGCTTATTGCGATAGAAAACACTGTAACGGTTTCCACTAATTAAGAAATATTTTTGTTTGCTTGGGTGGTAATATTAGGCCTATTATATAAATAGGGAAGGGGGCCCAAAAAAAAGTTTTGCCTACGTCACAAAAGAGGTAAATCTGGCCCTGCCCGTAAGACCTTCGTTCATCTTCGGAACACAATTTAAGATATTTTTGATGAAATATGAGGGCTCTCTGACCTTCCCATAGACAGCAAGGTAACTACCACGTTCAAGGTCCAGAAAAGTACCAAGATGATCGACAAAGTAGGCCTTGTGACATCGTTCACGACAGTATCGCGAGCGTGTGGCGGTGCTGGCGCTGACCCAAATCCGGCGTGATGACGTCATTATGCCGGATCTGGGTCAGCGCCGCCACACGTTCGCGTCATGACTCATGATACTGTCGTTAACACGTGTCCACAAGTGACGCAGTAGAGATGAAAATGTGGAATAAAGTTTGTGACATCGTTCACGACAGTATCGCGAGCGTGTGGCGGTGCTGGCGCTGACCCAAATCCGGCGTGATGACGTCATTATGCCGGATCTGGGTCAGCGCCGCCACACGTTCGCGTCATGACTCATGATACTGTCGTTAACACGTGTCCACAAGTGACGCAGTAGAGATGAAAATGTGGAATAAAGTCGTTATTTTTGTTTTCTTTGCGAAAAAAAGTATTCTTGTAGCTTCGTAACTTTACAGTTGAACCACTGATGTCACACGGATTACTTTGCTGATCATCGTGGTACTTTTCTGGACCTTGAACGTGGTAGTTACCTTGCTGTCTATGGGAGGGTCAGAGAGCCCTCATATTTAATCAAAAATATCTTAAATTGTGTTCCGAAGATGAATGAAGGTCTTACAGGTTTGGAACAACACGAGGGTGAGTAATTAATGACAGAATTTTAATTTTTGGGTGAACTAACCCTTTAATTGTAAATTGATAATCAGCCCTGAAAATTATAGCATGCTAAATGGATTGTGAAACTGCTATGTATAGGCACACACACACATCAAAGAACGGTCTGATACCATCACTTCCTCTTGGGATTTCATTTATATAAGGCGCGATCATGTGGCATACATGGGTATAAAGTGTTCGATGTATTGAAACTGAGTTCATAAAGTGTGTTTGGTTGCAGGTGTTGATCTTGGTGGGTGTCTGTGTAGTCTGCAGTTTGGTTGTTTGTCCAGTGGATATCCCATCACCCATCTGCGTGACCACCGTGACTGGGACTGCATGCTCTGGTGCTGAAAGGAACAGATAACCACAATGGGGATAAGTTTATTTGTACACAAAAAGACTGAAAGAAATGGACCACCCAGTCAGACAGCGACTACTAACAGTCTCTTTTTCTCTCCCATACTTGCAGGCTTTCACAAAATGCCTAAAAGGAATACTTCCTAAAGATTTTCCTCTTTGCTGTCAACGATTTATAGCATTCCAGCACTTGTGCGTCTCTTAAATTACAGGTCCCCAGTTCCCTGGTGACGATGGATTCAGAGCCTGAGGAAGATGCTCTGTGTGATTTATAACTATTCCAACTTATTGTTTTTAGGGCCAATCCAAGTCCTTTAGTGTCAGCGGTGGAATGATTGCACGTTCAGTGTTTTTTGGGCGTAATGAGATATTTTACAGTGACATCTCTTTCGTGTTTCCCCTTGCTGTCTTTGAATCCATAAAATAATTTGTGTATTTATGAGATTGTCACTGCTCCATTCGGCCTCACTTTTTTTCTTCCTTATGATTCAAGACTTTTGGCAGATTAAGCTCATTGGGATCCGCGGTAGTGCTGGGATTTTTCCCCGAATGGCTTAATAATAACTTATTTAAATTATGAATTGTTCCCTGGAGACGGATAATGTTTATTAAATTGTGTGGTGCTATGATGCATTGCACACGTTAAGTAGAAATGAAATAATTAAAATGCCTCAGGACCTTTCTGAATGCCTGTCGTCTACTAATACGAAACATGTGTCCTCCATTTTGTCAGTGTGATAACTAATCAGATGTCGTGGCCTTTGCCCCCTCTCGCCGCAGTGTCCGCGCTCGGACCACCAGACCTGGCTCAGGAGATGTGGCAGCCGTTGTTTTTCAAAGGTTTGTATATTTAGACAAAGCCTCTCAGAGTTGGAGTCCCCATGGCTGTGTTGGTTTGGAGCTGTGCGGAGCTGTGTTCAGTGTCATTCCCCAGCCTTTGGGCCAAATGTGACAGATGCTTGTGTTTTCCTGGGCCTGGGATCAGATGTCAACTGGCAGGTCGTATATCAGGCCCACCTCGCTGTCTCTGTGTAGCTTCCAACCCGGTTTTCTAGGCCTGCTCATACGTGAGATGAGCTTTTAGATGTGCCAACCAAACTGACGATTAAATAGGTATTCTAATATATATATATATATATATATATATATATATATATATATATATATATATATATTCGCTTGTTTGTATGTTTTATAAATTAATAATTTTATTTAGCAAAGATGATGTTCTTTTGAATTTTCTATTCATCAGACAAATCCTCAAAAAGCATTGTTTTTATAAAAATATTAAGTAGCAATTTTTAATATTGAAAATCCGCATATTTGAATGATTTCTGAAGGATCATGTAACACTGAAGACTGGAGAAATGGCTGCTGGAAATTCAGCTTTGCCATAATGGGAATAAATAGCATTTTAAATATACTTTATATAGTTATTTTTTTAATTTTAGTAGAATTTAATTTAATATAATACATTACTCGAAAAAGTTACTGCAAAAAAATGAAAGTTTAACTTTAAAAACATGGTAATCCATCTGAAATATATACATTTATATATTACCACTAACCATTTTTGTAGTAGCAATGCTTAAAAAACAATGTTGGCAATTATTATTTTTTTCAATTAATCAAACATTTTAAAAATGTGATGGATGGATAGATAGATGGGATAACATTAATGTTGAAGTTCTCAGGAAATATACTGACACTATGCCAGAGAGATGTGCTGCTGGGATTGCTGCAAAAGGTGGACAAATCAAATATTCAAGTTAAAAGTTAATAAAAACAGTAAGACTCACTTCATCTGATATTTGTTGTGCACAGAGCAACCATCTGCATGTTTCATGAACATTATAAAATGAAATGGTTTGGAGGCAAAAAAAGTTCAATATATTCAGATCTGTCAAGCGTTCTAACAATTTTGCCCACCACTGTAGATAGATGAAAGGATGGATGTAGTTACAGTGAGTGCTTGTGAGTCATCATAAGTCTTAGTGACCTGGATAGAAATATGCAATTTGTTACATCCTCCAGTGTTCAGTTGGGATAGTGTAGAGCTGGTCTCCCCAGCCCATGAGAGCCAGTGACCTGATTGACCAAATGACAGGCACGGTCGCCACCTTTGCTCTGAAGGACTGTATGTATGTATGTGTGTGTGTGTGTGTGGGGGGTGGGTTTTGAGGGTGGGCGGTGTGTGTGTGTAGTCGGTGGGGAGGGGTGGAGAGATGCGAGGCTGAAGTCCTAAGCATGTTGGAGGGTGGTGAGAGGCTCGCTGGCCACCCAAGTGGCAGAAAACCTGCATGTTTTCTGCTGACCCCAACACATTAACAGAACACTTCCTCAATTTGTCTTCTGTGTTCTTGAGGCACAAACGAAATTTCCTCTCTTTTTCGCTTCCTTTTAAGACGCCGCATCCCCCACAAGCCTCCTGCAAACCCTCACGCCCACCTTCACTGCACACACACTTAACAATTAGTACTTTCTTACTGCTGAACAAAGACAGTATGGAAGCTGTGTGGCCTGTAAAGGCCAATAACCTCTATGACATGTGAGGGACTGCGTGCTCTTTGAAACGAACATACTGGCTGCTTTACAACACTCACCAGGATGCTCGCTAAATAACGTCCGAGCTTGTTTATCTCGCACGACCCCAGCGAAGTTACAGCCCTTTGACTGGTGGCTCTGTTCCTTCTGTAAGAAATAAAGCCAAGGACTAATCAAACCACTTATCAGATTCTCAAAGATGTAAAGCTCTATATGCAAAGGGAAATGGATGAGTTGTAATGATCCTGAAACATCTGAAACATTCCACTTGCTGAATCAATACAATTTCTATGTTATGTCATGCACCTGTACCCAAGTTTTTGTGCACAATTTCTGCAATTTCTTCTTTGAATTCATAGCTATTAAGTTCGTAGTTTTAGACCAGGCTTGATGAATGATATCAAATACATACAGAAAATATGCATACACTCTAACAGGGATTAAATTAGTAGAGAGAGATAAGTAAGAAAACAAAGGGGTCTGATTTCATCTTGCCACCTGCTAGTTTTGCCCAAACAATACCCCTGTTAAAGGGCCACAAACAAAGACGGCTGAAAAAGTTTTTAAGCGAGTCATTCATTATGATGACAAAGGGCAAAGAAATACATTATCATAATTAATCTTATCTGTGGCTGTGGGTGGCGGGTCTTTCCCTTTTGAGACTGACGGACCCTTACAATGCCAACATGTACACATCAGTGTGTCACAAAGCACTTTGGGGGCTAAGAATATTTTAAGCTTTGTAAACATTCGCTAAACAAGTCCTGAATGTTAGCTGGAGGCTAGTGTCTCCCCATGCCTTTATCCACATCAAAACAGTCAGCCACTGCCAATTTGAATACAAATTTTTACTTCCTTTCTTAAGGATATTTCCAGAGCACAATGACACAGGTTTCTAGTATGTGAAAATTCCACATTGCTGATTTCATGTTAATGGCTGTGGCAGAAAAGTTTATTTATTTATTTATTTTTTGTCAAATATTAATATCAATGATTTAACATATTAAAATGGTTTTTTTTCTTTTGGGCTCATTTTCAGAATTACTGGGTTTGATACAAATATATATATATATATATATATGTATACACACTTTAAATGTGTTAATGTGTATATATAATGTATACATATGTGTTTTTGCATATGTGTGTATGTGGAAGAGGGATGGTATCAGATGTAATAAAAATCCAAGTGCATGCTTACTGATACACTCAAGCGTGAGCTTTCATCAAAACCAACTTGGCTGTTTTTTTTCCAAAGCAATTCGTTCACGGTGCCGATGCCTTCATAAGATTAAATTCAGCCCTGAAGCTTTTGGGGAAAATAAACACTCTTCGCCTGCGGAACCTCTCAGCTGTCGTTTGATATCCGTGCTTCGTTCTTTTGGAGCTTACCTTTACACAAGCAAAGGCGGGCTGTGGCCGTTTATGTTTAGGTGCTGTGTGATGGCAGATTTCTGGACAGCGCATGGTCATCTCCCAAGTTTATTTATCCAAGGCCTCTAGACCTCGGCTCGGACCTCCCTCAGTTTGTTAGGCTTAAAGGGGCCCCCTACCGCTTGGAGCAATTCCTCAGATTCCACATTAGCTCCCATTCCCAGCTGCCCGTACCCTCATCAAATTAAACAATTTAGAGAAATGCGCTCAGTGCTGCCATAGTATACAGGCATGCGTGCCCTTGTGCTGTCCCAGTAGTTCTTTATACTAAGAAACCTGTATTTGAATCAGTATCATGACTATAACTGTATTAAAGTTAATAATCATCAAATGACAGGTGGAATGGATTGCTCAGGGTTATATGTTGGTTAGGGTTTGCAAGCAAGGGCCTTTGAACTCTACTGTACTGTAACTTCATATCAACCTCTGTAAAACATGTTTGAATTCTCTGTATATAATGTAGCTTTTGAATATGTTTAGCTTTAATGTGCATTTTTTCATTAAATGAGTTGCATCAGTGTGTTTAGGTCCACAAAATCTGTGCATTGCTGAATTAAATTAGTAGCATATGACCCATTTATAACTGGACCAATCATCACGGACAATCTTGATAAGTATATCACTAGGAGTAGCCTTGAAATGGACTTGACCCTGCCATTATGCAATATCTAAAACCCATTACCCTAAACCTGGGGTTATCAACTAATTGCAGATGTAACACTTTATTTTACGGTGTCCTTGTTACACGTTGCATGTACTTACCATTGTAATAACAATAAATTATGCATAATTACATGCAAGTAACCCTAAGTCTAACCCTAACCATATAGTATGTGTAATTAATTAATATTACTCAGTACTTAAATGTATAATTACACTGTAACAAGGACTCCTTAAAATAAAGTGTAACCATTTCTGCCATAAACTGTTAAGTAAAATCAAAGTGGTGCCCAGGTCACAATGCACATTGTATTTTTCCTTTTTGAATGTAATAACAAAAAACATATGAATACAGCCTAACAAAAAAATATAGTGACGTGTTTTAGAGCAAAGTCAAGAGTGTATCATGTAGAAAGGAAAATGTGCATTTTATCTGCCGCTGATTGCTTTGTTTGACAAGTCCAACAAAGGATATGTATAAGTTAAGATTTTTTATTCTAGCCATTTATTTGGCTCTAGTTTTTATTTATTCTAGTTTCAAAATCATGAAATCAGTACAGTTTGTTCATCTTTATCATTGTTGTTTTATATTTTATTCATAATTCTGCTTTTTTGTAATTAAATATTATTTTATTGGTTTTATTAAATTTTTATGAGGCCAGAGCAGATTAATTTGTAAAATCTCCCTCCGCATCCGACTGTCAGCATAAAAGAAATGTGTGACTGTAGTATCAATAGACGGCCTGTGTGATAGCGTGTTAAAATACGAGCCGAGGCTATTGGGAATGTGCAGAGCGGAGCAGCAGTGCAGTGAAAGAGCTCCTCTAGCACTTCCCCCTCCCGGCGCTGATGTGAGGGGCTGCCTGCCTGGGTGGTCTCACTCTCTCTCCACTTTGGTGAGCTGTTGCTTAGCAGCTAATAATAGGAGATGTTTGCAAAGTAATTTGCCTCTTCCTCGGCCAATGAGAACCAGAGCACTTTTCCATCAAACCACCCTTTTCAGGGTTTGCAAAGGGGCTACCTCTCCAAATGTTACTGCAACAGGATCAGAGGTAGACTGGCGGAATCCGCTCGCCACTTTCTTCTGCTTTAAAACGAGTTACGCGCTATAGCTGGACGAATGAAGACCGAAGGATCTATACGGATTCGAGCACATAATGTTGGGATGGAGTTGGAAGACTTTGGCTCAAGAAAAGACTAGAGAATATTTCTTGAAGTTGAACCCGCTGGATGCGCGTGTCGCGAATCTTGGATTATTATTATTATCGCCTCTGCCTAACGCGCCGCGTTTGCCTTTAACTTTCTTCAGCGCTTCTTCTGCCTCCCGTTTGGACTATGGCCTCGGATCCCAGAGACCCGGGACCGGCCGGTGGTGTTTTTGGAGATGTACCCCCAAGTTACACACGCTCTCCGCCGCCTGTGAACTCAGATCTCCTCCGGAGACCCAGTTACTGCCACGCCGCTTTTGCGTTAAAACAGATTTCTAAGGTGACAAACGCTTTTCCGCTGGAATATTCACACACACACACACACACACACTACGTTGTTGTTCTTCGTGTTGGGGATAACATGTGTATTTCAGGGAGCTGTTAACGACTTTATTTAGCCTAGTTTTAGAAGTGTTGGAGGGTATTTACTCTCCTTTTGAAGCTAGTGAGAAGGAACTGATCAACAGGCTACACATACATCTCAAAACCTAGTTTGGTGGAATTTGGCTTAGATGGCGCGTTAAACGACGCTAAATATGAAAGTAGAAGCGCGGACAGCGACTTCTATGAATGAAAGCGGAGTCTTCATTCATGTAGCTCTTCTGTCCGCGCGTTTTGAGTCTTTTTCACGTTTAATTCGTCCCTAATGCTGCCTCAGTGTTCAATCTGGTTGGTCTAGATACACTATAGCGTGTTTGTTTGACAATGCGCGCGTCCTGCTGAGGAATTCACTGATTAAGTTTGATCTGACAAAGCATCAGTGAAGCGCATGAACGCTTGGCTATGTGTCAAAACTCCCATGAGTGAAACCAAAACATGTCCAGTTATACTGCAGCTAGAACTGCCAGATACAGGAAACTTGTGAGGTAGCCTAGTTGCAAAGCCTGGCTTTACATGAATCTACATTGTTGATCAAATTGCTTATAAAAGTGTTTGCTTTTCTATTGTAGCCTGCCAGAAACGCTTAAAAATGCACTTTCCTTGTAACATGCTGCTGTGTGATAACAAAAGGACCAAGTATCTTGAAACCGTTATAGTTTATAACAAGACTGTTTGACAGCTTTTATTTGAGGTTACATGATCCCATATGTTTTAACATTCTACATTTTAGAGCTAAAGCTTATAAGGAGCCTTTATAAAGCTGTACGATAGATTGTTAACTTTTATCATTTGAATTAACCATCTTCTTTAATAAAGAGATGAGAAGGGAATCCAGGCCTGTGAGATGTTTGGAGAAAGTCCTTTAATACTCTATACAGTTTAAACCCAAAACTTGAAAAAAAATATATATATATTTTTAGACCTTTAAATTTAATTAAGACAAAGAAAATAAAAAATGAGGTACAATTGACAAAAATTATTGCAGCCATTTAAATGGATGGAGAAAAAGATATAACAAAATAAAAACTTTTTAACAGGCATATGAAGTTCTCTAACTCATGCCAAGTTACTACGTTATATAATACACAACAACACACAACATTGGTGGTATTTTAGCATTTACTACAGGTTAGGGTGGATTAATAAGGAAACAGTTTTGAAATTGTCACAGTGGTGTTTGAACGGAATCTTAATAATAATTCACATATTAATTTAATTTGGTTTGCTGAGTTTTTGTTTGAACATTCTCTACTTTACAACAAGCAGACAGTGTCACGTTTAGAAATGTCTTACACAAAAATGAAAATAACCTGACTTGTAAATGTTGATTCATGTGTTGTCAGGACAGTTCACTATCCTGGTAGGGCACCGTGTGTTACAACTGATCTGAAATAGCATCACTGTACATGTGAATAAGTGTTCCTCTCTTGTGTCTCAGGGGAAAGCTGTGGGACAGAAAGCACCACTGTGGATTCGGGCGAGGTTCCAGGCTTTTCTCTTTTCTCTGGGCTGTCACATCCAGCGACACTGTGGAAAAGTCCTTTTCATTGGACTTCTTGTGTTCGGAGCCCTGTCTGTTGGTTTGCGGGTCGCTGCCATTGAAACGGACATTGAGAAACTATGGGTGGAAGGTGAGTCCAAGCTTTCATGTTTTGCTTATGCGCTGTGTAGGTTTATTTCTGTGGCTGATCTGAAGGAACAAGTTATTTGTGAGCTGTATGTTGTGACGTCACTTTGCATAGGGTCAGAATAGACATTTTTAGTCCTTTTTATTGCAACTCAATTTTAGAACTGCCTTAGCTTAGCTTAACTAAGCTTAGCTAGCTTAACTGATTGAAAATGTGATTGTGGTGCAGTTGTTGGGTGATATAGACCCAGACCTTGTGTGGGCTTCTGATATGAAGTCTCAGGATCTTTGAGCGGACATAGACCGTGGCCTCTGGAATTTCATATCTCCTGTCACGCACACGTAGCATTCTTTTTCCTAGAGCATGCAAGCCTTCTCTTGTTCTCTCCCCATCAGTCTATATTGTTTGCGGTGGGTGCTGCGCTTGATGTTTTTCTTTTTCTCCCTTTCCCGTTTGACGTCCTTTCCGTGCACCTCACTTATCTGTACATTTTCAGGCAGCTTTATTTGGTTTTCACACTGCCAAATTCCTTCTAAGTCCCCTAGGCTTTCGCCACACTGCTGATCCCCTGCACAGATGGGCTGTGTGTGAATCGTTAGCCATCTTTGAGGTGCTGACCCTCCCCCTCGTGCTCGCTGTGTGGTCCTTCACTATTCTTGGATTCCATTCAACAATAAAGGCACCCCCCTTTACCAAAAAAAGTGAATACAGCTGAAGTTTACCCACCTGTTTCACACTCACACAACGTGCACACGCTCATGCACAAACATATAGGCATCGTTATTTTGTGCTTTTGTAGTTTTGTACTTGAAAATAAAACATGCTGTTCATGGTAGCTTAGCATTGGTTTGTTTCAGAAAAAAAATGGTGGGATCTTTTAGACATACTCCTATATGCTTTTCCACAATATCATAGTCAAAAAATACGCATTCTGAATAGCGCAAAAGCATTTTTTTGTCTATGATATTGAAACAAGTTTATAATTACTTGTGAAATATTCAGAGCTCTAAAGAAGGTGATATATGAACAAATGCTCTCTGGTGGGAACGTTAGCTGGAGTTAAGCAAAGGGAGTTGTCAGATGTCAGTGAAATTTGTGTTTTAATGTAAAGCAGGCATAAAGCATGGGGCTCCTGGAGTGAAACGCCAAAGTGCTGAAAAGGAACGCTGTGCCTTTAAGAGGCAGTGCCTGTGTTTCTAAAGTTTCTGCCTGCGTTGTTTCCCCCAATAGCCCATTGACAAAGCTGCTCTGGGCTGAATGGGGAGTAAGTGGTATGGTAACAAGGAGAGGTTAGTTCTCACACACAGGCACACACATTCACTTCTGCACACATACACATAAAAAGTCACAGGGACAAACAAATGAGTTTTATAATGTGATTGGGAATTGAATTTAAAAAGGTCCCTGGTGCTGTTAGTGATTACTAAATATTTGCATATATCAAGAGGGCTTTCCAATGACTTGGCAAGCCAAAATATTTTATTTCAAAATGAATGTGGCATAAGCATTTCTCCATTTCAATGATTTTTAAGGACAGACCATTTAGGCTACATTTTAAATGTTGCAACCTATTTGTCACAAAAATTCAAATCTGTTGTGTGTGGGGGAGCTGTAAAGAATAGCAAAACAGTCAGGGCCTGTGGATCTCACACTTACCCAGCTGTGCGTTTTGGAGCATATGCCTCCTCATTACCCCTGAGGCGGTGACTATCCCTTCTTCACCTCTGCTCTAGCCCCCACCCAAATGTCACCCAGGCCACCAAGTGTCCATGTCCTCAGGGACCACCTGGGCCACCCGTAATTGCTTCCGCCTTCCATCAAATGATGTGCGAAAAGCAGCGACCTTGTGTTTAGATGCCTTATAAAAACGAACCAACAGTTTAGTAATAGGGTTTAGACAAACTGTTAGGAAAACTGTGTGTGTTGTACAACAGATACCTTTTATAAACAGTAGGAGCCATCAAAGAAGTCAGAATCTAGAGATATTTATCCAACGTAACCTAAAATTCATCAGTATGTTTATATCAGAATGTGCAAGTTGTATGTTGTTATGTGCAAGTTATGGTTTGTTGTTTGAAATTCTAGATTTTTAGCGATTCTATAGTGTGATGATTTGCTGTTTAAAAAGTATAGTTGAAGACTTAAGTGCTAGTTCACCCAAAAATTAAAAATGGTCAATTAGTCATCCTTGTCATTCCAAACCTGCATGACTTTCTTTCTTCTGAATTTTGATGGAAATTTTGTTGTTTTTTGTCCATACAATGAAAGTCAGTGGGCTCCAATGTTGTTTTAGACCCCACTGAATTTCATTGTACACAGTTGACACATTCTTCAAAATATCTTATTTTGTGTTGCACTTAAGAATGTCATACAGCAGGTTTAACACAGCACAAGGGTAAGTAAATGATGACAAAATGTTCATTTTTAGCTGAACTACCTCTTTAAGTCATGGGTTAATTCTTGGGAAAGTGTGATTTTAGTTTGCATTGTGAGACAGGAGAAAGAGGTGATGAAATGTAGGATGACTGTTTGGGGGCTGGTGAGCGAAGAAGCATTCTAGCATCTACACCCTTAAATTACTCTGGATTTCATGTTTGCTCCTTATGTGCAGTGACGAATTGCAGAGGGGAATTTGTTTGGAGAATTAAGAGAGGGGGAGAAAAGATTGAGAAAATTGTGTTTTCAAAGGAGCTCAAGTTATTTCATCTGGTTTCTGACACCAAACCGAGCAGTACCACATCTTGTTTTAATTATGTGGATTTTAATATTTGATTGAGCTTTTTTAGAGTGAAGGATGAGGAAAGATTTGTCAGTGACGAGTTGCTAACGATCTGTGTGGGGCAAAAAAGCAGACTTTGATATGTGATTATATGTTTGAGTAATGCTGGCCTCCCAAAAGGATTGTTGGCATATAACGGTCATTGCAAAAATGTGTGCCGGGCTAAACAAACGGCAAACTTTTTCAAACAGACGGACATGTTTATGTACTCATATACAGTCGTAACTTAATTTTTCTCATCCGTTTTGACACGATTTTGGTGTGCCTGACAGACGTGTACACACAGACAAGCTGTACAAACATTACTCAAATGTGTGCAGGGATATCTGGGTAGCAGACCCACTTGAGTTGAATGAAGCCACCAGGCAGCAGAAGAGTGGAATAAAGAACATATAGACATTGCATGAATGACCTTGTCCACATGCATGTAGACTGAGGGATCCAGGATTTACACAGACACATGTGGACCTTTCAGTGTTAGGAGCAGTTATACAAACAAAAATGAAATGCAAGGTAAATGCAATAATTCATTAGAAAATACAGATTCGAGAGAAAGCAAGCTCTATGAAGCATTATTGGAGGTGAATGGCAAGCCACAGTACCCCAGCTACATAAATAAACCCTAACTGCTGAGACTTAGACCTCACCAGTAGAAAGTACAAACAAGGCCAGAGTCAACCTGGGTCAGCTGAAAATGTTTGCTTCAACCCCCCCCACCCCCCCCGCCCCCGTTTCCACCCCACACAGGCCAGCCTTCCAGCCCCCATTACACAAGAATGGCTATATGAACTGAATGCATCCCTTCTCAAAGTTAAGCAACTTTCTACCCCAAATCAGAGCATTACCAATTAAGGCTTCACTCACTCTGGGTTTTCATTTTCTCTACATAATCAGTTTGTTTGACATTGCACTTGTTTTTTTGTTTTTTTTTTGGTTAAGAGCATAATGCAGTTCCAGAGGTTGTCAGTGCAGCAACAGAACATGTTTTATATCTAGGTTGTAAACGCGTCCCATTGACGTTGGTGGCACGATCAGAGAGGCAAATAGAGGTCTAACTCCATGGCAGAAGTGCTAGGGTACACCTTTCTGTTTATATTCTTAAGCTAATGTTACTAGAACAACGCCAGCGGAGGCAGGAGGAGACCAGACCCCCAAGAAGCTGCCCCTCTTGCTGCCTGATTCAGACAGTATTTTCTTACATTCAGTCCAATGAGGGTCATTTTCTTTGATCCATGCTTTAAAAAAAAAACAGAAACTGGTCACTTTTTTGGGGGAAAAAAGTCTCCTTTTTGTCCTTCTCAACAGTTTGTCCTTTTGGTTAGGGTAAAAAAACATTTTCTTGGTACGTGGTGGAAAAGAAATAGTTTCTGGGCTCAATAAATTCATTTCCAGTTTGAATGAAACCAGCAACGTGGAAAAATTTTGCCTTTCACCATGGGATGAATGTATGTTTCAACCACACATTAAGCTGCATTAGCAGCCAGTGGAGTGCCTAATGTGGTTATTTTTCACAGGAGCCAACACTAGGGCTGATTAGCATAATTAGTACAGGGAAGGCTATACATATGGAAATGGCCAGGACCTAAATGCCAGAACCGGTGGAAATTTATGTCAATGCTGACAGAAGTACCAGGTCTGAATAGGTGCTAGCTCAAGCATAGTTTTAACCATCTTAATTTGTTTTTGATAATTTTTTTACCTGCCATCTGGAGGGTTACAATGAATGATATGTATGTTAAGTTTTTTCAACAAGGCCGACAGTTGCCTCAGAAAGATGTACAGGAGGACATGCATGTGTGTGTATGCATTTCACACACAAAGATAAGCTAGCCCTTCCTCCCTCTGGTTGTTTTATCCGCTGGGAAAAATCCAAATCCAGTGGCTTTTGTAGTGAGTTTCTCTCTTTATTTTTTTCCTGTTTGTTGGGAAACAACTGAAAGTGACTGAAAATGAGGGTGACAAAGACCTGCATTGAGTCTCTTGGTGGCCTTGAGTTAGCGCTCATAGAGGCAGAGGTGGAGCAGTCTCCATCTGCCACTGTAGTCGTGCGAGATGGGGTGGTTTTCTCAGTCATGGTCAAGCCATTGAGACTACTTGTGATTGAGAGTTGCAGTGAAGCTGAAATGTTTAAAAAGATTTGCACTTGAGCCAAATCTATCCTTCTTGTCTACATAATGTGTCTGGAAAGAAGAGGAAGAAAAAATCTAACAAAGAACTTGGAATGAACATTATGGGGTCTTGACGGACCCAAGGCAAAAGAGCTGGACCAGCTTGTTTTGTTCTTGGTGGTTTCATATACTAATGTGTGTGGGAGAAAAAGGGAAACAGAAAAAGAGAGTGAAAGCGCGTATTGGAGAGTGGCACCCGACTGTGTATCTGAGCTCTTGGGTTTACTTGGGTGGTGAAAACAGGTAAAAATGTCTCTTTCAGCACTCTTCCTTGTGGGACTTCCTCCAGAACAGCATGAGTCCTTTTAGAAGCCTCTTAATCCCTCTAATCTGGCCCACAACACTTTGAAGGTGGCCTGTCCTAATGGAGAAAGCACTGGGTTTCAGACCTTGCTGCTGCGCCACATGCAAATCCAAAATTCGTATTTTTTGGATTTGCATGTGGCATATTTTTCCATAATCTTTAAATTAGGTTAATTTATGATCCTTAAATGATCCTTGTTGTAATTAGTTTTTAGTATATTGTATCTTTATTATGCATTTTTTTCCCTTCATCTTTCTCATTCAGACTTTTCTTGCTGCACTTCGTGCATCAACATGGCATGTTTCAGGTCAGTGTGAGCAGGAAGTTGTGGGCAATGTGTTGTGGAGCATTGGACAGGCCAAGCCAGGGTAGACATGAGCGAGATTGGAGCTGACAGGGTCCACTGGCTGGGTGACACTGGGGAGCAGGGGACTTCTTCTTCATAGTTAATTACATGTCACTTTCCATACTGCCCACTGGGAGGGAGCCCCCTCACACCAGCTCATTTTGCTGGTCTGCTCCTGGGTGGGACCTTGAGACAGGCTTGCTGAAGCTTGCTACCACTGTGTTCTAGCCAGTGAGGCCAGACTGTAGATTAGCTCCAGCTTTTACCATTTTATGTGCGACAGAGTATTTACAGTTGCAGAACTATCTAATCTGTGAGACACTGAGGCTGGTTTTCTTTCCAGCTATGTTGGGGAACATTGGTCAGACCCTCCTCATGGATAATTGGCCCGTGATGGTGATGTCACCCCCAATGCTGTGAAAAATGAAGGACAACAAAGGAAGGAGGGTCTGTGCTTGGGAGAGAGTAAGCTCTGTATGGCAGTATTGCTGGATCGATATCACACAACGCCTTTAGGCTGCCCTCATTTTGAGATTTTTAAACATAAAAGCTTGTATAATCACAAACCCCTCTTCCCTGTTCCAGTCCCAGCAACTCAAAGCAAAGATTAGTGCTTTGAAAATCCCCCTAGGCCTCTGTGTTTGAGAGTTCTAACTGTTTGAATCTCAAATGTACATCCCAGATCACTCTTGTGCATCACAGTTCCTTTCCCCCCCTTCTGTGGTGCGTTTCTGGCTGTGAAAGTATTTGCGTGCCTGTCTCTTTAAGTGTACGGCAGCAGCGAGCCGAGAGAACAGAGCAAAGCTCCCATCTGGAGGGTGGCTGAGTGGAGTGGTGACTGAGCAGCGGGGCCCACTCGGGCCTCTAGCTGGGTGGTCCAGATGGGAGGAACCAGACACAAATAGCTATAATTTACTTCAGGAGCGCCTGTAATTACAGGCCCAAGGATTGGAGCTCAATTCCTGCAGATGCCTGAATGCATTAAATATGAACATGCTGTCTGTAGATTGACACAAATACGTGTTTGCATTTTGCAAGTGGAAACGGCCTTCAGATTCAGCCCGCCACATTTTTTGAAGTAATGTGTTTACGTAACCTGCATGTCAGATAGCTGCATGAATAAAACCAGGAGGTTGAATGTTTGCATGCATCAAGTTGTAAGCTTCAGGGCAAGTCACATGGCATTTATATTTGAGGTGTTTTTTTTGTTTCTGCTCAGCTTTTTCTTTCATTAAACACAACCTTTTATGTGTGTTAAAGGATTGTCTTAAAGGATCTCTAAGCCACTTACAAAGCTGTGGGCTACCCCTGACATGAACAGTACCCCTCTCTCTCTCTCTGTATTTCTCTCTTTCTGTTTCTCTGTCTCTTTCTCTCCCACTCCCTCTCTCAATTAACTGAGGCAGGCAGCGAGATGTGCCGGGGAGAAAAAGTGGCTCGGTGGGCTCAGCCAGCCACTGCAGGCTTGTCATCATGTATTGGGAAGTGGAGGGGCAGACGGGCAGGCTCTGATCTGGGCCGGTGCGTTTCATGTGCATTTTGCATGGCCGCAGATACCCCGCATTCTCTTTTCACCACAGCCTCCGTTAATTAGGGGGCTGGACTATGGAGTTTCCTCTGCACTCTTTGATGCTTTTCATCCCGACTCAACATACCACATGAACAGCATTTCTGCCTCTGCTCTTCTGCCTTGCTCTCTCCTTCCATTTACTGCTTACATCTTGGATTAGGCATGGTGACCTGTAGATCAAGACCCAACGTCTTGAGCGACCTTACTATCAGGAACCACAGTCTGTGCTAAGCAGTGTGGAGTTAGCCATTCATTAAACTGGTGGTGGCAAGATTAGGCCGGGAAAGAGTTTCTGTCAGTTTTAAGGGTGGATTTTTGGAGGATTTTGTGCAAAAGCCTGTTTGTTAGCCTTGTGTGAAAGTGTGGGCCATGTCATGAATATTTTTACTCTTTAGTGTGCTAAAGACACAAATGTGATCCACACATCTGTTTCTGGGGTTAGTTGGAATATACACAGGGGAATGAGAACTGTAGTGTGTTTAATTTGAGTTTAATTATGACATTAACCTCTCAGTAAGGATCATGATTTTTTTTTGCAGTGTGACCATTAACACAAAACCATATTGATCCTCTGACTTGTTGTGTCTCTGACATATAAAGGTGTCTCCTTTCTGAACATTTGAAAATAACAAACCGTTTTGTCTCTCTGTCTCAGCTGGCAGTCGGGTGAGCAAGGAGCTAAGCTACACAAAAGAGAAGCAGGGAGAGGAGTCAGTGTTCACCTCACAGATGCTCATACAGACACCCAAACAAGAAGGAAACAATATTCTTACCCAGGAGGCTTTGCTGCTCCACCTGGAGGCTGCTCTGTCAGCCAGCAAAGTTCAAGTGTCTCTTTATGGAAAGTGAGTACAACCCCCAGCAGGATTACAGGGAATTTCAAACACTTACAAACATGAGGGCCAGTCTTCTAATATGTGGTTATACAATTTCTATCCTCAGATCTTGGGATCTTAATAAAATTTGCTTCAAATCTGGAGTCCCAATTATAGAAAATGTCATGATTGAGAGGGTAAGCATGTTTTTATTATGTAATTTTTAGCTTGCTTCATAATAATTTTCTTATTACTGTTTGCCAAGTGCTTTAGACAGCTATTATAGTGTTTATTCAACTTAACTTGGCTATTTTTTTGTTCTGTGCCATGAAATCTGCCTTACTGAAGATTATACTCTATTTCTTTGCAGATGATTGACAAGCTTTTCCCCTGTATGATCGTGACTCCTTTGGACTGCTTTTGGGAAGGCTCTAAGTTGCAGGGAGGCTCTGCCTATTTACCGTAAGCATTCTGCTTATTCTTATTTAATATATCACCTATCTCTGATGAAGTCACATATAGCTTCACTGGACTATTATAAATATATCTAAACTCAAGAGACCAGAAGTAACCATGAAACAAGGGACTGTGCCTGAACTATAGCTCTGAAACTTTTGACCCCCCTCCTTGATATAACACACGCTCCTATAACAATTGGCCTTTACCTTCAACCAAAACGGCGCTGGCTGCGACAAACTCTGACATCAAGCCCCTAGCAAAAGCTCTATTTAGTCTGTTGATAAGCTGATGCCTGGTTCCATCGTCAGTGTGGCTTGAGCTGTCAACAGTGTGGTGAGGGGCTTTGCAGGACAATCTCTAATCCTGCACCCCTGTCCCACCACCCAATCCCCCAGCCTGAAGAAGCTCTTGCAGAAAGGGGACAGAGAGAGAGGGAGGGAGGGAGAGAGATGACTGCTACTGGGTGGGTAGGAGGGAAGGGGGGGGGGGGCAGGGGAGCCTTTGGGTCTAGACAATGGTAAGCATTCTTTCAGTTTACGAGTGAGTGTCCATCAGTGAGGGGGCCCTGGAGGGGGCCCGGCTTTGTCAGCACTGGGTAACACTGTGCATTCTCATGGTAATCGCCCAGGCTTGGAGCTGTAAGTTGTCCAACAAATAAAATGGGCATTATTCAAGTTGTGGGCCCAGAGAGAGAAAGAGGGAGGAAAAAGTAGGAAAAATTAACTGTGGATGTTGGACATTGTAGTTTACACTTCCACCCAAAACATCTCTTTATCGAAAGCCATATTGTATTCTATGCCATGCAGGACAAAAATTGGTTTCAATGGGCCGAGACTGATTCTATCAATTCTCATAGACTTTTTTCTCTTTCTTCTGCCTAGGTTGACTAATACCCAGGTTTTCTGTGAAGCATGAGTGGCCTTTAAAAATGTTGTTACTAATTGCCCTGTTTTCTCTATTTGGACATGTATGAAGAGGGCCTGCATTAGCCACTGAGGCTAATGTCCTCTCAGGCTTCCGCTTCAGTTCAGCTGTTTTTTTTTTTTCATCTAAAGGGAAAAAAGCGAGAGAGAGTGAGTGAGAGAGAAACAACTTGAGGGAACAAAGAGCAGCAATCTATGGAAAAACAAAAGGGCCCAGGCCGGTTCACTCAAGCAAAAAATAGGAGATAAAGGAGACTCTCTTTGCAAGCAGGAGCAAAGGCGCTTGGTATGTGGGAATGGGAAAGGACCAGCTTTATTTGAAGCTGCTCTTCATGAGTTATTAGAGTAAGATTGGGCCTGGAGTTAGGACACTATTCACTTTTATTCTTCTTTACCCACAAATACTCATCCCGGTGAAAGGCCCCTCTTTCACTCAGGGGGTATCACTCTGGGTTCTATGGCATTTTTACTTGGGATTTTTTTTAGCTACATAGGTTTTGATTTGGAATGTTTTTTCCTTGTGATATATAATAATTTTCAATGCCATAATAATGAAATAATGTTACAAGTTAGAGGTTGTCAGTGTTCCCAGAATCACCCTTCCTTGTAAATCAGAACGTTAAAAAGAATCCAACTGTAACTCCACTACACCGAGAGAATTAGTTTTTGGCACATCAATAAACAACAGTCCACTTTCTCAATGCTCACTGAGTGAGAGAAGATAGATTAAAACCTGCAGGCTAAGGGGTTGAGAACACTGGGCTCAAAGCAGCATTCAAGACAGTCGGCACAGCCCTTCTGAGCATTCCCACTGCCCGCCTTCATCCTTATCAAGATGTTTTAGAGGCAGAGGTAATCGTTATGACTCGATGCACAAAGTTAAGAGAGCAGCCTGTAGGCTGCCAGCACATTATGCCCCTCCGTGTAACAGGATAATAAACGCTACTTTATGCGGCATCTGTAGTCCGCCACCACCAGGGAGGGACTGGTGCCGGCAGGCTCGGAGAAGCAGCAGCAGGGAAGGGGAAACGGGTTTGTTTGGAAAAAGTGTGCTATCGTTTGAAAAAAAGTCATACAATTGACACATTTAGTCTGCTAACTTAATTGAAATGTCTCAATTTTGTTTATTGTGTTTCTTGTCGTAGGGGCATGCCTGACATTCAGTGGATGAATCTGGACCCCCTCAAGCTAATGGAAGAATTGAGCCAGTTTACATCTCTAGAGGGTTTCCGAGAGATGCTAGATAAGGCTCAGGTGGGCCACGCCTATATGAACCGCCCATGCTTGGATCTCAATGACACAGATTGCCCTCACAGTGCCCCTAATAAGGACCCATGGCAGGTGAGTAGTTTTGTAATGTCAATGTCTTATTAATAAGAGTCTGTAGAATTTATACGTTTGTATTAATTGTGTGGTCTGTGTTTCACTTAGGTCCCCGACATTGCTGCTGAACTTCAGGGTGGTTGCCATGGTTTCTCCAAGAAGTTCATGCACTGGCAGGAGGAGTTGATCCTGGGTGAAAGAGTAAAGGACTCCCAGAATGCCTTGCAGAGGTAAGAAAGAGGGGGAAAGAAAGAAGGTGAGACAAGAGAAGGGGGTATGTGGGTGGGCCTCTCTTAGGAGGCCCTGACGAGAGAAAGTAAGAGAGAAAACCCAAAAGAGACAGAGATGGAGAGAGGGAGGAATCTTTCTGACTCCTAATAACCTCACACATCCAAGGAATTCTTTACATGAAGAGGGATCAGTTTCCACCTCTGACCCCAGTATAGGAAAAACCAATTAAACATGATGGACAGCCACATAACCTATGGGCAGATCTGAAATGCAGAGTGGAGGAAAATTAAAACACACTGAACAGAAAAAAATAGCATATCATACAATGTAAACAAACTGTAGGTAAATTAAAAGCAAGAGCACAAGTATTTGTGTATTTTCAATGCAGAATTTAATCTGCAATAAATAAAAGTTTCTGCAGAGAGCGGTATATTGGCCTTTTGCCCAGTATTTGTGCATTGTTCTAATCTCAGTGGAAGTGTTAGAGTGATTTATAGAAGCCCGAGAGGGACCACGCACATCATTCCAGTCTTTATTATAAGGTGTCTCCCTATTAATGTCTCCTTATTATCACTTTGCAACACAATGGTATCTGCACGCACGTGCTTGTACGTTCAGATCTCACTCAGCCCTCTGTATTTTCCTGTATAGTGCGGAGGCTCTTCAGACCATGTTCCTCCTCATGAGTGCCAAACAGCTCTATGAGCACTTTAAAGACGACTATGAGATCCATGACATCAACTGGAACGAGGACAAGGCCACTGCCATCTTGGAGTCCTGGCAGAGGAAATTCGTTGAGGTAATTTGCTGTTTCATAACACACCCACACATCACTTTGTGAGGTCTGAATGGTTTCAGTGACTGCTGAGGGTGCCCAGCTGGGGTGGAAAGGTAGAAAGAGCACAAAAGGTCACAAGTGGTGCAAGAGGGTTGTTTTCCTTAGACCAGAGGATGGCAGCGTCTGCCTGAATTCCATCAATCCTCAGCTGCCTAGTAAATGGAGTCCTCCTAGGAGGCCACTGACAGACTCCCAGTTATAGAAACAAGCTGTTTTTGTGATAACTGACACCCAGCATGCTCACTGAAAGAGAGAGAGAGGGAACTACAGAGTGAGAAGAGCCTCCAGTAATGTCTGCTGCCTCAAAAAGAGAGCAAGAGCGAGGGAAGTGGAGTCAGGGGAGGTTGGGGGGATAGGGCACTGTAAAAACAAAGTGCAGAGGTATTCCTTTCCCCTTAAGGTTGTCGGCCATTCATGGTGCTGATGGAGTAGCCTGAGAGACCATGTGATCTCATCTGATCCATCTGACCTCTGCCCTCTGGCATCTGTGCTCATTATTTCTTGCTTGTCAAGCTTCATAGGGTCTCGTGCTATCTTGTTTGCATGTTATTAGGGTAAAATACGAGGTGGATGAGGGTACGGCCCACAGAAGAATTAATGTTTTGTGGCTTGTCAGAAAAAGTAATTCAAGATTTGTTCTGCTCCGCAATGAGTGCACAAGTTCATTCAAAACACACAATGTTAGGTTAAGCAACTTTTCTCATGCTGAAATGTATTAAATTGCAGCCAGTCACAAGCCTCTTTGATTTGACCCATGGATATATGCTCTTTCCAATCCAAATACTGAAAATCTTGTAGTTGCATTCTCTGGATTGATGTTTAAAACTGTGATTTTTATGTCTAGGTTGTCCATGGGAGCATTCCTCAGAACTCTTCCTCCAACGTTTATGCCTTCTCTACCACTACTCTTAATGACATCATGAAGTCCTTCTCTGACGTCAGCGTAATCAGGGTGGCAGGTGGTTATCTGCTCATGGTAAGACATCCATTACTGTGCCAACTCTAGTTAAGGCTAATGGAAATATGATGAGCGTGTCTCCATATGTGTGGAGCTATTCCCTTACATGTGTCTCTCTCTATGCACAGCTGGCATATGCATGCGTGACCATGCTGCGCTGGGACTGTGCTAAGTCTCAGGGTGCTGTAGGGCTGGCCGGAGTGCTTCTAGTTGCTCTGTCTGTGGCTGCAGGACTTGGTCTGTGCTCGCTGCTGGGGCTGTCCTTCAATGCCGCCACCACACAGGTAAATACACACCTAAACGTCTTAAATTCACACTCAGCCTCAGGGCTTGGCTGTAACTTAGAGCTGTGCGTTCCTCCACAGGTGCTGCCATTCCTGGCCCTGGGCATTGGAGTTGATGACATGTTTTTGCTGGCTCATTCCTTCACTGAGACCAGATCCAACATCCCGTTCAAGGCATGTATCTCATAAATATGCTTTGGATCGTGACTTTTAGGGGATGAAAATTTTGCTTAGGCTTTCTGTTGTTGTTTTTGAAGATCACAGCTTATTATTTGCCATATCTCTCCATAGGAGAGGACAGGCGACTGCCTAAGAAGAACTGGCACCAGTGTGGCTCTCACCTCCATCAATAACATGATTGCTTTTTTCATGGCTGCCCTAGTGCCTATTCCTGCTCTCCGGGCCTTCTCACTTCAGGTAGGAGTTTGTATTGTGTGTGTGAGTACATGCCATCAACCACTGCACCCTGTGATGCCCACTGAGAAAGACTGGCAGGGGCGTTGACTATCTGAAAAGGGCAGTGAAAGTTGGCTTTAAAAAACGAACAGTCAAAGTTAATTCAAAGTGAGGATGGCCTTTGTTGTTGCTCTTTCTTGCATTCTCTTTATTTTATGGTTAAAACCCCTCATCCAACTAAAGTCACAGCCTGGTTTTCAGGTGGGGAGTGGATACCAAGAGAGAGAGAGAGAGAGATGAGATGAGTGAATATATCAGTATATCACCCAGCCATCAGACTGTGCTTCTCTGACCTCCCCAGGCTAACCCTGGGTGGTCTGCACTGTAATGATACAGAATATAATGTCTGTCTGAGGCTGACGGAGTTGGGGGGGGGGGTCTGCTCAGACTCGCTGTGACCTTGGGAGTCCCTCTTCCTTGGATTGTTGACTAAATGTGGAGTGATGGGGGAGGGGTTGCTGGTTGATTTAGGGTGCATATTTTACTTTCTGGGATTCAATCCGAGGCACTAAAACAGCGAGGGATCCTGAATGCAGAGTGTTTTTTCTCAAGTTCAGACAGCAGCTGTGGAGTCGGGTGGCAGCGTAGAACTCATGAACGAAAAGACTTGGCCTTTATCCTGAAGTCTCACTTTCTCTCTTACTCTTTATTTCAGGCGGCTATTGTGGTTGTCTTTAACTTTGCCATGGTTCTGCTGATCTTCCCTGCCATTCTGAGCTTGGACCTGCACAGGCGGGAGGACAAAAGACTGGACATCCTGTGCTGTTTCTACAGGTAACTAAGATGCACTGCCCTTACTTAATATCAGCCCATTTATTATGCCAAAGCCTTTGGTACTCAAAATGTGGATTTATAAATGTATTTTCTTCCAGCCCCTGTTCATCTCGGGTGATCCAGATCCAGCCTCAGGAGTTCTCAGACTCTAACGACAACCACCAGCACGCTCCGGCCACCCCCACCTACACTGGCTCCACTATAACCACCAGCACCCACATCACCACCACTGTGCAGGCATTCACCCAGTGTGATGCAGCTGGTCAGCATATTGTCACCATTCTGCCACCCACTTCCCAGATCTCCACCAGTCCTCCATCCATGGTCCTATCCACACCCACTCCGACCGCTGACCCTTATGGCTCCCAGCTGTTCACCACCTCCAGCTCCACCCGAGACCTTCTAGCCCAGGTGGAGGAGCCCAAAGAGGGCCGCGAGTGTGTGCCTTTGCCCTTCTTTCGCTGGAATCTGTCAAACTTTGCACGGGAAAAGTATGCCCCTCTGTTGTTAAAGCCCGAAACTAAGACTGTGGTGGTCGTCGTTTTTGTGGCTCTTCTGAGCCTCAGCCTCTATGGTACCACAATGGTTCATGATGGACTCTACTTGACTGATATTGTCCCCAGAGACACAAAGGAGTATGACTTTATCACTGCCCAGTTTAAATACTTCTCCTTCTATAACATGTACCTGGTTACCATGGATGGCTTTGACTATGCACAATCTCAGAGACAGCTTCTTCAGCTTCACAATGCCTTCAACTCTGTAAAATATGTAGTAAAGGATAGCAATCACAAACTTCCCAGAATGTGGCTGCACTACTTCCAGGACTGGCTCAAAGGTATGTTATTTTTTTAGCAGTGCTTGCTAAGGTTATGGCTTTTACTACTACGACTATTTTCACAATGCCTAACACTATGTCTGAAAAATCAGCCTATACCTTGTCTTGCACCATTGTGTTGTTTATAGATAAGGATATCTAAGTATCTACAAAATATCAGTAAATATGAAACATAACTATGGTGAAAAATGCCACAAACTATAATTTTTACTTCCGCTCATTCATTGTGTGGGAAATTCTCTTATCTCTCAAGGTAAAACAAAGGAGTTCAGTGAAAGTTCACTTCTATCATCTGCTTTTGTGTTTCACCCACCTGGGCATAGAGAAGATTACGGGAGGGTCAGGGGTTATCTCAGACTGTTTGTGACCTCTCTGCTCACATTAGTTTGTATTGAGAGCTTAACTGTGAGGTGAATCCACAATAACTAAAACCCAGCGAACTGAAAAGAAGCTATTTATTTTGAAAGGCTGTGGAAACTGGAGGTAGTTGAAAGACTCTCTCTTTCTCCCCTATGCTATTTCCTTTTCTTGTGAGGAGATCTCTGTAATTACAGAATAGTTGTGGAAACTGTTTTTCAGCTGTTGCCAGACTTTGTAATTTGGAGAGCACGAAAGGCTTTCTCTGGTTAGTTTATTCAGCCCACACACATTTATTCAGCACCAGGCAGAAAGATGAAGAACCCAGCAAGGGGAGGGGGACATTTGGTTTATACGCCTGTTTGTGTGTGTGGATTGGCATTAAAACTGACCCAAGTTTTTACCCCCTCTCTAAGGGAGGAGCGATTTTAACAATCCTCTGTCATAGCTTACTGAATTGTGAAAAGAAAAGTAGGAAGGTTTGAACAGCTTTCTCACAGTAGGTCTAATTTTACCCATCCATGCTCCATGTAGGTCTGCAGGCTACATTTGATGCTGATTGGGAAGCTGGCAGAATCACCTATGACAGCTATCGCAATGGCACAGAGGATGGAGCGCTGGCCTACAAGCTCCTCATACAAACTGGCTCTAAAAAAGAACCTTTTAACTACAGCCAGGTATGTGGTCAACTATTGGAGCATTCAGTTTAAATACCCATCCAAAACTTTGCATCTATCCCAAAACTTACGTTTACACATTTTGTTTCTTGTAAAAGCTCACTTCCCGTCGCCTGGTGGACGAGGATGGTCTCATTCCACCAGAGGTTTTTTACATCTACCTGACAGTATGGGTCAGTAATGATCCATTAGGCTATGCTGCCTCCCAAGCCAACTTTTACCCACATCCTCGGGAGTGGATCCATGATAAGTACGACACCACCGGGGAGAACCTTCGCAGTAAGTAACCCAAAGACAATGACATTAGAAAGGTGGTCAAAGTCATATTTATGGATGCATGTTTCAAAAGCATTACCTCTTCTCTCTTTCAGTCCCTGCGGCAGAGCCTCTAGAGTTCGCTCAGTTTCCTTTCTACCTAAATGGCCTCAGACAAGCCTCAGACTTCATTGAAGCCATTGAGAGTGTGCGCACAGTTTGCGAGGAATTTATGCGTCAGGGAATCCAGAACTATCCCAACGGCTACCCCTTTCTGTTCTGGGAACAGTACATTGGCCTGCGCCACTGGTTCTTGCTGTCCATCAGCGTAGTCCTTGCCTGCACCTTCCTGGTGTGTGCCATCCTCCTGCTCAACCCCTGGACTGCAGGCATCATTGTAAGTCTGCCTTCCTCTCACCCTAATCCATTTTTAACTCCCATTTTTTCTAGCCCCTTCCCCTTCTCTTATTTCTCTTGCTCCCCCTGATCCCCTCAACACAGCTCAATAACTTTGCCACCAGGGCAGTTTTCTGGGGAGGGCCTTGGCGGGTTGTCTAGAGGGTGCTGCTTGCATACACACATATATACACACAGTCACACACATACCCCCTCATCTCTTTTGTCATTCAAATGGGTGCAGCAAGACTTTCTAAAGAAGAAATGCAAAGCTCTCCTGAAGGCTTTTACCTCCAACTGCCTTTGTCCTGAAATTTGGGGACAGGACGGATCTGCCCAGTCACGACCTTGGCCTGCTAAACCCATCCATCAGGGACTGGGTGCAGTGGGGGTAGTGGGTGGGTGAGTTAGTTCATGGGCTAGGAGGTGTTTCACACAGGCTGGTGGGGTCCGCAGCTCAACATGAAGAAGCAAGGAACTAGAAGAGGCCATTGGCCTTAGTTGACATGTATTTCTGGTTTAGCTGTAATATGTCAGACTCATTTGTGTGTAAAAGCCTATGGCATTTATTTAAATGATAAAGTAAAGTTTACAGCACTTGCTTTTTTTTAACTCAAAACCAGCTCTGTCCTCTTCAGTTTCACAGCATATATGTGGCCGCAATAAAATGGGTTTTACCAGCTCCAATTTAAGCATGACCAAATTGGAACCCCTGCCAACATCAAAGGTTTTCAGGGCAAAGACTTAACCAAGAGCCCTATTTAATTTATAGAAAAACTGTTTCTCCTGAGTAGGAAAGCTCTGAGGACTACATGGCACCAGGAAAGCTAGAGCAGAATGGTCCTTATGCTCTTTTATCATATTGTCACTCATTTCCCTATCCCTGAAATTAACAAAACATGGGGAGGGGTCAGGATATTGTCATCATTTAATATTATAACATAATATATTATGGGTAGATGACAGTGAAATGTAGAGGATATTGGTCCAGTGAGGCCCATTTTTGCATTGTGATTCATGTAGTGCTATTTTCATATAGTTCATTGTGATGTAACTGCTAACATGCAAATTTTTGTCTTCTACTCAACAGGTTTTTATTTTGGCCATGATGACAGTGGAACTTTTTGGCATCATGGGCCTAATTGGTATCAAACTGAGCGCCATTCCTGTCGTCATCCTTATAGCCTCCGTTGGTATTGGAGTGGAGTTTACTGTGCACATTGCACTGGTAAGGCCATCTTGCACAGTAATTCATCAGTATGTGTATTTCTGCCAATAAAATCAAATAGACCAGTTTCATTCTCTCTTATTTTCCACATTGTAGGGTTTCCTGACTGCCATTGGGGACAGGAACACTCGTTCAGCCGTGGCTATGGAGCATATGTTCGCTCCTGTGATTGACGGCGCCATCTCTACTCTGCTGGGAGTGCTCATGCTTGCCGGCTCAGAGTTTGACTTCATCATGAGGTGAGTGATTGACACTTCTCCAGGCAGGTCTCTGAGGTCAGCCCATATGCTGACTTTCAAAATGGTGGTTGGCCTTAGGCAGTGAGACAGTTGTCCATGTGGCTGTAGGGTACAGGTGGTAATGTTTGCCTCCCCATCACCTGGTGTTGTCAGTCAATTCCCCTTAGACCACCACAGCAGTCTTACAAACATCCTTTAGCCGCTTGAATGCACAACAAATGGAGGAAACATCAAGGGAGTGCAGCAGCTGCTTGTAAACATGTAAATATACAACCCACTGCGCGGTGACTCAACATGCACCCTTGCTCATAGTTTTTCCCACCCTGATTGCGGGGAGGATGTCAACTGTCCAATCATTTGGTTGTGAACTCCCTCTAGCCACTGCATTTGGGAAGCTTTTCTGCCTGGTTTAATGCCTGCTTCACAGAAAGAAAAAATGTCAAAAAAAATTTTTTAGGCTCTGCTGAAAGCAAACCACAACCTTGAGATACACCTCAGACCCATGACATAAAAATGGCTTAGTTAGAGGTTCCAGTACAACATAGCAGATTGCCTTAGGACAGTGGTAAAGCCCGGAGGAAAGATTGGGGGTTGGGGATTGGAGCAAACCATTTGGTGCAAGCGGTGTGCCAGCACTGGGGCATTCACAGTGGGAGGTCCTGTTTAGAAGTAGAGAAAAAGAGAGAGAGGTCTGGCCCTCTAGCTGGGGAGTAGCATAAATACATTGCTGTAAACATCTCCTAGCTGTGGGACACTGAATAAACAGGAGAACAAGCTCAGCGGCCCCTCTTAGAACGAGCCACCCTTTCCAACCCCTGACTTGGAATGGAAAAGATTACAGTTTATATAAACAACAGAATTCCTAACACTAGGTCTACTCTGGAGGTCTAACCCAGGCGGGGCCCATGGATGGTTTAGTCTTTTTTCCCCCCTTTTTTTTCTTTTTTTTTTTTACTCCTTAAATAAATCACGCTCCACTTTCAGAATGTTGACTTAGTAAAATAAACATGTGCCCTTTTTCCAATCTTTTCATGTATACAGGACCGTCAGACAGAATGAGTGCTTTTAACTAACAAAAGGTGGACGTAAGTGCAGCCAGAGATGGTTGGCTGCTTTGTCTGTTGTTGTTTTTTTCGCATTCTTAAACAACCTTCATGTTTTCACTGAACATTACAAACTGTGCTGAAAAGGATGATTGTGCCTTTCTTGAACTCCTATCAAAGAATCACTCAAACTATGTGATTCTTCTAAATGTTTCTAACCATTGCCGTAGAGAGAGATGACTGAAAAAGAAAACGGTTCACACTTAAGCTGTCTGATTCATCTATGTTAATGAAACAGACATGAGAGAAGTGGGAGTGGAGGGAATGAAAGCAGACTTGCTTGTCTCTGTCTGAGAAACCCATAACATAGCTCAGGCTCTGGTCTAAATGTAGCATATAATTCTGACCAGAGTCTCCGGTAGTGCTGCATTTTACACACAGACCCCGACGGGCCACCTTGGAAATTTGGGTTTTAGAGGTCAATTTAATATTACCTCTCCCTGACTGTGCATAATGACTGAAAATAGATAAATATAGTCTTTTAAAACCAGAGGTTCTATGATACAGTATAGGTCTTGGTTCCTCAGGGAGCTGCGATAGAGACAAAACCAAAATAGATCCAAAATGGAGGTTCAGTGGTGCGATGACCATCAGACCTGTAATCTTTTTAACAGGGTTTTTTTTATTCATTTGTTTGACGGTTCTCAGAGAGCCAAAGTAAACACATGGCCTCATTGGAGGAGACAGGTCAATGGACAGCAGTTTCCACTGTACGTCTGGAATTCTCCAAGCAGATATGACAAAGATGAACCTTTTCCCCTCTTTTTTTCTTTCTTAAGCCTAAGGTTCTTGTAGATGTGACAGAAGCAAAAATGGTCAGAGGGTGGGAGGTTAAAAGAACATTACAGACTTTTTTTCCAGATTCTGTTCCTCTTTTTTTTACCTCCAGAAGTCTGAACCACAGCTGAATTGTCTCTTTTTAGTGTAACCATTAAACTAGAGTGCTCTCTAATTTTCTCATGCACTGTCTTTCTTGTGGTGAATCAGAGCCCTCCCTCAATGCTCTGAGCTGAAGCACAGAGGCACAGACACCCTCACAGCCCTGCAGCCTATTAGTGAGCACTGCATGTTAACACGCAAGCCAGTATACAGGGCAAAACTGCTACAGCTCTTCTAAGCCTTATATCTCTATCCTTTACTGCTAGCTCTCACCCATGAGCTAAAGCCTGGGAAACCTCATTCACCACCCTCTCCCTTGGCCCCTTCATTCAAACATACATTTTCGGCACTGCTTCCAGCCTTAAGCAACTCTGCACCACTTCACACTGTTCCACCAGACCCGCTAGTGCCCGTGCCAACCAGACCTCCATGTTCTTGGCTCTGGAGGTGGAGGGCGGTTTTTCCTGCTAGTCTTCAGCACTGGATTGAGGTTCCTGCTTTAGTCACCTACACTGAGAAAATAGCTGGTCTTAGTATTAGTCTTAATCAGACTGGTTTCAGAGAGAGATTTTTGTCAGAACAAATCCCTTTTGCACATGGAATACTTGTTGACCTTAGAAAGTGTTGATGGATTCTAGGGTCAGTTTTACAGTTTTGCAAATAAGAGTTTATTGCATATGAAAGAAATACCTTTCAGCAGATCTCTCCAAACTAGTGTTTCGTGATTAGCTCTTGAGCCAGTATGGCTGTTGAGGGCCAGGAGGAGGGAGAGAGTAGGAGGAAGAAAAAGGTACAAAGCAAAGGTCTGGCCTGGCCTGCTCAGCGTAAACATAAAGGTGGTGTGCCCTGACCAGGGTGAAATAGGATCTCAATAAGAGGGGGTATTAAGTTTCTGAGGAGAAAATTACATTAACAGCAGTGGCAGCTTTTAGGACAGCGGGAGGGAAGAAAGCAGAGGGAGAAAAGCAATGGAGAGGGGTGAGTGTTTCTGATGCGTAGAATCTGTTCACTAATGTAAACACATCTTCTCAGGAAGTGGCAGGGCAGTGGTGATAGATGAGGGCTCCCAGAGGGAGAGAGAGCTAGTAATCGCTACGAAGATGGAACCCAGGAATTTTTCTCCAGCTTTGTTAGGTCACCAGGAGAGAGGAAATGTAGGAAAAGAAATGATGGATAAGAGGGGATGCAGCATCCTACAGGAACTCTTGGATATCACCTTCCTGTCAGATGATGACCCTATTGTCTCATATCTTGTTTGAACATGCTGTGGATGTTCGGTGGCTGCTTTAACTTTAACATTCTCTTCATTTGTGTTCTTGCCTGCAGATACTTCTTTGCAGTTTTGGCCATACTGACATTGTTGGGGGTCCTTAATGGTTTGGTGCTTCTTCCGGTACTGCTTTCCCTCATGGGCCCCCCAGCTGAGGTCGTACCCGCTAACAATGGCAATCATTTGCAAAGTCCCTTTCCTGAGCCCATGCCTCCTCCTATGAACCACCACGGGTATTACGCTGGGTACATCCCCAAGGGACCACGTCAGGCATTCTCCGAGACCTCTGATTCCGAATACTATTCTGAAACCACAGCCACCTCTGGCATCGGTGAGGAGGAGTACAAGTACTGTGACAGGAGCGCATACATCACGTCTCCAGCTCAACCGCCAACCTCTCATATCCTGCTTGAAGCCAGCAAGAACCCCAGCTTCCCAAAGCTCACAGTGAGTCGACCTGACAGAAAAAATTCTGAATCAATGATGTAGCGCTTGAGCACTTTTGTAATGTGTTTGTGCTTGTTCTTGCTTCCAAGGTGGTGAAACCTTTTAACGAAAACAGCTCTAAAGGACAGAACAGTGAGTCCAAGCAGAATGCAGCCAACTCGGTCAGTTCACAGATCACACGGTGGGACAAAAAGCATGAGTATCAAGGACAGAGGCGACAACATTTACCTAGCGACAGGACCCACTGTCCTCGCAGGACTACTCAGTGTGGCCCAGGGCCACAACCAGGGAGAGGGCAGCAGCAAAACAGGACTACAGCCCCAGCCCACAACCCTGGGGCATTGCAGCGCCCTAACAATGCAATCACCATGGTTACAGCAACAGCCTCTGTGACAGTGGCAGTGCACCCCAGTTTGCCGGGGTCGTACCAGGGTTACATGCACAAGGGGTTTGAGGATAACGAGTCAGACTCTTTTGACGACTCTAAGAGGACTTCTCAAATGTATGGGAAGGCTACACATTATAAGAGGGACTCTTTGGAACTTCAAGATCTGGAATCAAGAGAAAAACCAGCATCAAGCTAACCAGGCACTAGGTAAAGACTCTGACGTTCTCATAGCTTTCAAATTTTTTTTTATTCATTTGTTTGACGGTTCTCAGAGAGCCAAAGTAAACACATGGCCTCATTGGAGGAGACAGGTCAATGGACAGCAGTTTCCACTGTACGTCTGGAATTCTCCAAGCAGATATGACAAAGATGAACCTTTTCCCCTCTTTTTTTCTTTCTTAAGCCTAAGGTTCTTGTAGATGTGACAGAAGCAAAAATGGTCAGAGGGTGGGAGGTTAAAAGAACATTACAGACTTTTTTTCCAGATTCTGTTCCTCTTTTTTTTACCTCCAGAAGTCTGAACCACAGCTGAATTGTCTCTTTTTAGTGTAACCATTAAACTAGAGTGCTCTCTAATTTTCTCATGCACTGTCTTTCTTGTGGTGAATCAGAGCCCTCCCTCAATGCTCTGAGCTGAAGCACAGAGGCACAGACACCCTCACAGCCCTGCAGCCTATTAGTGAGCACTGCATGTTAACACGCAAGCCAGTATACAGGGCAAAACTGCTACAGCTCTTCTAAGCCTTATATCTCTATCCTTTACTGCTAGCTCTCACCCATGAGCTAAAGCCTGGGAAACCTCATTCACCACCCTCTCCCTTGGCCCCTTCATTCAAACATACATTTTCGGCACTGCTTCCAGCCTTAAGCAACTCTGCACCACTTCACACTGTTCCACCAGACCCGCTAGTGCCCGTGCCAACCAGACCTCCATGTTCTTGGCTCTGGAGGTGGAGGGCGGTTTTTCCTGCTAGTCTTCAGCACTGGATTGAGGTTCCTGCTTTAGTCACCTACACTGAGAAAATAGCTGGTCTTAGTATTAGTCTTAATCAGACTGGTTTCAGAGAGAGATTTTTGTCAGAACAAATCCCTTTTGCACATGGAATACTTGTTGACCTTAGAAAGTGTTGATGGATTCTAGGGTCAGTTTTACAGTTTTGCAAATAAGAGTTTATTGCATATGAAAGAAATACCTTTCAGCAGATCTCTCCAAACTAGTGTTTCGTGATTAGCTCTTGAGCCAGTATGGCTGTTGAGGGCCAGGAGGAGGGAGAGAGTAGGAGGAAGAAAAAGGTACAAAGCAAAGGTCTGGCCTGGCCTGCTCAGCGTAAACATAAAGGTGGTGTGCCCTGACCAGGGTGAAATAGGATCTCAATAAGAGGGGGTATTAAGTTTCTGAGGAGAAAATTACATTAACAGCAGTGGCAGCTTTTAGGACAGCGGGAGGGAAGAAAGCAGAGGGAGAAAAGCAATGGAGAGGGGTGAGTGTTTCTGATGCGTAGAATCTGTTCACTAATGTAAACACATCTTCTCAGGAAGTGGCAGGGCAGTGGTGATAGATGAGGGCTCCCAGAGGGAGAGAGAGCTAGTAATCGCTACGAAGATGGAACCCAGGAATTTTTCTCCAGCTTTGTTAGGTCACCAGGAGAGAGGAAATGTAGGAAAAGAAATGATGGATAAGAGGGGATGCAGCATCCTACAGGAACTCTTGGATATCACCTTCCTGTCAGATGATGACCCTATTGTCTCATATCTTGTTTGAACATGCTGTGGATGTTCGGTGGCTGCTTTAACTTTAACATTCTCTTCATTTGTGTTCTTGCCTGCAGATACTTCTTTGCAGTTTTGGCCATACTGACATTGTTGGGGGTCCTTAATGGTTTGGTGCTTCTTCCGGTACTGCTTTCCCTCATGGGCCCCCCAGCTGAGGTCGTACCCGCTAACAATGGCAATCATTTGCAAAGTCCCTTTCCTGAGCCCATGCCTCCTCCTATGAACCACCACGGGTATTACGCTGGGTACATCCCCAAGGGACCACGTCAGGCATTCTCCGAGACCTCTGATTCCGAATACTATTCTGAAACCACAGCCACCTCTGGCATCGGTGAGGAGGAGTACAAGTACTGTGACAGGAGCGCATACATCACGTCTCCAGCTCAACCGCCAACCTCTCATATCCTGCTTGAAGCCAGCAAGAACCCCAGCTTCCCAAAGCTCACAGTGAGTCGACCTGACAGAAAAAATTCTGAATCAATGATGTAGCGCTTGAGCACTTTTGTAATGTGTTTGTGCTTGTTCTTGCTTCCAAGGTGGTGAAACCTTTTAACGAAAACAGCTCTAAAGGACAGAACAGTGAGTCCAAGCAGAATGCAGCCAACTCGGTCAGTTCACAGATCACACGGTGGGACAAAAAGCATGAGTATCAAGGACAGAGGCGACAACATTTACCTAGCGACAGGACCCACTGTCCTCGCAGGACTACTCAGTGTGGCCCAGGGCCACAACCAGGGAGAGGGCAGCAGCAAAACAGGACTACAGCCCCAGCCCACAACCCTGGGGCATTGCAGCGCCCTAACAATGCAATCACCATGGTTACAGCAACAGCCTCTGTGACAGTGGCAGTGCACCCCAGTTTGCCGGGGTCGTACCAGGGTTACATGCACAAGGGGTTTGAGGATAACGAGTCAGACTCTTTTGACGACTCTAAGAGGACTTCTCAAATGTATGGGAAGGCTACACATTATAAGAGGGACTCTTTGGAACTTCAAGATCTGGAATCAAGAGAAAAACCAGCATCAAGCTAACCAGGCACTAGGTAAAGACTCTGACGTTCTCATAGCTTTCAAATTTCAAATCCCAATACTAGAGAATTACGTAGTTTAGATTGTTATTAAAATGCAGACAGCTGTCTGTATGTCATAACGATGTTCTATCTTTTGCATGTGTTACAGGTGGTACATGGATCCAAGCAGCCAAAGATTGCTAGACTGCTCCCAGCCCCCACATCCCTTTGTCTGGAATCTCTGGCTGTTTTGGGAAGTTCCCAACCCCAGCCCGGTGTCTTTTATCTCTTTGAACTGTACGTAGACCTCACACAGACAAGAGGATTTATTTAAAAATTATTAAAAAGGTCTTCTTAGACATTTTATATATA
>NW_015505453.1:934783-938311 GCF_001515645.1 Sinocyclocheilus grahami | reverse complement strand
TTTTTTAAATACTAAAAAGAGGGAAACTATTTTAAAATGTGCTGAATAACTTGTGCATTCTCTTGTGTAAATGTAAGATGTATAAGAGGATTTGGAGGCCTTGTTCCCTCCATTGTATAGATTATAAAATGCGCTATATGTAAAATAAGTGAAATGATATTAGGTTATTGAAATGCAAGGTCAGTGTTCTCTTTTATTCCTTTTTTTTTGCTGCTACACTTCAAAATTAAGATGACGTGTCTTTAAAAATATGCAGTACCCCTTTCCCCAACATAAGCCAAGATTTAACTTTATATGAACAAGTTCTTAAACTGCAGCCAATAGGAAGCTTATCTGTATTGTTCAAAGATGTAGACTTATCTTTGATTGCACTGTACAATATCAAGACCTGTATACATAACAGTTTTTCTCAGTTAAAATTTCCTGTTTTTTTCCTTTAGCCTATTTATTTTTCTTTTTACTGACATCAACCATTGTGCCTTCTTAACTTTTATTTTCTTACAAAATTAATTTGTCAAACTGTTAATACATCACTATACTGTTAAGGGTCAACATTGTCACTGACATGGACTATCAGTGTAATGTTATCATCTGTTTTATGACTTCTCATAGTTTTACACATCCTTTTAATTGTGAAATGGTCTATGTCTAGTACAGTTTGCAATGAACAGCAGGAATATGGGTCTAGTGTTTCCTGTTACATTGTTCCATTATATACTAATTTGCAGTCTACATTTATATACTTGAAGGGGTGGTTAAATGACACTTTTTTATTTTCTTTTATGGTTATTTTAGCCATACATGAGTAAGCTTCAGTTTATCACTATATATGCCCCAGCTAAAGTTTGGGAGACATCAGGTAAACATGTTGTTTACCCAAATATCAGTCAGAAAGGGAAATTTGCATGTGTGCAAAAGGAGATTTTTGTTTGTTTGTTTGTTACCTCTTTTTGTCATCTTGTTGGCTGCTTTGTAAATAGCAAAAGCCCTGCGCAATTGTTTACCTGGTAGTTGCCCACTGGGCTTCTCCCACAAGGCCAGTGTAGGGACAGATAAACAGCTCTGGTGCTAGTCTTCCTAGTATTCTGTCTGCAATTCAGTTATCTTTCTTAGGTCCAATTTCTGATAAAAGCTCACTCATTCAGTATTGGTCATGTCACTGCCATATTAAATGCAGGGAAAAGGTGTTAATGTAAGTGGCAGCTTCTCTCACTCTCCTTTTCTTTCTCTCTCTTTATTTAACAAAATGTTTTTTAACAAAAAAAAAAACAGGTAGCTACTGTATCTGGAAAACAAAGCAACACAAAATAAGTAAAATAAAGCACATGTACAGCTTGAGGACAGAAGTGGCTTGGGCAAATAGGAGACAAGGGTAGGGGATGGGGGTCCTGCATAGGGGTTTTGTTTCAAATGTATGTCATGCCATATAAATTATTTATATTATATTTTTATTTTTGTAGTTTGTACAGATGTTAGTCACTAGACTGAAGTTATATTTTTAAAGAGTAAATATATTATAAATATAAATATAATATTATATCTATTTGTTTCAGAGATTTTTTGTTGTTTTATTTTGGGGGTGGGGGGAGTTTGGGTGGAGCAGGCTTTGAAATCTTCATATTGCTGTTGGAAATAATGAAGCAAAGGGGTGGCTACGATTGTCCACCTTGTGTAGGCTCTTTGCCTTTCCTTCTTCATGTAAAGATTTGAAGAGTTTCTGTTTTTGTTGTTGTCTAAAACACTGTGACTTCAGAAAACTTTGAGGAAAAAAGAAAAGAAAAACCATTTGTGACCATCATTTCTTTCACCCTTTATAGGAATTCAACTAACAAAATAAAAAAAATAAAAAAAATCTTATCAGCTCTTATCGTTTTTCTTTGATGGCTGCTTTTTGTTTGAAACATTATCATATTTTGATATTGTTTGTATACATTATACCAAACAAATTTTGTCATTCGAAACAAAAAGCCACACTATTTTGGGTGACTAAATACTAAAAAGATATGAGAGGTGATAAGGTGAGGGGAGGGAAGGCAGTTTAGATGTATCAGCTTCACACTTCCTGTTTTATTGTTGTGACTCCCCAGGCTAGTGTCCTCAGTACAATAAGCCCACCAATGAAGATGAAAGGCATGTGCTGTAAATTCCTCGGCTTCACACAACACGGTTCATCTGTCAGCTACCTCGGGCCTGTCTGAATCTGATACACCTCTAGCTTTTAAAGTTACTGTCGAGGCCCCTTAGTATCAGGAAAGACAGAGAGCGGGTCAAGGGTTTTGCCTCATGAAGTCAGAGAGCAGCGATTGAGGCCGTGGGGCACGATCACGTTCTACATGTTAGGGTTTCGGTTTCTCAAAAGGAACGTGCTGAAAGCTGCTGCCTTGTCAAAACTACTGATGTGAAACTACAATACCTTGCAAAGCATTTACAATATCTATGTTTACATGCACCCAAATGATATAGTAATCGGATTGCTGGCTCAATCACATTTAAAAAAGCCTTCATGTAAGCATCTTAATGGATCTGACTGAGCTTGATCTGAATTAAATTTCAACTGGATTGAAAAAGGGAGTGTAGACATGAAATATTTCAGGCAATAGGAAAAAAACAGCAAATGCTTGAATCCAACCATCTTCTCAATCAGATTCATCATGTGCATTGCAGTTTGTTTATAATACGATCTCTGATGTTTACATGCATTTGACTTATTTCTAACATTCCTATGTTTATTTTCAACGAATGAAAACTCTTCTGAGCAGCATTTCTGGATTCATTTAGCTTGACGAAAATTAGTGCATGTAAGTGTACCTATTGAAAAATGCTTTTACAATAGAGGTTTGTGGGCCAACAAGCAAATCAAAGTTTAAAGGCACTATCAGATATCATTCAAATGTTAGGTTAAGGTGGCCTCTGCATTAATGTATATAACAGGATTTGGTGGACAATTTTAATGTGACTTTAGACTGTATCCTCTGGCATTTAACAGGTTATAAACACCAAAGCAAGGTAGGAAAATTCTTGATGTATGTGCCAAGATGCAGAGCAATAAATTAGAATGTCGTGGAAAAGTTCATTTATTTCAGTAATTCAACTCAAATTGTGAAACTCGTGTATTAAATAAATTCAATGCACACAGACTGAAGTAGTTTAAGTCTTTGGTTCTTTTAACTGTGATGATTTTGGCTCACATTTAACAAAAACCCACCAATTCACTATCTCAACAAATTAGAATATGGTGACATGCCAATCAGCTAATCAACTCAAAATACCTGCAAAGGTTTCCTGAGCCTTCAAAATGGTCTCTCAGTTTGGTTCACTAGGCTACACAATCATGGGGAAGACTGCTGATCTGACAGTTGTCCAGAAGACAATCATTGACACTCCTCACAAGGAGGGTAAGTCACAAACATATATTTGCCAAAGAAGCTGGCTGTTCACAGAGTGCTGTATCCAAGCATGTTAACAGAAAGTTGAGTGAAAGGAAAAATTGTGGAAGAAAAAGATGCACAACCAACCGAAAGAACCGCA
>NW_015505453.1:905572-934698 GCF_001515645.1 Sinocyclocheilus grahami | reverse complement strand
AAAAGCAACATCACTGCACACGTTTACCAAGAAATTTTTGAGCACTTCATGCTTCCTTCTGCTGACCAGCTTTTTGAAGATGCTGATTTAATTTTCCAGCAGGATTTGGCACCTGCCCACACTGCCAAAAGCACCAAAAGTTGGTTAAATGACCATGGTGTTGGTGTGCTTGACTGGCCAGCAAACTCACCAGACCTGAACTGTATTGTCAAGAGGAAAATGAGAAACAAGAGACCAAAAAATGCAGATGAGCTGAAGGCCACTGTCAAAGAAACCTGGGCTTCCATACCACCTCAGCAGTGCCACAAACTGATCACCTCCATGCCACGCCGAATTGAGGCAGTAATTAAAGCAAAAGGAGCCCCTACCAAGTATTGAGTACATGTACAGTAAATTATGAAGTATTCTAATTTGTTGAGATAGTGAATTGGTGGGATTTTGTTAAATGCCAAAATCATCACAATTAAAAGAACCAAAGACTTAAACTACTTCAGTCTGTGTGCATTGAATTTATTTAATACACAAGTTTCACAATTTGAGTTGAATTACTGAAATGAACTTTTCCACGACATTCTAATTTATTGAGATGCACCTGTATTAAAAAAGAGCAGTATTTAGATAAACTCCTGAAAATATGCGAAATATCTTCACTGGAGGTCCGAGCTTTCAACAGGTTCCGTTGGGAAGCACTGAGATTAGGACAGCTGATGTAGTTTAACTACATCTTCCTGAGGAGCTCTGTGACGTACTGAACATGCTCCGAGTGAGGAAACTAGAGAGAGAGAGAGCTGATCGCTGGAGCGATAGGGCTGTCTCTCATTCATGTCTGGCTTTGGCAGCGTATCGTGAGCTGCGGGAGCCAAACGGCACTGGCACTGTGTGATTCAAAATGGGGGGTCTGACTCTCTCCCTCCCATTCCATTCTATAAATTTTATCAGAGCAGATTGAGACTGAGATTTAAAGACAGAGCAGTGTGTGTGTGTGTGTGTGTGTGTGTGTGTGTGTGAGAACACAACTGTTAGAGCAGTTTAGAGAGAGCCGTGCTGCAGAGATGGAGGGCAGCAGCTGGCACAAACTGAAAGAATCTTTTAAATAGTCTGCAGTGTACGGGTGAGATAACAGCTGACACCTTTAACAACAGATAGCTGCGTCTGGATGGTAACAATCGGAGCAAAGCAGTGTCTATATGGGGCAGGCAAAAAGGGGAGGAAAAAAATTGGGTGAGAACAAAAGAAGGAACACATGATCTGCTGTGTTGCTTGGGTGGCCAGAGGATGAGCACCCATTGTTGGTTGAATTCAATAGGGCTGATTAGTTAGAAGTGTGTGTGTGTGTGTCTGTGTGTATGCGTTTTTGTGACAAATGAGGACATAAATTTGTATAATGACAACGGTATGACATAGGTATTACAAGGAGAAGGTGACTTTTCAGGACATTACCTTACCTTAGGACATTACATTACATTATGTCCCCACTTTTAAAAACGCTTATAAATCACACAGAATGGAGTGTATTGAAAATCTGAAATGGCACAAAGTCTCCTGTAAGGGGTAGGTTTAGGGGTAGGGTTGGTAAAGGGCAATAGAATATACGGTCTGTACAGTATAAAAACCATTACGCCTTTGGGATATCCCCACTTTTCACAAATGTAAACCTGTGTGTGTGTTTTACATTTATGGTGACTGGCACGGGTCTCTCTCTCTCTCTCAGCATGACTGTAAATGGGTAAAAAGATTACATTTATATTCACTGTTTATCTGTTTTAACCAGTATTATGGTTGATGTGGATGGATTGGATGGTTGATGTGGCTGGAATGGGGTGTTGGTGATGAAAATTTAATTAAAAGGCTGGCCTGTATCTTTAGATATGGGACAAAAACAAGTCCTACAATTTTACCGGAACATTGAAATTAGAGATGATCAAAATACTGTTTAAAAGTTTGGAGCAATACTTCAATTTTTTCAAATTGGCTAACCGAGACTTGTCATAGCACTTGCTTATTATTGCTCTTTGGTTTGGATTGCTTCTAGTGTCCTCAGTTGGATAAAAGCGTCTGCTAAATGACTAAATGAAAATGTAAATAAATGCTGGTCTTTTGAACTTTTTATTCACTCAGGAATCCCGAAAAAAAATCAGTTTCCCTAAAAAATTAAGCCGCACACTTTTCAACCCTGATAATAATAACAACGTTTCTTGAGCACCAAATTAACATATGATTAATGACTGAATAATCACATGAATAAATTACATTTTAAAATATATTAAAATAGAAAACAGTCACATTAAATTTGAATAATATTTCACAGTATTACTATTTTTACTGTATTTTTGATCAAATAAATGCAGCCTTGTTGAGCATAAGAGATCTTATGACCCCAAACCGTACATCAGTAATGTATATAACACAGAAGTATTTTTTTTTTATTAAATATTTTTCGCATTCATAATCACACGTCCATTATGATCATCCTAATCATTATTTTAAGATATTTTCATCACATTTATGAAAACATTTCAAATCAGTACACCAGAAAACCAATATGGCTCCTGCATTTAAAACATATATATAATGAAAGAAAGTAAAATAACATTGCCAATACTGCCAGTTGTTTTGTCCTGGTAAGAATCAATGCAGTATTATGATGTCTAAACAAGTCCAGTATTAAAACCATTGCAGAATTTCTGGGTATTAAAGAACCTAAACCAAAGCCCTTCATATAATGATACCACAGGAAGTGCTCTGAAGTTTCTCAGCCTGTGTCCATCTATAGGTCTTGTTTATAGGTCTTGATAGTTGCTAACTATCATCATTAGTTCACTGACCTCATAATACAGAGCACAGATCAATATTTGCAGAAATTGCTTCAAACTAACAAATGTGTTTGCAATTTCTAGGTCCTGTTTCAACGCAGGAATAATATGAATTTTCAAGGCGGCCCCTGCAGTGTAAACATGTTTTAAATAAACAGGAACTAACGTAATGCTCTTTTAATTGATTCATTCTGCCCAGCAATGTTTACAGAAGGGCCTAAATATGAACTTGTAATGCAAATCCAGCATTTAGAAGTGGTTTGTTTGGTTAATACAATAACAGTTTGAATGCCAGCCATGTTAGAGTTGCATTGTGTGCTTCAAGGGCTTTATTTGGGGATGTAAATCTTTCTAGACTGCTCTCTACAAATTGTACTGCAATTCGCAGGGCAGAGCTGTCTATGTTCGAAATAGGAGAGGGAATAATCATAAAGCGGTTGTGCGCGGTATGGCACTCTGGGTAAAAGACCATCAGATTATAATTAAACACATTTGAGAGGCAATAAAATGTAATGAACGTAGTAAGGAGACTGGCAGAGCCATTTTATGTGGCCAGCACAACATGTTGTGTAGCGCTGAAAGCCACGCCATATGTGTCCTCGGGTGCTCTGGGTTAAAACGTCTGTCCATATATGGTAGCTGTAGCACTTTTTTGAAACATATTCACAGTACTGACATGGAAGTGGCCTTGTGGGTAATGAAGACAATCCAAAGATGTGTGCTCAAGCTTTTTTTGCAGGGCAAGTTACATTATGGTTAAAATTTCTTTCTTTTTTTTATTATTAAATATTAGGGTTTTGTCTCATGTTTGCAACACCGAGGGAGAAAAAAACTAATTTACTTATCAAGATTTATATATAAAACATTAACTGTAAATGACAGGTTTGGTCTTTTAAAAACTTTGAAAGCAAAACAGATGGTTCTGGTAAATGACATTCTTTGTAGCTGCTTACAGCTTGACTCAAGGTCAAGCAAACTTGTGTGATTTAAAACACAAAAAGCTTTACTCAAAAACAGATTTTTACCGGTAAACAGAATTAGTGTTAGTATTAAACCACTTTCTGTAATTGCAGTGTAGTTTTGCAGCCAGATTTGAAGTGTAATGTTTATGAGCGTTTAAAATAGTTCACGTTTTAGTGCAAAAAAATGCAAGACTTTACAAGCACATGCATTAACTTGGAAGTAGAAGTTTTGAATCTCGAGTTATGAAGGTGTTTAATCACTAGGAGGTGCTGTTCAGACTATAATAAAGACTGAAATATGAAAAACAGCAACCCACTACAGTCAAATTCAGCTTTCATACAATTTTAAAAAAGTGAACTGTGTTTTAAACTTTAATTATAGTCATATTAAATTGGTTAAACACTCTAAAAAGTACTTGTAAACGTGGACACTTGTAAACTAACATAGAAAGACACTTTAAATGGTGTTCTCATAGGCTACAAGGGAGTTCTCGCCCTCATTCAGAGCTATGTATCCAGTCTGGCATGTTCGGCCCAAAGGGACAGGGCCAAGGCACAAGGAGGCCCAATATTCCAAACAAAATGCCTCTCATCGCCTAAATTCATCACTGCAGCGGAGACAGGCGAGTCCTTCTTTCTCTGGATGTTTAAATGAAAGAGTGTAAGCATGTATGTGTTGACTGGTCCTGCGTGGGTTTTCTGGCCTCTGGGATGATCCACAGAGAACCAGCTAGTTTTTCTTTAAGTCTTTAACACTATTAATTAGACTTAAGTATTCCAGAGAGCTGTGTAATAATACAAATTGACCACAGAACTACAAAACTGAACTGTAAAGCAGGAAGACTAAAGCATGTGTCGCATTCAGATTATAGTGTGTGATGTTTGTTTTTATGTTTCACAAGCAAAATTGAATAACATGTTACAATTTCTATTCCTCGCAGAGTGTATTTATATAAGTCTAAAAAAAATAACGTCTGCATGAGTTTTAATAATACACCCTCTTTGTTAGACTCTGTGGTTTGCACACCTGTGTTGACGGGCACGCTGTCCTCTAGCCGCCTTGAAATGGAAGCATAAACAAGCATATCCAGCTGGGGAAACCCAGACTCACCACAGCCCCGCAGACAGGCCTGCCGCCAGCGACTGTATCTTTTCACATAGACACACGCATTTGATCATTCCATCTGGAAAAGAATAGCAAAAGGATCTCAAAAGACATAGGAAACATTATAAATTAGCATTAGAAATATTCAACAATTCCTAGAAAACAGTGAAGCATTCATGAACAAAATCCAATATTAAAACACCTCTGTGAATATATTAAATTCTGATGCCCAGTGCTGGTGCCAATGAGCGTGCCAGACGATGCCAAACTGCATGAAATATAAGCAAGCTCCAATGTGGCTGACTCTGAAAGTATTCTGATGCTTCAGGGCCAAATAAGACACTGGGAATTTCCTAGTGTGCTGCACTGATTTTTAAATGAGTAAACATGCTAAAGCAAATAAATAAAAATGCAAATGAACGCCACAACATTATTACAACAGCAGAAAATGTGATTTTTAATGCAACATTCATGGGTGAGTTCTGTGTGCATAGTTTGACTGCCCTCTATTGGTAACTACATGTTATGTGCATGACAACAAATTTAGCATAATTTGAAACACTGCACCCTTGTGACTAAATCCAGAACAGTTCAAGTTAATAACCATAAGAATGGCAACATCTGTTATTATAATTGATCAACTTTTGAAGCTGATTAAAAATAACGTTTTTCAATCACTTTAATTGCATGTGGGGATGTTCAAGAAGATTTTTTATTTCAACAAATGTTTAGATGAAATGACTCACCCTCGTGTCGTGACAAACCCATAGCATGCTCTTAATTTTCCTGTTCCAAGAAATATTTCTGAATCATCATGCAGGTCTTTTATGGTGGCCACGTGGCATAAGCTGCAAAACAAAATTGTATACTCGTGCGCAATATTCTAAATTATAGTTTGTGTGAGGAACCCATTACAAATTAAGTCATTATTCACTGATTATTTTAAGTAGTCGGTATCTGAAGCACAACTACTATCGGATCATCGAGTGAACTGAAATCGAGAACCGGATTCGTGAACCACTTTAGAACCGGTTCTTTGTAATGAACCGATTGTTTGGCTTTTAAATTGGCCTGAACGACTCACAAATCAGCACTCAACTGTCGGAAGGTTCAGGTTGGAAAGTTTTCGAATAAATGGCTATCTAGAAATTATTAATTTATCAGTTGCCTTCAAAGAAATTAAAATTTGTATTTAACGTTATGCTATTCAAACTAGTGCTAATGGAAAAGCTTTGAACTGTTCACTTACAACCAGCCTTCAACGTTGAAACAAAAACTGACCATATTTCAACGTTGAACGCTGGGTACGGCATGTATTTAAAGTCTTTGAATAGTTCTAAGGTTATGTCTCCAAATGTGTGACTGACTTTTTTCTTAAATTTATGTATTTTCTGTTTGTTTGTTTTTTCTTTCCCTTGCTCCCATGTCATTAATATGTATTTGGTTGTAATGTTTTGTTGTTTAAAGCATAATGAAAAAGTTAAGAACTGACTGGAAGGAAAGTTCAAAACTTAATCCTGTAATCTATGGTTCTTACACAGAAAGCTTTTTCATATTTAGAGACTGTATATATGTTGTAAAATACAGTCAATCACATCATAGACTGTGTATGCGAAAGAAAAAAGAATTGGAGTAATGTAAGGCATGTGTTTATAGAAAGGCTCTTCTCCAAACACCATAACACCATTTAGGCAGGCCTGCCACAGGTCTGGCACTGACGGACACTTTCCCCTTCCAGATCCATTCACAGACAATCCAGAGCCACAGAATGACAGAGAAGAAAGAAAGGGGTCAGAAGGAAAAGAAAAACAGAGGTTGTTCTGCATGCTCCTCCGATGGGCTCGCTGGGTGGTTTGTCTGTTTATTTAGTCTGTGGAGGTGATGGGAACTGAGCATTGGCCACTGCCAATTTTCTCCACACTGAGAAAATATTCATGTGGACAGCTGGAAGCCAGAGAGCAGAGTCAAACAGACTCAGGGCCAACGGATACAAGACCCAGTTCGCATGAAACACATTTCCAAATCGAAAAGCCCAGCAAGAACTCCTTCAGCGCTCTCGTCTTCTTTAAAATGCATGGTGGATAACCGAACTGAAGAAACCATGTCTGTAACAAGCCAGCAGTCCTTTTTAGCTATTCTAAGAGTGTTGTTTCAGAAGCAAAGCTAGGTAGTTGCATCCCAAGAGGATAACGAAACCACAACGCAACACTGAATTAAAATGATTTCAGACTCTTAAAACCACTGAAGGATTGAATCAGAATCAACACTTAAGGTCTCAGGAAGTTAATTAAGGTTTGTCTGAGGTGAACCTCCAAGCCCCTAAACGTGCGAGTGAGGATAATTTTAAATCAGACTAAAAAGGATTGAACAAAACGTTTATTTAACAGAAAATGTTAATCAGTTGACCACAACATGACGGACATGTTAAAATATACATTCTGAACAATTATTTTACGTTGAAACATATTTAACGACACATGAACACATAACCAAAACAGCACTGGACAGCAACTATACACTGAAAATTAGATTTCACAAATGACAATTTATTACGGATTAAACAAAGTTTTGTAAAACGAATACAGCAGTATGTGTACATCACATGTAGTGCTAGAACAAGATACATATTCCCCATTTTAGTGCAATATATGTAGCACAGCTATATGCATTTACAGAGTGGGGGTGGGAAATGCCACCCAAAGAGCTCAGAGGAAGCGGTTGAGCTTTTAGGCCTCACACTGAGATGTGGGGCCACCCACTCACAGGCCGATTTTGTTTATTTTCATCCTTTGAGGTAAACTGTTCAGTGTGAGCTGTTTATTGGGCCTTTGATTTGTCATGTGTCAGCTTGTGCTTGCAGGGCAAGTGTATACACTGGTTGTGGCTTGTATATAGTGGTGGTTTGGAGGTCAAGGCTGGGGAGGGGGTGATGGGAAGGATGGGTGGTATGAAGCGGTGCTCAAACCGCCTCTCATTTTGGCGTCATCAGGATAAAAAAAAAAAACGCAGTTCCAAAACGGAGACGTGAAAGGAGTAAGAATCCAAATGCATGTAAATGAAGCACAAACAGCTGATGATTCATAAAGACGGCCTTGACTAACCAGGACACAGCATTCAAAATGTGATTTACAAAAGATTCAAGATGAGGGAACCTTTATTCAGTACACAAAAACAATGAAAACATACACAAAACAAACACTTGATATATCTCTAGCCAGATAAGATTACTAAAATAACAAATTGAAGTTGCATTAGCTTTTGTAAGAGGTTTCTTTGCAGATGTTCGCAGCTGAATCTCATCTTAGATTAGTTTGGTGACATCCTGACCCTCTGTTCTGCTTCAATAGCTGATCTCAAAGCCTGGTAAGACTCTACAACACGGAGAAGAAAAACAATTTCAATGCTCAGCAAGAAATGGCAGGCTTTTTCTCAACACCCGCTCAAACCACACAATTTGTGTCACTTCAACATGTATTGAAACTCAACCAAGTTATGACATAAACTGAGATGTGTATGAGGAGAGGGAGTAGTAATATTGAGGTAAATGTGTTACATATTCTGTGAGCAGGTGCAAGATGCTCTGGGGACCTTCAGAGGAAATACAATTTCCCTAAATAAAATGTACATTTCCTTTCAAAAGTCTAGACTTTTTTTTTTTTTTTTTTTTTAAAGAAATGAATACTATTCAGCAAGGATTTATTAAATTGATCATAAGCAACAGTAAAGACATTTCTAATGTTACAAAAGACTTCTATTTCATATAAAGGCTGCTATTTTGAAAAAAATGATCACGGTTTACAAAATATTAAGCAGCTTAACCGTTTTCAACATTGATAATTTTTTTTTAGTTGTGGCCTAATGGTTAGAGAGTTGGACTCGTAACCCAAAGGTTGTGGGTTTGAGTCTTGTACCGGCAGGGATTGTAGGTGGGGGGAGTGAATGTACATTGCTTTCTCCACCTTCAATACCACGACTGAGGTGCCCTTGAGCAAGGCACCAAACCCCCAACTGCTCCCCGGGCGCCGCAGCATAAATGGCTGCCCACTGCTCCGGGTGTGTGTGTTCACTGCTGTGTGTGTGCACTTAGGATGGGATAAATGCAGAGCACTAATTCCTAGTACGGGTAACCATACTTGGGGCCACATGTCACGTCACTTTTAAAAAAAAATAAGAAATAGTTCTTGAACACTAAAATGAGCATATTAGAATGATTTCTGAAGGTTCATGTAACACTGCAGACTGGAGTAATGGCTGCTAAACGTTCAGCTATACCATCACAGGAATAAATTACATTCTAAAATGTATTAAAATAGAAAACAGCTATTTTGAATTGTAATAATGTTACACACTATTACTGTATGAGCATGAGAAACATCTTTCAAAAACCACGTTAAAAAAAACAACCTTACTGACCCCAAACTTTTGAATGGTAATGTATGCGTCTATTTGGATTACAATGAAATACCTTGCAGTTTCCTCATGAAGGTGTCAATCTCTGGTAAATTTGCTACGATATCAAACGAGGGATATTCCATAGATCTTGCAACCTCACTGCACCCCTGGAAAAGGAATGAGAAACAGACATGAACACAAAACCCACTTATCCTATGACTCAACCAAGGTCTCTGAGCTGTTTAAAAAAAATGCTTGTCTGAAGAAATGCATTCAGGGGTAAACAAACAGCAAAAGGCGTTTTGTAACTTGATTGCTACAGGGAGTTTTGTAACTTTTTGAGTGATAGTGAGGTTTAAAACAAAGCCACCCACTCAGAGCAGGTGTGTTTACACAAAACAGGAAAGGCAGAAAGCTACAAACCTTCAGTTCTTCATAGAACCTCTCCTCCAGCTCAGACACTTGGGATATAGCCTCAAACGCTGGAAGAACAGACTCCTAAAAAATACGTACATTTTAGCGGTTTTGTACCACATTTCTCAGACTCTAAATAAATAAAATGTACACACAATTTCAAGACAGTTATTTAAATTGGATTAGATTATAAACCCACAATAGAAACTATTACGTTATAATAAATTGCTATACATTCAGAATTCATTTCATTCAGAAATAAAGGCAACTGGTTAAAATTTGTCTAATTCAGTAATTAGCATTCAAAATAAAAGCTCCATTTAACCACTTATAAATAATACAAAAACATCAAATTCATTTACCCCCAGTTTCACAGACAAGGCTTGAGCCTATAGACTAAAATTTAATTCTGAGCGGTTTTAACTGAAAGAAACTTACACTGACTGATCTTAAAACATATCAGTGCCTTTGTTTGGTCTCAAGATGCACACCAGTAATGCTTTTTGCTAAGGCATGTTAATAAAAAATAACTTAAATGTCCTAATTAAACTATGGCCTAATCCTGGCTTAGTCTAAACCCTGTCTGTGAAACCGGGCCTTAAGAGTTGTTGAGGAAAGTCCTGCCACTTAAATTTAATATTCACAGCCTGATTCACTCACCTCCTCTGAGGAGTCTCCTTCCTCAGAAAGCTCTAGTTTTGTACCATTCTCCACTGAAGTTCCCTTAGACACACCATTCAGTTCTTTTACCCTGTCAGAAACACCCACAAATGATTGTAATACCTAAATCGCACCACCAGAGGGCCTTCTCAGTCAATCAGAGCAACATCAGTTCAAATTGAGGAAGATAAAAAGCACCTGTTCGCATAACGTAGTGTATTCAGAGTGTATTCACAAGAGCTCATACCCGGCGAGATCATTGCGATCTGAAACAGGCAGAATGCAAAAGGAGATTCATTTTACAATAAATAATAGTATTCAATTCGAGCCCAAAAACACACACAGGCGAAAATTAATAATCACCCTAGCTCACTCTTACCATACAGGTCCTAGAGTTCTCTCCAATGAAGGAATCCCGAAGCACCTGGGTGAGTTTGCTCATCCTGAACGGGATGTGCTCGCTGTTCTGACCCAGAGACCGGATACATTCCTGAGGAGTCAGGCAAGACATGAACAACCTATTGCTTTAAAACTGTAAGTACCTTTGTGTTTATAAAAAGCGGTAAAAAAATGGGTACAGACAAAAATGGGTTTCTTGCAATATAAGTGAGCAGCAAACAAAAGCTATAATCATCAGCTGTATAAATAACCACCTCAGCTTTAACTGTAAAAAAACAAAACAGTAATTACCTCAGATATTAAGCAAAATTTAATAAAGAAATACATTTATTTTAATAAATTTATTTAATAAACTTAAATAAACGTGGCTGCAATATACATTTTTAATGAGCCGAAAAGAACATGCGTCACACCGCTGTTCATCAATTTGCACTGGCTACCTATAGCTGCTCGCATAAAATTCAAGGTATTAATGTTTGCCTACAAAACCACCACTGGCTCTGCACCCCTTTAGCTAAATTCATTATTTCAGACTTATGTGCCCTCTAGAAGCTTGTGTTCTGCAAGTGAACGGCACATTATTGTGCCATCCCATAGAGACACAAAATCACTTTCACTAACTTTTACATTAAATGTTTCCTCCTGGTGGAATGACCTGCCCAAAATCATCGGATCATTGTTGTTTTCACACCGCACGACTATCTGGGGTAGCATTCAGTTGCTGCTGTGTTCACATTGCACGATGGATCGGCGACAGGAGGCTCCACATGGCATGACTTTACAATAGGAAGAATCGCCAACAACTCTGTCTGGTTCGCAAACTATGTTTCACAACCAAACGTACGCGAGAAGTGATGAGGAAATAACGCAAGATCACGCTGATATTGTGGTCTATAAGTTCCCCCCGAACAAACAGTAACAGATGACTTCGTTATTAACAACATACTTCTGCTGGGAAAATTTTAAATACACAAATCTAAGTACTTGAAAGTGAAACCAACATTTTGTGCATTTTATAGAGTTTATTTCTTATACAAAAGCCCTCAAAGTGATGAAAAAAAATACAATAGGCTAAATCTTTTGTCATTTATAGAAGAATGTGATTTACAAGAAAAACCTTAGCCCTCTTTTATGTTTAGTTGTATTAAAAAAAAAAAAAAAGTTATATCTTCATGCACCTGTTCTGTATATTCTAATGCAAAAAATGTGCTGATATTACAAACGTTGTTTGCAGATTGCATTGCTTAATAAAAAATAAATAAAAACAAAACTCAAAAAACGTTCTCCCCAAACTTCCCTCTGCCCTTTATCTTGCTCTCTCATTGGCTGTAGGTCATCGCCGATTTATTTTTCAGTAAGAACTCATTTCACACAGCATGATTTTGAATTGCCGACAAGTCCAGATATTTAGCATGCCAAATATTTCACAGGCGTCGGCGATGCATTGGCAATCTAAGTACTTGAAAGTGAAACCAACATTTTGTGCATTTTATAATGAGCTTGTTTCTTATACAAAAACCCTCAAAGTGACGAAAAAGAAAAATGCAATAAATCTTTTGTCATTAATTGAAGAATATGATTTACAGGAAAAACCCTAGCCCCCTTTTATGTTTTATTATATATATATATATATATATATATATATATATATTTCTTCATGCACCTGTTCTGTAGCTATATTCTAATTTCTAATGCAAAAATGTACTGATATTGCCATGTTGCTTCTACATGGCTAACTGCTTAATAACAAGAAAAAAAAAGTCCTCCCCAAACGTCCCGTTGCCCTGTATCTTGCTCTCTCATTGGCTGTAGGTCATCTCCAATGTATCTTTCAGTCAGAACTCATTTCACACAGCAGGATTCTCTCAGATCGTGTCTTTGATAATTCACATTGCGTGATTGTCACTCGCGTGAAGGAGCACCGCTTTGCCTCCGATTTCGGGCATTTGTTGGCGATTTCGCAAAACCTGTCGGCGAGTGAAAATCAGGGCTAAAATCACACAGTGTGAACTCTGCATTAGCCATCTTCAAGAATCGGCTAAAAAAAAAAAATATCTTCCTTCTTTATTTGACCTTATAACTCTAGCAGTCTCTATTCTAATTCTATTCTTTAAAAAAAAAATACTTCCCCATTTAGACATTCAAAAAATTAAAAAAACAAACACTAGCTTCTCTAATCTTTATGTATTCTTTTTATTAATTATACAATTAACAAAAAAAAGAAAAAAGGCCTCTAACATTAGCTTTCTCTATTCTTTTTCTTTTTTGTTTTATTGGCAACACTTTACAATAAGGTTCATTAGTTAACAACATTAGTTAACATGAACCAAGCATGAACAGTACTTCTACAGCATTTATTAATTTTAGTTAATGTTCATTTCAGCATTTACTAATGAATTTGATTAAAATCACAAGTTGTTTGTTAACATTAGTTAATGCACTGTGAACTAACATGAACAAACAATGAACGACTATTTTTATTAACTAACATTAACAAAGATTAATAAGAGTGTAATAAATGTAGTGTTCATTGCAAAGCAAAGCACCTTCAAAGCCAGCAGGCTGCGGTTGATCTCTGCGGTCTCCACTATGGTGTGCCGATCGTTATTGCTGACATCAGTGCCACGCTCATTCCCAGCAAGGTCAACCAGCGAGAACTTCCCATGGAGAAAATTCCGCCGCCTTAGAATTACTTGCAAAACCGCATGTGAACGCGATGAGCTGGCATTGGCAAACGTTTGGCCAGACGTTCTGTTATAAGGTGAGGTACAGTTGTTATTGTTCATTCAAATTATTTAAAAGTTTTTGGTAAATGAAATAAGGCTAAAATAAAATACAAATTAGATGAAAAACTTAGAAATAAGAATAAATGTTGCCTAGTCAACTAACGGAAATGACTAAAATGAACTAAAGGTAAAATAAAATAATTAAAGCCATACAGAAATCATGCACATAAGATTACTAAAATTAAAGCTATATATATATATATATATATATATATATATATATATATATATATATATAGTGGACGTGGCTAATCTGTTTGGCTCAGTGTTTTGACGCGTTAGCACTGCGGCTTAAAGGCCGATACGATACGAGTTGGTAAACTACCTTTACTTACCACTCTATTATCTCGCTTGCCCATTCCTGCAGACTTTGCCTAAAAACCTGTAGGCCAAAATCTATGAAATCAGCCTTCTGTTTACATGGCTCTGGTGCTTGCGGTGGCTCCCAGTGTACAGCGAGAATGTCTGAATAATTGCCACCTAGCGGTTCCTCAGCAGCAAGGCGCGCTCAACATGAACACTAGGGGGCGCTTCCTCCTCGTCTTATTCTTCTTCTTTGGTGTTTTATTGGCGGTTGGCAAACCAGCTTATAGGTGCATTACCGCCACCGACTGGACTGGAGTGTGGATCAAGATTTATGCAATATATATGATGGCGAAAGAGGGGAACATAAAAAAAACAACATGCCTGTCAATATATGTATACATATACATACATACATATACACACACATATACACACACACACACACACATACACGCACATAAATAAAATCTAAATATTACAAAACACTATAAAAGCATATACATAATTCTAAAATAACAGAGCTATAGCATAAACAGTCATTTAAGACAAATGACATTTAAAGGGTTCACTTAAATTATTAATATTTTTAAGTTTTAATGGATTCATATTTACCTGCATGCACTTCCCCTCTCAATCATCTTGATGACATCATCAACAGATGACACGGGCACTTCCTGCAGGCCAACAACATTGACCTGCTGCTTCTCATCCTCCAAAACACGCAGCTTTGCTTTCTTATTCAGCAAGTCAAACACCTGCAGCACACAAACAGTTCACCATCATGCCTGAACAAGTACTTTATGCTTACAACCACAATCAAAACTCAAATCAGCATAAAACCAAATACTAATACCACACTTGTTTAATTGAGCATATAAAGTACACTAGTCTACGCATTTGGAAATTTTCACTTAAATGACAGAAAAGCAAAAACTCCACCATTTGTTTGACAAGACATTACAGAATTGTTTTGGAAACATGTAATACAATATGTACATACCTTGCCGTTGTAGATCTCAAAAAAGGTGACATACGGGCAAAGGTCCATATCAGCATATCTCTTTTGCATTAGGAGGGTAAATACATCCTGTGCTGTGAGGTATGCAGAGGGATTAATGCATAAGTAAACATGGATAAACGTAACAGGCCACTATGTAAAGTACATTTGACAGTTACAATCACCTGCCAGGGCGTAAATCCCTTTAGAACTGTTTTGGCTCTTTCCAGAAAAGTCTCCACCCATAGTCTGTAAGTAACGCTTTAGATGAAGAACATGGAAAAATGTTTGGGAATTTTGTTATGGGAGCACAAACAAAACAACTTACATGGGTCTTTCCACTGCCTGTTTGGCCATATGCGAAGCACGTCGCCATACCACCTTCGAAAATGGTCTTAACCAGAGGTTTAGCGGTGAACCTAAAGGTTCAATTCATAATCATTTGAATATTTTCTGTATTAAACTTTAATACTGAATAAACTGCCATGTTTATAACAAAATAATATTCCATTATTTAGGAAAAATCCTCCAAAAACGTAAATTCCGTCATCAGTTACTATTCTATGCAAATAATAAAGCATTGTTTCAGTTTCTCCAAAAAAGAAAAAAAGAAAAAAAAAAAAGGTTTGAATGACAGATTAGATCGTAAACTGATCTTTGAATAAACAACACTTGTCATGTTCATGGATGGTAATTAACATGATAAATGGTCATAAATTCCAAACAGAAACTCTAAACATGCATCTACCTGTAAAGCAAGTCATTAGTGGAATCTTCATCGAACGAGTAATCAAAATGAAATGTCTGATTCTCTAGGTACTTGGTTAGATCCACTTTCTGCTTGGGCTCATGCAACAGCAGGGCTCCATTACCAGGGATTGTGACCACATCAATCTCTTTCTTTGCCAATTCTAAACACAAATAAATGAGAAATGCGTAAGAAACTCGCAAAGAATCAATTTGATTTAATTAATGGGGTCATATGATGCGATTTCAAGTTTTCTTTTCTCTTTGTCTTTAAAAAAGCACTATATGACCTTTACAGGCACAATATGTAAGATTTTCGTAATAAAATATCCAAAAACTACTTGCACAGTGTGATATATTTCATGCAGTTGTGTACTTAAGTTATCCCAAAAGTTCCCAAGGATTTGTAAATCCATAGAAATTCCAATTTTCAATAATGACTCGTCCCTGGTCATTGTCGCCTATCAATGACATAATAAAGCATATCCTCAGTTTCCGCTTGTAGACACTATGGCAACACATGGACACAAATACTGCTGCAGTTAAACTAATCCATTACGGCTGTCGTGAATAAAGTGAAAATTAAAATTAAAAGTGTTGACCGCAGCATTAAATTTAGATCTGTTGAGCTTATGAAGGCAATGGCCAATCAGAGACGTTCAGATGAGTTTTTTGTTCACTGCACGGCTCGCTGACTGAATTCAGCTCTCACACGAATTCTCTCATCATAAACAAAGTGCGGATGCACGTATGATGTAAGAGATTCCTTCATAAAACCGTGTATAGACAGCTTTACTGATTATAAGGGGAGTTTTTTCGCGCTAGACCAAAAACAGTCAATGTTCTTTGACAATGTAAATGTTCTTTGCTTGATTTCTCTGTATAATTTATTGCAGTTTAAATAACTGTGGAAGGTACAGGTAATAAAAAATAAAAAAAAGATTACCTCATCTGTGAACATCCTCCTTCATAGCGCCATCAAGCTTCACCTTTGTTATGGTTTTGAAAATGCGACCTCTAGCGGCGAAAACGTTCATATTGTGCCTTTAAGAGGTCAAATCAGCAACCTACCTTTTTTATTTAGCGGACGTTTGCGAACGCAGACACATATTCGGTGAGGTTTGACCTAAAAGATACATCTTGTGTTAAAATATGAAATTCTTGTATGTTGATATTAATATTATGCTCATTAACTCACAGGATCAGACAAGGACATGGGTACTTTCTCCAGGGTCTCTCTGTATTCCTCAATCATCTGGTAAAACTGCTTATTAGGTCGACTTGTATCTCCAAACTAGGAACAAAAATTTAATTGGATGGAGAAAAATTGGATGGAGTAAATTTCATAGACTTCAAGACTACAAAAAATGTGACCATACAGAAGAAAATTAAATAATTATTAATTATAAAGTAATAAACATTATAATAATAAATAAAACTAAATAATGAAGTTATCAAATGCTACATACAAAAATAATAGAAATAAATAAATCAGATTGTTAATTTAAGTCCAATGCAGCAGGAAAAAAATGCCTTGAATGGGCGTTTACACAATAACGTTTTCAACTAAAAATGGAAAAATGGACAGCGTTTTAGCTGTTCATTTACACGACAATGTATTGGGAGCTTGAAAAAGCAAACTTCTGAAAACACGATTTTTAAACACGATACTGTTATCGTCTCTGCGATAACAATAAAAAAATGCGAAAGTCGTCTGCATGCGAAAGTTTTTTAAACAGCAATGGAAAAACATTTCAGATTTTAATAAAATCGTTGTTGTGTAAACGTACTTGAATGGTTCAGTTATTGAACAACAATAATTATTTAAGGTACCTTTCCTCTCTTCTGTGCTTCAGAATTTTTTGCTAGAGACAACCGTTTGTTTGCCATCTTGTTTGTTTCTGAGACCTGAGACATGCGATGGCCTAAAAGTTAAAAAGTCAAAATAAGTCAAGTGTTGTAGATGTTACTAACCACCACATCAATAATGTGAAAGCATGCATGACAAAACCAAAACAGTACTTACTTGGTGGACCCATGGGGGCACATTTGGAAGCCTCACTCTCACAAATAGCTTCAGCGGTTGGTAGCAGAGGAGAAGCTGGCTTCGAAACAAGTCTCCTTTGGTAACCTACCAATCCAGAGAGCAACTTAATGAAATATGCAAGATGTTTTGACAATGATTTTGTGCTGTCTCCAAGCTGACAGTCCATTCACCTCAAACAGGATACATCAATATCAGTTCATTCCAATGCAAAACAACTTGATACTACATTGCATATCATATACGAGTAATTTATGAGCTAATTTTCATTTTTGGGTGAACTAACCCTTTAATATCATGCTGATGTACTGTATAGACATACCTGAAGGTTTAGGGATCGTAGATGAGGGAAGATCGTGAGAGAGAACTTCCTCTGCAGCCATTGCGGAGACCACAGGTGGAGGGCCAGGCTGTCGGAACAAGCAAGTCTGACGTGTGGTCATCCTACTAGAAGCTGAAAGGGGACGAAATTATGTTATATGAACTCTCTGAAATACAGTGCGATTTATTATTCGTGTTTATTAATCAAAACTAGAATAGAGTAGAATAGAGAGCTTTCCATGGTCAACATTGCCAATAAATCCAAAGGTGATTCTATGGACAGTACAAGAATCTCCAAAATGTTTATGAATATTTCAATCCGCAATATATTTGGACAACAGTATGATCTCCTCACCCTTATAGTATCTGACAATGTGCAAAAAAACAGTAAGAAAGTAACTTTTAAATGGATGAAAAGGACAATTATTGCTACATAAAACCAGAAGTGAGAAACCATCACAGTGCTTTGATCGCTGCTAGAACTAATGACTATCTCTGCCATATGAGACATCTCTGACAGAAACAGTAATTTAAAGACTATTTTTGATTTCTATAAGCAGATAATTTGTAGAAAAGATCATGTGGACAGAAGTGGGAAGAGACACCCTGATTAAGTGTTATAATTCAACCATAATGTGTGTGATTGGAGAACATGAAGAACGCATGCACTTCATGCAAACCTGACTCTTCAGACGAACAATCCTGAGGACCCGCTTCAAATGGGAGACACAGCATAAGTTTACACTGGTGCAGGTCAGGAGACCAACTATGAATTTGTACAACAAACATAACTTACGTTCTGAAGTAGTAGGTATTCTTGATGACCTTAAAGGAAGCTCTGATGCTCTGATGTTCTGAAATAAACAAACAAAAAAAAAACTTTATGAATGACGCAATAAAATCTGATTTTCTGAGCAGTGCTGTAGGTAGGGTAAGTGTACCCATTAAAGCCCACCAAAATCTAAGTTTAGGTGTTTTTCATAGATAGACATTGTTTATAAGAAAAAATATTTGTTAAAATGAATGATTTATCTCTCATTTGAAAATATATTAAATAGCTTATGTACATTTTAGAATATAACATATATTTTATGAATAATGTCAAAAGTCTGGCATGGACTTAATTGGTACTTCGGCACCATTTAAGCCCGCATGTGTTCCAAATAAGCCCACATCATGAATGATTCACAAAAATATGAACATTTATTTATTTTAGAGAAGTAAAACAAATATATTTATTCAGTGAGAGCTAAGTATTTAAAAAAAAAAAGATTTTACTAATGTTTGGTAGCACTCATCACCTGTACCAATAACACTCAACCTCTCTCTCCCTCAAATACTTTGTCCAAACTGTTTTGCTAGTATAGACAAGTTTTCTATTGTGCCCTCATGATAAAAGTGACATGCCCCTATGATTTTTGGACAGGTGCTGTATTTTTTTCTCTTTTTCGGCATTTTCTCACTGAAAACAAATGATGCACATTAGCAGACATCTATTATATAATGTGCTAAACAGTGTGCAATTTGTAGGTCTCTCCATAATAAGTAAGTTAAGGTAAAAGGTTAGTAAGGTAAAAGCACACAACTGTTATTAAACACTACAAAACAGAACACAACACAGAAAATTGATCAAAGTTTGCAATTACAGGAATTCACTTTATGAATGACGCAATAAAATCTGATTTTCTGAGCAGTGCTGTAGGTAGGGTAAGTGTACCCATTAAAGCCCACCAAAATCTAAGTTTAGGTGTTTTTCATAGATAGACATTGTTTATAAGAAAAATTATTTGTTAAAATGAATGATTTATCTCTCATTTGAAAATATATTAAATAGCTTATGTACATTTTAGAATATAACATATATTTTATGGATAATGTCAAAAGTCTGGCATGGACTTAATTGGTACTTCTGCACCATTTAAGCCCGCATGTGTTCCAAATAAGCCCACATCATGAATGATTCACAAAAATATGAACATTTATTTATTTTAGAGAAGTAAAACAAATATATTTATTCAGTGAGAGCTAAGTATTTTAAAAAAAAAAAGATTTTACTAATGTTTGGTAGCACTCATCACCTGTACCAATAACACTCAACCTCTCTCTCCCTCAAATACTTTGTCCAAACTGTTTTGCTAGTATAGACAAGTTTTCTATTGTGCCCTCATGATAAAGGTGACATGCCTCTATGATTTTTGGACAGGTGCTGTAGTTTTTTCTCTTTTTCGGCATTTTCTCACTGAAAACAAATGATGCACATTAGCAGACATCTATTATATAATGTGCTAAACAGTGTGCAATTTGTAGGTCTCTCCATAATAAGTAAGTTAAGGTAAAAGGTTAGTAAGGTAAAAGCACACAACTGTTATTAAACACTACAAAACAGAACACAACACAGAAAATTGATCAAAGTTTGCAATTACAGGAATTCCTCATTGAAAAACAAAGTGGGCTTAAATGGTTCCACAGTGAATATATTAAAACACATAAGGTGGGCTTAAATGGTACCACAGTGAGTAATGGTGAAAAAAGACAATGCTTTCCTTTTAAAATATAAGATATGTTTATAAAAACATGCATGGAACTAAAATATACTGTAGTGTGGACTATACATAGTCATTTTCAATGTTAAGTTTTTTTTTTTCATTTAAGGTTAGCTTGTGTCGGCTATAGTATGCATATGTTTTGTGGCACCGTACCATTTAAGCCCATCTTTAAAAATAGTTAATTTATTAAAAATAATATGTTCTACATAATTTATGGTGCATTTATTTGTAACTTAACATAAAATGAATAAAAAACACAAATGAATAAAAATGAATAACTTAACACAAAATGAATTTAAAAAAGTGTTTGTAGTTCACATGTTTAATTCGTTGGCAGTCTGTCTTTCAGGAAGGCTAATGGTTTGACCTTGAGATTAGCTTTGTGCAAGCTAATAAAACTCATCTTTACATTTAAAGGAAAATGATAAAGTACTATTTGTTCGTACACAAAAAACAATACATTTATCTCTTATTTGACATAATATTAGTGTATTTACCAAAGAAATGGCTGAACACTGCAGAAATGTGTGTATATCTGAAGGGTCCTGAAACACCAAAGTTTTGGGGTGTCTTTGTATGAAACCCCCTGAGGCAGCATGCACATGGGTGGGGCCAACTCAAAATTGCCAAATGTGATTGGTATGCAATAAAAATGTCTGGGTGATTTCAGATACAGTGCATCAATGTGCTTGGAATAAAGTATTGCTTATGTTTTCTCATATGCCTTTTTCATTCAGCACCACTGGTCTTCCTCTTTATTCACATTGACAGCTTCTCTCAGTTTTTGTAGAAGAAGGTGTCTAGACATTGTGCCTATAGCATTACCATGGTAACTAACATGCACATACCAGATACTGAAAATACTGTCTGAACAATTGGATCCAATTTAATCCTTTGCGAAACGACAGTGTGGACTGTGGATAGTCAATACTTTAATAAAATGTAAAAAAAAAAACAAATGTGCATTTTGAACAAATAAGAATTTTAGAAAAGAAATACAGGACTCACTTTTGCTGGTTTTGACACAGGTGCAGCGAAATGGCCAGGGGCTGACTCAGGCTTCTCTTGGCGGCTTGGTTGAAGGTGTTGCATAAGGTCAGAATTGAGTTGCTTAAGCTCATCCATGTCAACCTAGGGGAGAATCGGTTTATTAATCTAGTGAAGCATGACATCCAAGAGCTTTGGCTGTACACGTGCAAATACCAACAAATCCTGTGGCCAAAATTCTAATAACTGCTTTATGCAGTGGAAAACGTCTCATGTTACAACAAATTCAGTACCAACCTCTTTTCCTTTAGTAATGCCCTTCTCAGCCCATTCCACATTCACTGTAGATTTAGTGACATTGGCCGTTTTCACAGTGGCACTGTGTATTCTTCCTGCATTGACGGCAAACAAACAGCATTCTCTTGGTTGAACTTTGAGATCATTCATGACTGACTGAAAACAGGCATTGTTATTCACTTTTATTGCATCTCTGTTTTCCTTACAATACATTGTGGATGTCATTCAGCCCAACATCTCCTTTTGTTTTTCAAAAGAAGCTAAATCATATGGGAAGAACATGAGTTAAGACATTAAGTGTAAATTACAATATTTTATTTTATTTATTTGGTAAACTATCCTTTTAAAACGATCCCTGCCAACTAGATTGTGTATGTTTCGGTCATTAACTAGCAATCCTACAAGACACAGGGACCCCAAGAAGAAATGACAGGTTGTTTATCTTTTTTAATTTAGATACACACATTAATGATTTTCTCTTTGAGTGTTTTTTTTCGTGCAATGTTGAAACTTTAGAAACCTTCCACTGCCAGCAATCACTACTGTGTGTTGCAATGATACGTATTAAGTTTAATTTGCGATAATTTGATTTGATTTTTAACATCAACTGATTTCATGATGCAGTTTGTGTCTGTAAAAGATTAACGTTAGCATCTTACCATCACTACGACTTATATTGACAGCGAGCCCGATAAGAAGCTTCGACAACGCAGGATCCATCTCAGATTATAGTTTGTTAATTGCAGTTTTTTGCGAACGTTTCTATCTCAAAATTGAGACAAGTATTTTTCTGCTACTTTGCCCTTATGAGTTGTAAACCAACATTAACCGCTCTGCATTCAAAAATCGTCAGCGGAAGTTATTGGATTATTTAAGTAGGTGGTGCTTCGTTTGAACCAATCAGAATACTGTAAAAAATGACTGGCATTTCAATACACAAATAGGATCTTACAGCCGTCCTTCGTCACATTTGCTCTTCAGAGTTTAGACATGATATAAAATTGTAAATTATTGTTAAATAATTTCACTGCTTACAGGTGACAGGTGTGAATGGATGGAAAACACACAGTCAGACTCATGTCAGAGTTTGTTGCTGAGCCACCGTGAGTATTTCCACCATTTCATTGAAGTCTACTTGAGGTATTAACTTTTTTGGCTGCTATTCTGGATTCCTTTATATAATTGTTATTCTCTGTTTGTGGCTAAGACTAGCACTAGATTTGTAAATACATTCAGACCATTAGAGTTTATGAAAGATTTTACCTCACAAAGAAGTGGGACACAAAAGTGCATGAACAAACACAATCTGTGCCAGGAAAGGTTTACGAGAGACACATAAATCGTATATATGAAAAGAAAATGTTACAAATGATCAAACAGAGTTTTTTGCTATTATGCCACCCAATTTTTCATATTGTGGTAGACCTTTTGAAATCGTGACCCTCTGTTAAGCCATGGCTTTATATTAAAGAATATTCGTTCCTTAAGAAAAAGAAAAACAGTTATTTTTGCACTACACTCTTAAAAATAAAGGTGCTTCAAAAGGTTCTTCAAGCGATGCCATAGAAGAACCATTTTTGGTTCCACAAAGAACCATTCAGTCAAAGGTTCTTTAAAGAACCTTTGACTGAATGGTTCTTTGTGGAACCAAAAATGGTTCTTCTATGGCATCGTGAAGCACCTTTATTTTTAAGAGTGTACCTTGTTGTACTTGATACATTTTCCATTAATTTGTAATGTACATACAGTATGTGTCTAACCAAGTACACAGACCTATGTGTTTACATTTTTAAACAGCACACAATCAGTAAATGCAAATGCAGGTTTGAGAAAATATTTTAGTTGCATTGTGATATAAATAAAATCAATATGTATTTTCAGTCATCCACATTTGCTTGCAAATTACTAGAAAATTAAACAAATTCACTACAATAAAACTGTGAGGGGTCACCTAATAGGAAAGGACATATAAGCATAAAGATTATTCAATTATGTATTTGTGCCTTGAACTGTTCAAATAAAACCAATCAACAGACAGCTGTGGAATACTACAGAATATTATTCAGATGTAATATTTAATTACTTGATTTTCTGAAAAATAGGGTATGTAAAAAATTATAATATGGTAATTGTTTTAACATAAATATATTATGTAAATAATGCATATAGAATAAATAAAAATAAAATGCGAAAATATTGTTTTCATATAAGCAATGCAATTAAAAAGTCACAAACAAAAAATATAGTAAAAGTCTCTCTTTACCAATGTTTGTGTAGATTTTGATAGGTGTTCATTTACCGATAAATAGTTAATCATGTCAATTCACAGTTATTGCATACATAAATATTGTTAACTTATTACCAGTAAAAACCACTAGAGGGTCTGTTGAGCTAAACCGAACCACATTTATCCCATAAAAGAAAGTGACCAGTAAACCACCTCCTGCCATGGTGGTATACCTTTCCTGAAAATTCCCGGACTGGAAGGGAAAACGGTTTTCAAACCAGGCACAAAAGAATAAGGATCTGTATCTCTTGGATTTGCATATTGTTTTCAGGGTGTAGCCTATTCACAACCCATCCCTGATGAGATCATGGCAAACACTCAAAATTATTTATCCTTCTCATATTCCTGTGATCACTGTTTCAAGCCTGCTCGTGTTAAATGTTATGTGGTAGGGATAAAAGCCTGGCCGTGCCCTTTCATATTATCCCAGGCCACGGAGGAAATCAGGTTGTTGTTTCATATGGCTTTCACCTCATTTTTTTTATTTTTTTAATCTAGTATAATAGTGAAATGACTGCACTTGTCTTGGCACACACCCTCTGCTTAGCTGTTCACTTCCATAGTAAGTCTGTCCTTTCATGTAGACAATCAGTAATTTCCTTAAATTATAAGTTTGTTCCGACACTATATATTCAGTTCCCTTTCTTTAGTCTCTTTTATTTCCTTGCACATTCCATCTGCTCTGAGTCTTCAGGTAAGTTGTTCCTCTCTTCTGTTCCACATCAATGTTCCCATCTCTATGTTCGAATTTAACATTTTAAAGAAAAAGTAAGGCTGTTATTAGTTTTGAGTATGTTTTGGGAAATCTCAGAATATATCAACTAACATCACAAAAAAGCTGCACCCACCTGCTCAAAACAAGCATTGTACAAAATTGTAGTATTTACCCCTATGCACAAAAGCTGCAAGCATGTTAATCCCTTGGATAATTAGAAGTTGGATAATTTGATCTTGCTGTTTTGAATATTATCCTGAGGGAGCTGTCATCACGTTGCACATTTAATATTTCCAAAACGACAGCATTGTTAACAATTGTAGTAAAAGCAAACACAAGGGGGACTTGGCAGATTTGAACATTTGTGCACTGTACTAGACAAATGAAGTCTTTCACATTAAAATCGATGAAGAATCGAAATCCTGCAGGAATCTGGCCTCAACATTCTGTAAGGGATCTGAAATGCACATTCGCGACCCTTGTGATAGTAAAACAGATATCTTTATCATAGAGGATGTTTAGCTGCATAAAACATCAAGGTTACCATTTCAAAGAAAAGTACTCTTTTTCATTAGGTTGTTTCTTTTGTCAAGCTACTGAAATATAATAGAGGGTTACAATATCAGAAGAGCAGTTTATTTTAGACTGCAGATGGACAGACCCCTCAACACACAATGTGGCTCTTACGTCATAAAGCAGATATTTTTGACTGATAGCGTCTGTATTCTGCGCCATCATGCTTCTAGACAGAAGGGTGGTTCCCAGCGGCTCAAGCTCATAGCTCATTTTGGAATATGTGCTTCAGACGTGATTTGTTTAGAAGGAATTCCCAGTTTAGCAGCACAGTTTGATTGATATGTGAACCAAATCATTTATAGTAGGTCAAAAAGTGAAACTTAAAGTCTGAAAGATTTAGTTTTTTTATAATATGAAATCTCATTCTATTGTTGACACTTCGTATTTATTCTTATACTTAGCTTCTAGTTTTATGTTTATGTGTAGAGAAACTAAAAGGAATAAATGAATGCTTAAAGAAATATTCTAGCTTCAGTACAAGGTTATTTCCACTTTCTCTTGTTATTAAAAAAAAGCAAACTTCAGGGTTACTGTGTGGTTTCTATAATGGAAGTTAATAGGGTCAGTCCATAAAGGTTCAAATGCTTATTATTTTAATAGTGTAACCATGAGATTTAAACAATATGTGTGTTAGCATGATTTTAGTTTGAAACAAAATCCCTTACTAACATTGTAAAGTTATGTCCAATTTTACAACAGTTGCCATGACACTGGAAGCCCATAAACAGCTGTAAAAATGATGGTTTTAATAAACACGTTAGCAGAATAATTCATGTACAAATGAATGTGATTATAAGCTTCTAATTTCTGCTTTTAAATCCTCCAGAAATTGCCTCACAGTAACCTTAAGTTTAGTTTTAGGTGGTTATCAACACTATGCTACAAAAGCTGTTGCTTGAGCTTATCTTGCATTGAAGTTAATTTTCCTTTAAATACACATTATGCTCTACAAAATATCCTCAATATGAAAGAAATCCTTTAAATAGCAGTTCACATTTCAGAATTGCTCTACATATGTGCAACGTCTGTCACTAGAAGCACATTTATGTGACAAAACGAATAGGAACGTTAAGAAAGACATGTACTTTGCAGACATTTCTAAAACATCATGAAAACTAGCTCGCGTCCACAGAAGGGCCATTTGCTCACATAGATGAGAAACAGATGAAAATTCTTCGACATTTGCAAGTAGAGGCAGCGACTGCAATAAAGATACCAAAGATAGACCAGACATTTGGTGACTGGGGTGAGGGCCTTGATATAATAACACCAATGTAGCATAACTATCGTGGAATCGGTGAATGAGTAAGAGATTTGTTTTATTGCAGTTGCCAACATGAATCTTGCTTCGATTTTCCATTTGTGGGGTGGGTGGTTACGGGACCATATGTTGCTCATATTACAGGACGGTGGCACAGGATAAGGAGTGGTGGGCCCCTGTGGGGATTGTATGTGAACATTGATGAAAAGAGAACATATGCTCATGAAAACTAAATAAACCGATGCATAAATTACTAACACAGACTGATGGATCTCCATAATCAGCAAAGCAAACGCCTTTGAAGTAATTTCAGTGCTTATAGTAGCTGTTTCTCACAATCCTACCATAAATAAAAAGGGGTAACATTTATGTCTCTTCCCTCCTTCCTTAATTAAGAGATGTCTGGCTCCAAAAGGCAGTGTCAGTGGAGTCAAATAGTCTGAGATTTTTAATGCATTTGTTTTTCATTACAGAGTATATTATCAACATAACAATTTGAGTGGAAAGTTGAATTGAAATGTTAATATAAATGTCGTAGTATTTGGTTTGGCTCCCTTTTGATGTAATGACAGCAACCATCGAGCAGCATGAACTAAATTGTGTAAAACATGAATGATGATCAAGTTTTTCAGCATGATTTAAGAACGATCTAAAGAGCATCTTGTGCTTTAATGGAAGGAAATCTGACCTGTTGTATAAAGGATACAATAATAATGGGGAAAAGAAGTTTACATCGTGTTTATTTCCCTAAATACATTTCTCAGACGTTCAGACCCCCGCTGTATATATAAACTGTTCTTTAAATGTATTTCTTCTGCTGTGTTCACAGGACAGCTGTACATTTTCACGATTCATAAATCAGAGGAAAATAACAGGCTAACTCTGAGCTTGGAAAAAGTTCATCTTCAAGCTCGAAAGAAACAGCATCATGTTATTTGAGGTTCCACCTCTGCGATTGCCCATCCGCCGTGCTTGCCTATTTTGAGATGACAATGAGGTAACTTAAAACGTAGATGTACCGCCTGATTACAAGGCAACATTTGAGCCGTCCCACCCTCCTTCACCACAGAATGATTGCATGCTGGATAATTACCCTCCCCTCTCACACACAATAACATCACATACACTCACACGCTGTGTGCCGATACAAACACACTAAGCTTGGGATGTGCATGGTTTTCATTACAGTGGCTATGATTCCTGTTCCTTATTCAGAAGTCTCACTCAATGGCAAAGCAGCTGTTGTCAAGAAAATGGTTAAGGTTTTCTACAATTTGTTTTCTATTGATTGTACAATAATGTGTCAAGCATGGGATTGATAATGGAACTAGATAGAGGTGGAAGTGAGCCAGCAATAGTTCATTTTATTCTTGAATAGTTCTGTTATCATTTACTCACCCTCATGTCATTCCAAAAAATCTTTCATTTTCATTCTGTGGAAAAAAGCTAAACGTTTTGAATGATGAGGGTGAGTAAATAATTGTATAATATTCTTATTTGTGTAAAATATCCATTTAAAGCTCAGTTACTTTATCCTGATTAGTCAATACAATTTAAAGGCTATTAATGTCTGTATTTGAAAGACTTCATTCCATTCAAATATAAAAAAAATATCTACACTCTTAAAGGGGTCATATGATGCTGCTAAAAAGAACATTATTTTGTGTATTTTGTTTAATGAAATGTGTTTATGCGGTTTAAGGTTAAAAAAACACATTATTTTCCACATACTGTACATTATTGTTTCTCCTCTATGCCCCGCCTTTTTGAAACGTGTCAATTTTTACAAAGCTCATCAGTCTGAAAAAGCGAGGTGTGCTGTGATTGGCCCGCTATCCAGTGCGTTGTGATTGGCCGAATACCTCAAGCGTGTGACGGAAATGTTACGCCCCTTACCACATTGTGATGATGCCCTGTCCGGCCGGAGCGATGATTCAAAAACATGAAAACCCATTATAAACGAGGCATTCATTGCATCCAGTGAGGACATAATTATGGATTATAATGACTTGTACTCATAGGCGTAGCTTGACGTTTGAGTTTGGGGGGGCCAAACCGAGCCGGTGGATTTGGTCAGACGTACTTTTAAACACATTTTAGTTTTGCTATAGTAAATCAATCTACATATTCACATTCACATAGAGCAGTGGCAAGTGCATGAGGTTGTCATGGTAACCACATACATTGCCCACGAATTACAGCTGCGCTTCTATTTTGCCACACTAAACTTGGCAATAAACACGTTTAAAATGCACAATAAACATGTCTGTCAAAACGATCTCAAAGGAGGCTTTTATTAAGCAAATCAAGGAGTGAATTACTCATCCACTGTTTTTAAAACAGACATTTGTTGAGCTTGATTCAAGTTAATGCACAATGAAGCACATACTTTTTATTTAGTCTTATTGAATAGACGATAAACAGTTTATATTCTAAAATCTATTTAAAGGTTGTGTTCTGTGAAAATTAAATAACATTTGGATGTAAATGGTCGGCATAAAAGTAGTGTGC
>NW_015505453.1:885952-886596 GCF_001515645.1 Sinocyclocheilus grahami | reverse complement strand
ATCTCAAAGGAGGCTTTTATTAAGCAAATCAAGGAGTGAATTACTCATCCACTGTTTTTAAAACAGACATTTGTTGAGCTTGATTCAAGTTAATGCACAATGAAGCACATACTTTTTATTTAGTCTTATTGAATAGACGATAAACAGTTTATATTCTAAAATCTATTTAAAGGTTGTGTTCTGTGAAAATTAAATAACATTTGGATGTAAATGGTCGGCATAAAAGTAGTGTGCGGCTAAACCGGCTGCATCCTGTGGATCACCTTTATCTTATTGTCCGGGTCTGGAATAATTAAGCACGGCATTAATATCTTCATCTGAGTTTTTCGTTGTCTCCAGATTTCTCTGCAGTTCGTGTATGTTGTTAAAAACGCGGAACATCATTTTATTCCACACAACAGGCAAGTATTACCGTTAAGTCTATTATCCACCAAAATGCAGATTCATCACGTAACAATTCTTACGCAAATGAGATTGAGGGAGACGTTAAGTTTGTTTTGATTTATTAATTTACTTACAACAACAATTTAAAATGTATTAACTTTTACGTATTCACTTTTACATGTATTATTAACTGCATTATATACAGATTTTTACTTCATAGAAAAACTTTATAAATAAATATTTAGTAAAATTCTTAAATC
>NW_015505453.1:835304-885797 GCF_001515645.1 Sinocyclocheilus grahami | reverse complement strand
GAGGAACGGCCGGCGGGCTGAGTGAGCAGAGGCGGCGGATTCGACGAAGGAGCATCTGGAGGGCTTGCGCAACCACATGTGACGACCCCGGACTGGACTCCGCTTCGTCCACGGTGAAAGCCGATCCAGCGATCCACAGCGCAAAGTTGATGTATTTCCTCAGCGACCAGCACAGATCAGCTCTAGGCATGACGAAGCAGATATCGTCCTCTTTTGGAAGACCAAACAAAGTAGTTTCGCTTTCACAGCGAATCACACAGCGCATTCACAACATGGCGGCAGTAGCAATACTACAGCCAGAATAAAAGTTACCACCTTCTTTCTTTGCGTGAACATTTGGGCGGCGTTATGCAAATCTTCCCACATAGTGATGTAGATATGTGGGGGCGTGTTAGAACGAGCTGTTTTAGGTAGGCGTGGCTGACTCTTAACTTCTATAAAGAATATCTCTTTGGATTTGAGACTTTAGTCTTTGCAACTTTATAGATCTTCTTTATGCACCAAGAGCTTGTAACACTCCAAAGAGAAAGGAAAAATTGAAATCGCATCATATGACCCCTTTAAAAATAAAGGTTCTTTATTGGCATCAATGGTTATATGAAGAACCTTAAACATTCAACCTTTCAAATGCAGAAAAAGTTATTTATAGTCAAAAATTTTATTTTATCCGAGATCTGTCTGTCTGTCTGTCTGTCTATCTATCTATCTACATATATAGACTAAAAAAGTGACGTGACATGTGGCCAAGTATGGTGACACATACTTGGAATTAGAGCTCTGCATTTAACCCATCCAAAGTGCACACACACACACAGCAGTGAACACACACCCGGAGCAGTGGGCAGCCATTTATGCTGCGGCGCCCGGGGAGCAGTTGGGGGTTCGGTGCCTTGCTCAAGTGCACCTCAGTCGTGGTATTGAAGGTGGGAGAGAGCGCTGTACATTCACTCCCCCCACCTACAATCCCTGTCGGTACGAGACTCGAACCTGCAATCTTTGGGTTACAAGTCCGACTCTCTAACCATTAGGCCACGACTTCCCCTTCCGACTAGTCTAAGTCATCATGTTTATTTAAATTGTAATGTATAGCTGTAATATGAAGTCATTTGTTTTACAAAATGGCACATTGGTGTAAGCTTAGCGGGAGGCCTGGAGTCTTTTGTGGTGTGTTTGGTAGTTATCCATCTGAGTTTTGTCAAATCAAACATTGTTCATGAGATGACATTGCCGTCTCCTCCACCCACTCATCAGTCTGAGTTCAGTGAAAATCACTGGGGCTTGAGCCAGAGCTGCTCATGAACATAGACATACACAGAGAAGAATTCTCCTTAACTGCTGGACTGAATCGAGTGATGTAATGCATCTTAATCTCATCCTAGTCCCTTTCTGTAATCATGAAAGGCCACAATTGTTCAGAATTTTTTTTTTTTTTTAATGGGAACCACACTGACAGATGAAACAGAAGTTCTGTCACAGTTTTGTTTGAAATATTCACAAAAAACACTCTGAAGACGATTGGCAAAGAGGAAAAGTTGGCAAAAAAGAAGTTCAAGCTGATCATTTCATTAATGCAATTGAATCATTTTAACTGCCTACTTTATACTTGAGTTACACAAATGTGTGGTTGTGATATTTTGCATTCATAATTGCATATTGTTGGTTGTATGACTCAATATGGCAGAGATCATAGATGCAGTCATTGCATGTTTGAGGGTATTTTTTTTATTTATTTGATTATTATTATTATTATTTTGAGGTACTCCTTCTTTGGATTAAGTTTCAGTACTTCATTAGCATATATTATGGTTTCCTGTACTTAAAGCTAAAGTGTGTCATTTTTGCACAACCAACCACACTAATAACCGGTTGTCTCTGCATTCATTGCAGCCGCTGCATCAAGCTGAGACAGAATAGCGTTTCTGTACTATTCTGTACAGAACTGTAATAACTGTAAAAAAATTTTAAAAATGCTTTAATGCTGCCTTCACACACACACACATATAATAATAATAATAATTATTATTAATATTATTATTAGAAATCTGGTAGAGTGATTTAACAGTCCTATTGTCAAAATGTTTGTGTGACAGTGATGGCTGAATAAAATGTGCTATTTTAGTGACTGAGATTTAGTGTTTGTTTTAGCCTTTCTTACTTAACTGTGTGCAGAGCACTCATTGAAATGGAAAAAACAAATGAGTCTCTGCGTTGTGCATTGATCCAAAAGCTAATTTAATAGCGGCTATAGTTCAGTTAGTTAAGCTCCATACAAAAGTCGTTATTATAAATACAACCTGCATCATGGCTTCTTGTTCTTCTCTCTATCTACTTTTTGTGCCGTAAGGCGTTAGAAGACTTAGATGTTTGGCCAAGTTTGAGTGGGCTGGAGTACTCAAATATATTAGATATACCACCCACCACCAAAACCACCTGAAGGAAACCCAGCATGAAAACACCATTTAATGGATCGTTCATAATGACTTACAAAAGATCACAAAATTCTAGACGCTCATTAATTTGTGTGGCAGAGTCCACTGCAGCAGTTTTTTCTGGGTAATCTTAAATGATTTGACACAATACTATACTTGTTCAGCATTTTTTGTCCACTTTGATATGCCTGATATAAAAGTAGCAGTTGAGTGGTATGGGATTGGAAATCTTTCTCAAAAGCATCTGAAATATGAAGAGAATTTTAATTAATTCTTGTTATCTTTATGGTTATATTGACATGCTGACATAATGTTAATCATTTTTTAAATCTGGCATATAAGTGTTTTGGTCCTGTTTTAATTTTTAGTTTATTAAACTGCATTTGATTGTACTGAGTCATGCTGATGTTTTCCACATTTTTTTATTCATTTGGTCTACATAACATGTTCATTTTCTAAGAAAAAAAATGTTTTTGCAGTCATATCCTTCTCTGGAAGTTTTTGATTTAGCAGCAAAACGAAGAGAAACACCATATGTTTTCATTTCACTTCTTGGTGAAACCTGGTGAAATGTAGCTGTTAATCATTCATGAGTTAAAGAAAATTCTGACATTATTTATTCATCCTCATGTCATTCCATGCCATTTTTGTCTTTGGAACACAAAAGCTTTTATTCACATTCATCAAAGTTGTTATTCACTGATAATCGTACCCTACAGTGAGCTGTTAACCTCAGAGCTCCTGCAGCCTGATTAGTGAGTCAGTGAGTTGAACTTGTTCTTTTGGTGGAAACAGTTGATCTGATTCATATATCGGGATTTGTTCACAATTCAGTGACTCATCTTTTCACACAGCAGTCCTTTTAACAACTCACTGAAGAGGGAGGTTGTCTATAAATAACAAATCTTGGTCTGTTCTTCACAAATTTTCATTTTGTGTGAAATATTTGTTTAATGTTCTTGACATTGGTAAAGATATTGGACTGACCCAATGTTTAGCCCTAGATATATAATACTAGAGCTAAGCTTTCATTCAACAAGGATGCATTAAATTGATCAAAAGTACTGTTCATTTTAACTTTCTTTTCATCAAACAATCCTGAAAAAAATGTATCTACAAAGATAATAATCAGTGATGATGATAATAATAGCAAATGTTTCTTGAGCACCAATCAGCATATTAGAATGATTATTGAAGGATCATGCGACGCTGAAGACTGGAGTAATGATGGTTGGTGAATATTCAGCTTTGCCATAACAGGAATAAATTACATTTTAACATAAATTCTATTAAATTGCAATAATATTTCAATCTTTTTTTTTCTGTTTTACTGTATTTTTTATAAAGAAAAATTTAAAAGCCTTGGTACTTTTTTGAATGGTATATAGGCCTATGTGTATTGTTGGGTTGCTTGTTAACAGGTCTCAGCTGATGTATTTTCATGTTGCCTCATTTTATAGTAAAGAGAAACTACCCAGATTTTTTTCTTTGTCTCATTTAGTCCACACCATGAGGATTACGGTATGTCATTGCTATTAAATTAAATTATACAGGGCCTCTGGTTTTTGTTTTCTACATTATTCAGCAGGACCATGTTACCAGCCAGATAATCTCATGGCTAATAGAACATCAACTGTTTCCCTTTCAGTAAAACAGGAAGCCAAAAATTTGTTTTTTTTAGTACGGCATAGCTTCATGACAATTTTTAGAGGTTTAGTTTTAAGACTCTTGTTAGTGTGTTCTGCTAATGAAACAAAAAACTTCACTTTCATTAAGGAGTATAGCATCTCTGTGTGCTCTATAGCATAACAAGTATAGCTTCGCAGTGTGAATACACACTTTCTACCTTCCCCCAGATCTGTCTTTCGATCCTTCTCTGTATCTGAATTCAATTTCATCCGGTTACACGGTGCACAGTCTACCACAACCCCTCGACAGCCAGTTAATTGACTTCAGGCTGGTGAGATGCTTAGAGCAGGGAAAAAGCAACAAATAGATTTACATTTCAGGGTTCAGCTACGGATAGTTGTGACAGCCTTTTACCTCTTCCTGACACAAAGTTTGGCTTAAGCTCACAAACGATATATCTCTAACAAAGAGGTATCTGTCGCTGCTCCCTCTCTGAGCGTGAGAGGATGAAGAGAAGATGATCTCGTCACACGCGAGCCGCTGAAACGCTTATTATGTAAATGGAGGGTCCACAGCTGCAATGAATCTGTGTGCTCTGTAAACCTGAATGTCTCTCTTCACATCTCATCAATTGATCTGTTATGAAACTTTGGAAATAGAGCCTTTCTGCAATGCCCAATGCCAAAGTGTGATGTTTTTCTTGTTTAACACCTTTTGCATTCATTCGTACAACAAATAAATGGAAGCGAATGGCAGTTTAAAATGTCATTTTATTGTTTTTTGTTATTTTTTCATCTTTCAGTTCATGATACTCACTCCCTTGTGGAATCGAAACATGACCAAGTTTTTGAGTAAAATTGACATATTAGGAGTCGATTCAATTTCGCCGGGCACAGATGATCCAGTTGGAAATGTATCTGGAAAACCTCTGCTCCTATTATTTGTTTAAAGCTCAAATTACAGGAGCAGCTTTCCTCCATAGTCTTTAGATCTTGCCAGATAACGAAAATCGTTCTTAGGATTATGATCCGTACAGATGACTGCATTTTCTGTAAGCCGCAGAGTCTTCGAAAGCACTCTTGGTCTTAAGGGGCTTAACTCCGGTTCCTGCTGAACTGAGCCAGTGCTAAATACATCAACTGTTATCAGCTCAGTAGGCACAGGAGGTTGAACCCAGTACTGTACCTCACACTGGCCTCTGCCAGTTACAAGGTTCTCTACAAAGCTCCATGTTTCTCTTCTGATTGATCGTAAGTCCATATCATGATCAGAGCTGGATAGCAGATTTATTAAAGATATAAAATATAGAAAGTATTGCATCAGAGTCTAGTATTGGCTCAATACATAATAAAAAAAATGTGCTTGGGCGTGAAACAAGTCAGTATGTAAACGTCAAATATACCTTGAATTTTTATCTGCAGCTGTTTGATCACAAATAGGTGTATATTTTCATTTCATAAATTCAGAAATCATTGGATTAAAAAAAAAAACACACACATTAAATAAAAGCCCAAAAGAACAATATAGTGGACAGTGGGGTCCGAAAGTCTGAGCACTCTAGTTAAAATGCTTCTATTTTCTTAATAGTGTTTCATCATTTTTCACATTTATTGAATTCTAGTTCATTGATCGAATTACATTTTTTTTCAAAAAGATATATCATACAAAATATATCATAGTTGCATTTGCAATTTTTTTACATAATATGTATTATTTTATTTATTTCTATCAGTTATTATTTTAAAAAATATCTATAAAAATGCATTATTTTAAATTGATTTAAATATCGGCCAAGTTGCTGTTTATTAGGATTATAAACGTTTTAAATCCCTGATTTTAGTGTTGTCTCAGACTTTTGGAGTTTATTTATACACTGTGAAAAATCTGTAAAAAATAGGGCACAATGTACTGTATAAAAAATTTATGAATTAAATGCTTCCACATAGATTTTTTTACAGGTGTTTTACCTATTTTGAATTTTGCACTTCTTTGCACTCTGTTTTAGGGTTATCAGAAATATTCATGAAATTATAGTCTAATATTCTGGCATAAAATTACCAGTACATTTGCCAGTACAACTTAAAGGGGTTTCAGGGAAGTTCAGTACTGTCTTTGCTCCATTCGTGTGTGTTGAATAGTGCTCTGGCTTATCGCCAGCTTGACCAGACCACCCTGTCTGACCGGGCGGGTGGGACTGAGGATTACACTGTGACTTCTTTCCCTGGCGGGTCATTTCCCGTAGTTCCTCTGGATCAGGTTTGTGTCCTTTTTCCGGTTTGCTATAGCATGGCCAGCCGTCATGTTTGTGTTCTCACTTCTTGGCTGATTTTGAGTGTGGGCCTCAGAGGAGCGGAACTTAGCCACTGTGAACATAGGATATCCGAGATCTGTTCACAGAGTGAGCTAAGTCCTGCACCTCACGAAACTTCATCAGACATAAAATCCAGATGTTCACCAAAACAGTGCCCAAATGATCAAATTTGACAGCAGAAATCATTGTTTAAACATAACTTTTTTTAAAAGAATTTATTGTTTTTATATTTATCTTTAATATGTACTGACATGTACTTTCAGAATACCTCAACATACTGTACACAAAGATATATTGGTGCAAGCTTTGGGCACTTTTATGTTATATGGTTGATTTTTTTTTACTTGTTTTATAAAGAGAACATTAGAACTGTCTTGAAAACTTTTTGTCATTCCTTCATCCATTATTTTTGATGCTTTTTAAATGTTATGTATAGATTTTATGTTTTCCCAGATCAAGACTTTCATGCAACATGAAATGTAATTACCAAAAATTAAGTTTTACATGTTTAAAAATAATGAAATTAGCCTTAAAAAGGGTTTGTAACAATATTTATTTTTAAATCGCCCTATTCTCCCTATTATGCTATTAAACATTTAAATAAAAATCTGCTAAATTGTATGTGAATATAAAAACAAAATATAATTTGTGAAAATGACACTGTAAAATATTTGTGATCTTCTGAAAAAAAGAACAACTCAAAACAACAGCATTTTTCAATAGGGCATTTAAATACAATTTGAAAAGAAGCAAAAAAAATTGATGAAGGCATGATTAATGTGAGTGTAAAAAGTGTCTATTTTTCAAAAGCAACCATAGTCAAAATTACCCATAGATAAAGAAACACCTTTAAAAATGTTTCTTTTTAAAATAAATAAATAAATTATATAACGTAACTAAATGTTACAAATCTGAATACATTTGGTTACATCAATTAAAGTAGTTGTAGTGAAGTAAATTGTTCAGTTTAGATGTTCAAAAACCTTAAATCTGTTTCTTTTCATTTCAGATAAATGCACATATAAAAAACGCTACATCCTCTACTTAATGAATCCATTATCACATTTTTCCTCACACATCCAGTTATTTAACAAAGTGGTGTGGCACCATTTCCAGACTTGCACCACCCATTTCTAAGATGGCCTCAGCTGTCGAAGCCACAGCTTTTTATATTACCGTTACGTTGGGCCACATATGTCTGTATGGCATGATAGCCTAGTATCACATTTCCAGTTTCCCAAAACCACAGTCATAAGACGAGAGCCAGTGTTTATGTAATGAACAAAAAGTGGCAAACAAAACATATGTGGAGCCTACAGATATGAGCTTTCTATTTCAGTGCGCTTCAGTCCTCAGTTATGGTTCATTCTGAGGGTAGATTATTCAGTCCTCGGGCCATGGCGGGAAAAAAGGTTTGGTCCGTTCTCTTCGGATTTGATGGCTTCATCCATCAGCGTGTAAGCAGTCGACTTTCCTGGAGTAAACAGTTCACAGCTGGTTGGAAATCCCTGGCAATGTGATTTTATGATATAATCCCAAATCACTCTGCCAGGAATCCCTCCAGCTGGCCTATTGATGAGATGACCAGAAGAAAGTGAGAAGGAAAACCAGCAGCTAATGTAATAGGCTGCCAGTAAGCGCTGGTGACACACGCCGTTCCTCACTGTTGTGGTATCACACGTCTCTTGTTTCACACTCCGCTCACGTGGATAATAGACCCAGGCTCACGCACACTCTTGAGAAAACAGACTTTGAATGGAGCCTTAGTGTCTTCTGTTTACACGACCCTGGGTCTTCTGTATGTGTGTGTGTGCGAGCACCTTGCCATTAGATACTGTTGACAAGATTTGTCCTCTCGCCAGCAAATTGTTACCATCTTTAGGCAAGTATGATCCACACATCAAAGGGTTTACCCTGTTAAATGGTGCTCATCATGTGGAATGAGTGTATCATATCAAGTGACTGACATAATGAGAAACACAGACAATTGTCAGGGTCAGTGCAACGGCTACATAATGGAGTTCATTTTCCGCATGAATCATCGAGCTGTTGTTTTGTGCGGTGGCTCACGACATTGGGGCCGTGATTGCGATCAGCCTCTGCTCTTCCTCTCATGTCCGTGGAGATGTTGCGAATTTTCATCACTGTGACTGTAGCCAGAAACTAATTGCATTAGAGGCCACATTAAAAGCCAGAAGCTGGTTGTCTGAGTTAAATGCAAATGGATGTTTTTACAAAGAGATGTTTTCTCTTGTAGTCCTTAGCTGGAGCCTTTATTACTGGGTTATGGGTTTCTATTATGAGGGTGCGTGTCATATTGGTAACTGCGTGTGAAATTCACTGGGTGACTTAAAATGAAAGAGGACGTGTTGCTCTGTTTCTAGACAATTGCCTTTTGATATTTCTTTAAATGGACATGTCTGTGAATCTCTGCTTTGTAAGCATGATGTTTTCTTATGATGGTAAACTCACCCAAGTCTGCTTATTTGAGATTATCTCCAGACAGGCATTATGGAAAGGGTCTGGGGGAAAAAAAGAGGGAGAGGGACTTTTTGTTCAGTTTGAAAGCTGTTTGAATGTCTTTAATTATCTCTGAATGATACATAGAGGTTATGAAGCATGCAGGCTGTGAAAAACGTCTCTTGCTACGTGTGCAGAACTCTTTCCAACAGGTCTTTTTATAGACTGAGCTTAGTGTCTTTCATCAGAACATTAAAGTTTAAGCAGCTACATTGTGTTTATTTATAAAGCACATTTCTTAACTAGTGCACCCAAAAGTGTTGTACATAACATTTACGACGGCCAAACATGACAAAAAATGAAACTAAGATGTTGAATATATCACCTTCATTATCCTTCTGAAGGTGCTTCAAGTATCCTATTAAGTGCAGAATAGGATATTTGAGGCACCTTCAGAATATATTGTATTATAATATATTTAAAGTATTAATTTAATGTTTTTTTCTTTGGTTTTCTGCACAGCACCTATATATACACACTCACGTTAAACCTTCTGTTTTTTTTGTGGCTAGTGTGACTTTATTTGCCTCATGCAAGAGACAAACTCTGACTTGAATCATTTGCCCAGCTTGTCTCCCCCTCTTCAATTCATTTCACACAAAAAAAACATAAATGTGAAATGTCTCAAAGCTGGCTTCAGATCTACTTAATTCCAAGCTTGGATGGACCATTCATATTTAAACATGTTATTTTAATAGAGCATGGTGGATTGATTACTTATTTATGGCCAAAAATATTAAATCAAGAAATGTGTATGTATTTTATGGTAGTATTTTATATAACATAAAAATTGGCATGCAAACATTTTGACTTTTGTGTTCGTCTGTCATGTTATTTTTTATTCTTTATTAAAAAAGAAATATTGCAAAATGCTAATTTGTTTTCTACATGAATTAGAATCATCCTTAGTGATCCATTCCTTTGATGAAACACTCTGTAGGTCTTGTAATGGTCTTATTTGTCAATCAAGTGCAAGCTATTAGTCAGACTAAGTTTAGTTGAGCCCTATTACTGAGCATTTATTGAGAAAGCTCAATGGTTTCAAGTGGGGAAACTGTGTTTTCCATTTCTCCCTGACAGCTTAATATGTGTTACTTAGTTCGGTTCCATGAAGAAAGCTCACTGAAACCAAATAATTGTCACATCACTTGTGAAATGACTAAAGTACCTTTCAGAAGCCTCATCAGTTTGAGACAATTAAAGACTTGTTCAATTCAAGTCTAAAAGAGTAAGTGCTATTAGATGAAAGCATGTGAATAAAACTAAAACTCTGTCAAGCAATAAAACGTAAATATTTCAAAATGATAAATGTATGTAAAAGCATTAACCTTGTTCAAGACTATTTTAATATAAAGGCACTGAACTTGGGCTTGTTTGATACAATGACTCATGACATAATGTAGTTTCATCAGCGGCCATGTGATCAAAAAGTCACATTGCAGAGAGTTTGGAAAAATCAAGAAACCTTTGGCATGCTTTTTGCTCTTTCAATTTATTGTTCTCTTATTGCAAGATTAATGCACATATAATTTCCTCTGCCTTGCCTAGTGTCCAAAAAAAAGCCTTATTTTGCTATCTTTTTCCCATCACCCCTCAGGAGCATGAATTAAGATATCAGTTTCCAACAATGTTGTTGAAAAAACATGCTTTTGGCTTTTAGTGACAAGTTCGCTCGCTGTCATAATGTCTATCATCTACCCGCCTTGAGCTGCTGCAGCATGCCTCTGAAATTACGGCAATTGAGACCAGCTCTGGCACCTTGTATTTTATTTTCTGCTTGCATCTAGTATTTGACACTCTGTTATGCCCCTGGCAGACAATCACAGGACTTGTGCTGCATGTCTGAAATAACGCCAGTGCCCCTCTCCCCATGATTACACATGATTTTCACTGTCTCAGCCGTTATGGCTAGACGGCCTCAGGGGCAGCCCAGGACACACGTGATTGGTTTGGCTGCTCTGACACCATTGCCTTGTCCTGGTGGGGAGGAAACACTTATGTGGACAAAGGGAGGCATTGCATGCTGGGAAGCGGGTGGGCGGGCTTCCCAAGCTGATGCTGCAGATAAAGTTGACTGTGTGCCCGGTGCGTATGGAAAAGGCCCTTTGGCAGGGGGCTGGGGTTTAGTGAAGGGAACCGTGATGCAGATCGAGACCGAGACCTATGTTGTTGAGCTGAGAAACCGAAGGCAAATGTGCAGGACTCGTGATAACAACAGCCTAGTGCATGATAATCAATAAGCACACAAGCGCACGCATAACAAGCTAGCAGAAAAAGCCTTCAGTAAGAGATTAAATGTCCCCTGAAGCTTTGGACATCAAATCTGTTATTGAATTATTTGGTAAATGTGGCTCTAGGTTCAGTTGATGAACACATTCTGGAAATAATCAGGGATATCAGTGATTACGCATCCAAAATGAGATTTGCCGGTTTCTAGAGGGTCACCTCCCTTCCAGGATTTTGTTACCACAGAGATTGCACATTGCAATTACTTTAAGTGTACTTGAAGTACTTGTTTGTGACTTCAAGCAAACTGTAACTGATTTGTGGTATCATTAACCATCATTTTAATATGAAACAGAAAAGGTCAAGGTTTTAAATTACTGTCTATAAAACCATGTGATGATTTTGTTTTGCAGTTTTTTAAAATCAAGTATTTAAGTAATAATATTATTACGCATGATTGAATTACTAATGAGAACAATGTTTTCCCTTCAATTTTTTTATGTTATTGCAAATCTTGAAAAATACTTATCCAATTTATTTCCTGTCTAATTACATTGAATCAAAGGGTCAAGGATTTGATTTACAATATTAAAAAAACACATGCTGTTTTTGTTTTTCAGGTTTTTAAAATCAAGTATTTGGTTAATAAAAATATTATTGCGCATGTTTACATTATTAATGAGAACACTATTATTCCTTCAATATTTTTTTATTTAATCGTAAATCTTGAAAATATTTATCCAGTTTATTTCCTGTTTAATCACATTGAATCAAAAGGTCAAGGTTTTGATTTATAATAAATAAAACCACATGTTGTTCTTATTTTTCAGTTTTTGAATAAAATTTTTATGTATAATAAAAAATTACATCACGCATGAATTGAATTATTGAGAACAATATTATTCCTTCAGTTGTTTTTTTTTTGGTAATTTTAAATCTTAAAAAATACTTATCCAGTTTATTTAATCATATTGAATCAAAAGGTAATCTTAGAAACATGGAATAACACACTCAGAGGAATTTATCACAGTCTGTCACGGATGGTTTACATTTTCCTCCAGAGGGACCACATCAAAAAAAAAATCACACCGAGGTTGAACCACATTTGCCAAAGTACTTTTAAAGACACTCTTCATTAACTAAATATCTAACAGGCCTTCAGCTAAAGGAGCTGTCTGGAGGCATAATAACTTTTGACAATTATTTACTACACAGCAGAGAGTGTATACTGCATAACTTCAAAAACCGCTCTCTGAGGACACAAGAGGATGAGCTTAATCAGACTCAGACTAAATGAAAGCTTGGTTGCATAAGCTTAGTACAGCCCTTAAATAAATGTACAATGTCATACGAAAGGACAGCAAAACACTGAAGGTTTCAATAGACTGGCTCAACACTACAAGAGACCGTGAGATTCTGCTTTGAGCCTAATGCGTTCCATGATACGGCTCTGAAAATGTACAGAATATTCCAGAATACGGTGTCCTGTTTTTTCTTCTGTCTTGCCTCAAAAGAACACTGGGATACAGATTATTAAAATAATAGATAATCGCTGATTTAGGCTAATTAAGCAAGGTTACTCTTGCCAACTGCATTCGCTGATTAGCAGTGCTGAGACAAGTAGCTTCTGCACTGCTTTCCCACGCATAAATGAAGGTAGGGAAAATTTGGGGACTTTATTGGACTTGGAAAAATGCAATAAAATCTCTCTCTCTGAATGCACCCATCTGTTGGACCTTAGAGAACAAAACCTCTCACACCAGGTCTTTGCCCATAATTACCCTTTCATCTTTATTTTCCTCTTTTCTTTTTAGCCTGCTGTCTGCCTGCTGTCTTCTGCTCTTACTCACATTATCACTGTGACACTTAAGAGGGCTCTTGCCATGCTGAAGATTTATTATGATGATGATGCTTAATTTCATGGATTTATCTTGAATACTGAATACTCGAAGCAATTAGCCACATCATGTCTCGGACGGGTCTGAAAAGATGGAGCTTATGTTATAAAATATGACTACTTACGAATTTTTTTTATTGTGCTTGTTTCCCACTTGAACAATGAAATTATTGGGATGCGTTTTTATGTGAGTAACGTCTGTGTTCCTTGTGTGTATTTTTTTCTTACATTTTGTTACTAATTAACATTGTTACTTTCTTAGGTTGCCATTGTAGAGGAAATGAGTAATGAATCCTAACCTGATTTGTTCAGATATGGGCCATAATGATGTAATTTCCCTTCCCCCTCCCCATAATTTGTTTGCGTGCATCATGTGCCATTTCCTTTCCCCTGCTCTTTTCTAGTAGTCTTTCAGCTGCCAGGAAGGGACATTTTCATACCCATTTACTGGTAGCAACACCACACAGACAGTTTTGTGTAACTTGAATTCTTCCAGATTACCCCTGTTACTTGTAATATACCTCAGAGAAATGTAGCTGCAGGATTACAGGGTTTACATCCTAATTTGATTTGACTGGCTGTTAGGTTTAATTATTCTGAAAATTAAGAATATATGACACAGTTGTTGAAATGCATGACTCATGAAGATCTCATTAGATACATAGAACAGACATGCAGGAATGTGGCTTTTTTAATTGTAGTGAGCATGGTATTAAAATGAAACTGACAGACAGAACACTTAATTTATACATAATTCAATTTTAATCATTTGTAAGCTCACAAAGCTTTATAAATGTGTTTACTGGAGTCATTACTTTTCCCTTTCATTCTTCTTTAGATTGATTTCAAGTTTGCAATCATTATTTCGAAAAGGCTTATTTAGCATTATTTAGAAAAATATATTTAAATATATTTATACATTTGAGCATATATTTGTATTTAATAGGTATATCTGTTGAGAAATAGGAAATGCAATAAATGGAAATTTATTGTAAAATATAATTGTAAACACATTTGCGTTGTAAACACATTTAGTAAAGGTGTCTGAAATGTATTTCTACTTTGGAAAAAAATTCTGAATGTATTTATTTAATTTACTTTTTTTCTTAGATCAGCAATTTATTAAAAAGAAAAAAAGGACAACTCTGAAGCCCATGCAGTCGTAAACTCATATCTGTTGGTGTACATGCAAATTTATATAACAGAAACACTTTATTTTAAGGTGTTCTTATTGCACGTTACATGTACTTACTATTATAATAACAATAAATTATGCATAATTACATGCAAGTACCCTAATCCTAACTATTGGATCTCGGTGTATACTAGAGATTTCAGTCAGCAGTATTCATGTCCGACAATGAATGCCATTGTTTATGATTTTTCAACAATACTGATCTGCTGTTACAAAATTAGCGATCTATAACACTGGATTATTCTTTCTTTATTATTCCTTTATTTTATTTTTATATATCCCAAGAGTTCACGCCAAAAAAAAAAACTCGAATAGGTGAATTATCGCAGAAACAATGCCATATGTAGACAAAGGGAGTAAGCCTCAAGGTTCAAGCCTGTAGTATATAATTCAAAAGTTCGGGTCAAGCAAAGGCCCAGAATTTTACATCGGACATCATGTGGCGACCCAACAATTTACCAAAATTAAATTTCAGTGTTTTATGCTCTTGGCAGCCATTAATTCACTGCATAAAACTCATTGTGGTTGGCACAAAATCATGCTGGCGTTGGAAATTAACCCATGTTTTATGCATTCTGGGTTATATTTTCATTTTTTCACTGTTCAAGGATAAAGGATGTCACGCAACCTGTCCACCTTGACATCTGCCTAATTTGCCTAGTGACAGATGAATTTGCAGAAAAACACAGTAGTTTGATTGGATACACAACAACTAGGGAAACCTTTTCTCCTCTGTTAAAAGCTGATAAGCATATTTTATTATTTGCATCTATTTTTGCTTTTCCCAGAAAAGACCTGAGACTGCAGTGAACCTCTCATAATGTATGTATTAAAACAATATTTGCTTTCTAGCAAATATCGACCATAAGTTGGCTATAGTGGATATAGTTTAGAGCATGACTAAAATTAAACATGTAGAAGCTTCAATAAAGTTTCAATAATGCTGTTATTGTATTGTATCTGTTATTGAGCCTGATAGTGTTTCTGCCATGTACTCAATCTGTTTTGTAAGAATATTTCTGCCTGTTTGGAAAAAGTCAGATATTGTGTTGATTTTGGTTCCTATGTGTCACCAACAATTTTTGCCAAGAAAGTTTGCAAAAAAAAAAAAAAAAATTATATTGTCACAATTTATTTTAAGGTCCAATTCTTGATATTAATAAACCATTAACTATGACTTTTGCCTCAACAAGCTACTAATTTGCTGCTTATTAATAGTTAGTAAGGTAGTTGTTGAGTTTAGGTATTGGGTAGGATTAGGGATGTAGAATATGTGCTTTATACGTACTAATAAACAACCAATATGTTAATAGGCATGATAATAAGCATCTAGTTAATAGTGAGAATTGGTCCCTATACTAAAGTGTTACCATATGATTTTTTGTGTGAAATAGCCCCCCAAAAAAAGCCTCACGGTTCATTAAGGGAATCATTTGTAAACTCAGTAATGGCTCTGAACATACAGTGGGGAAAATATTTATTTGATCCCCTGCTGATTTTGTAAGTTTGCCCACTTACAAAGAAATGAAGGGTCTGTAATTTTATGGTAGGTTTATTTTAACAGATAGAGACAGAATATCAACCAAAAAAATCCAGAAAAAGCACATTATATAAAGGTTAGAAATTTATTTGCATTTCAGTGAGTGAAATAAGTATTTGATCCCCTACCAACTAGCAAGAATTCTGGCTCCCACAGATTGGTTATGTGCCCATGTGGAACACAGATTAGTCCTGCCACTTTAAGAAGTTACTCCTATGTCAGCTCGTTAGGTGTATAAGACACCTGTCCACACAATCTGTATCTTCCATTCCAACCTCTCCCACCACCATGGGTAAGACCAAAGAGCTGTCAAAGGATGTCAGAGACAAGATTGTAGATCTGCACAAGGCTTGAATGGGCTACAAGAACATCAGCAAGAAGCTTGGTGAGAAGGAGACAACTGTTGGTGCGATTATTCTGAAATGAAAGAAATACAAAACAACCATCAATCGGTCTTGGTCTGGAGCTCCGTGCAAGATCTTGTCTCATGGAGTAAGGATGATCATGAGAAAGGTGAGGGATCAGCCCCAAACTACACGGGAGGAGCTTCTTAAGGCAGTTGGGACCACAGTCACCAAGCAAAACATTGGTAACGCACTACGCCGCAATGGACTGAAATCCTGCAGCGCCCACAAGGTCCCCCTGCTTAAGAAGGCACAAGTACAGGCCCGTTTAAAGTTTGCCAAAGAACATCTAAATGATTCAGAGAAGGCTTGGGAGAAAGTGCTGTGGTCAGATGAGACCAAAATTTAGCTCTTTGGCATTAACTTGAAACTTTATGCTTTGGGGCTGTTTCTGCTAAAGTTACAAGACGACTTCACAGCATTGAGGGGCAAATGATCAGGGCCATGTACTGTAAAATCTTCCTTCAGCCAGAACACTGAAGATGGGTCATGGATGGGTCTTCCAGCATGACAATGAGCCGAAACATACCACCAAGGCAACAAAGGAGTGGCTCAAGAAGAAGCACATTAAGGTCATGGAGTGGCCTAGCCAGTCTCCAGACCTCAGTCCTATAGAAAATCTGTGGAGGGAGCTGAAACTTCGAGTTGCCAAAACAACAAACAAGAAACCTTTAGGATTTAGAGAGGATCTGTAAAGAGGAGTGGATCAAAATCCCTCCTGAGATGTGTGCAAACCTGGTGACCAACTACAAAATACGTCTTACCTCTGTGCTTGCCAAAAAGGGTTTCTGCACCAAGTCATGTTTTGCTTGGGGATAAAATACTTATTTCACTCACTGAAATGCAAATCAATTTCTAACCTTTATATAATGTGTTTTTTCTGGATTTTTTGGTTGATATTCTGTCTCTATACGTTAAAATAAACCTACCATAAAAATTACAGACCCTTTATTTCTTTGTAAGTGGGCAAACTTACAAAATCAGCAGGGGATCAAATAAATATTTTCCCCTCTGTATTCTAATTTTGACTGACTGAGTCTCATTCAAACATCTAACGAACGAACAAGTTCATGACTGATTCATAAATCTTTTGGACTAACAAATTAAAAAGAGCTAATTCATAAAAGTAATTTGTGGCTCATTCTGTTATTTGTTGTTGCATTAAAGAAGCATCTGTGCCTATTCTCGCCTATGTCAAAGTTATCGCAACTAGATTGTTGTAAATATATTTTGTTGCATTTTTGACCATTGTAATCACTGTCTGGACTCTTGTTTAGTTACCAGGGGCTTCTTGAGGCAGCCTTCAGAGACGTTCCTGCAGTTTATGGCTTTGACTAATCAGAGCACTATACCATGGAAGAGGAAATGACACAATTAACAGCCCTGTGAGGACCTGCTTACAAAGGAGAGGTCTAGAAACAACGTATAAAAGTCCTATTTGGTCTGGCCGGTTGCCCGGACAGCAAGTGAAAACAAAGTTTGCTCGCACACTCCCTATCGGGGACTTCAGACAGCCAGACAGCCAGACCTTCATGAACACTTTCACCTGTAACTCCCTGAAAAGGAAATCTACTGTAGGGGGAAACTGTGTGTGTGTGTGTGTGTGTGTGTGTGTGTGTGTAAGTGTATGCATGTATTAAGTTTGTGTATGTATGAGTCATACTGTATGGGAGACTCCACCCTGCGTAGGAGGGCAATTGAGCCTGTCACTTACTCTGTCCTGGGAAGAACTGCCCAGACAACAGCTCTCTTTGTTCAAATGTCAGTTAAACTTGGGTAATGATGAGATCTTTCCAGCTGTCCAATCCCAAAGCTATTTAGCTTGCTTTATACAAATTGACCAATGCCATAAAAGTATAGCACACTCAGAAAATTGAATATGTATCCCGTATGTTTGTTTTTTTTCCTCTTTTTTCTTCTTCTTCTTTTCCTTTTTTTTAAAATTAGAATTACAGAAACTAATTTGTTAACTAAAAAAAAAGTTATCAAGAGATATTTTGAAACTGCTCTTTAAAATGTCACTTTAATTCTTACCTGTAGCTTCTCAATTTTAGCACATTTATAGCTTCCCTTTGAAGTCACGCAACCTTAAATGACACTTGTAAGAAACGTAATTATTTTGGTTTGTGAATGTGTGTTGCCTAATTTTGGAGTAGAAGGGAATCCAGGACATGGGAAGTTTCTGGGATCACCATCCTGTCTGATTGGGTCTATGAGCAAAGCAAAGTTTCACTACCCAAATGTAAGCAAATGTGTGACATTGTCCATGTTAATTCCTTTGAACAAAAGGTTGGATGTTCTTGCTTCCATTGAAGCTCCAAAAGTTCTTGGGATCAAATCAGTAACATGAACGTGAACTTTTGCACAAATAGTATTTAAGATTATATCATTTGCAATACGTTTTTTTTTTAATCAATTTAGAAAATATAAAAATATTTTGATTAAATTCATTTTTATTTCTTTTTGTAGTATCATTATGAAAGCCTGTTTTTGCCGCAATTCAGACATTGTTTCTCACAATTCAGTTTATGTCTTACACTTACATTTTTCTTGCAATTATGAGTTTATATTTCACATTAATGAAATCTTTTCTTAATTCTGAGTTTGCATCTTGCAATTCTGACTTTTTTCTCCGAATTATGAGTTTACATTTTACAATTATAACTTTTTTTGTGAATTCTGGGGTTGTATCTTGCAATTCTGAGTTTATATCTCACAATTCTTTAGTTTATATCAGTCAAAAAGTCAGAATTGTGATATATAAACTTTTTATTTTTTAATTAATGTTTTATTATTATTTTTTTTTTCATACTGTGGCAGAAAAGACAAATCATTTATTTAATATTATTTGGCAATATTTATAAATTTTTGTCTTTTGCAAAAAAAGAAGAAAATCTGGGTTCTTTAATGTGCACATTGTCAGTAAATCACACGCAGAATTTTCCCCTCCCAACGCTAATTTGCCCTATTTAGTAAATCTGACCCCAGAATGATTTTTAAAGCTATGACTTCTATAAAAACATCATCCATGGTGTGAACGAGCCTTTAAAATAACCTTTTTTTTTTAAATAATTCTATAAAGAACCTTTTATGCAATGAAAAGGTTCCATGGATGTTAAAGGTTGTTTGTGGAAATATCAATGCCAATGAAGAACCTTTAATCTAGTGTAGCTTCTCTTCACATTGTCTGGCACTCACTGTAACTCTGTTTGTGTTATTGTGTCATATTGATTGCGATTATATTGATAATATAATACATGCAACTGCTGAAACGTATTTGGCCCTTTGACCTAAAGGGTTTAACCACCTTGCACACATGCTTCTGCTCACAGTTACACCCAGAAAAGTGTGCATCATAATTAAAACCATAAGACGTGAAGAATGAGATACTCTGGCATTTTGTTGTGCATATTTGTGGCTGATTGGGAAAGTGGCAGACAGAGTCATCTGCTTTTCTCAGCGCCCTGTGTCTTCAGTCCTCTAATCACTGTGACCTCACAGATCGAAGACCTGAGGACTAAAACACTTGCAGTGGCTTGAACAAAAAAAAAACATTGCAGAACTATAGAAGTTCTTTTAAAAAACATTGAAGAGAAAAGGCTAATTCTATGTTTTTTCTTTTCAATTTTCAATTTGTTCATTTGTAATTATTTAATTTTATTCTTTCGTATTTATCATATTTTTTTATACTTCTCTTTTAAATGTGACACTCAATAAGAATAAGAAGAATAAGAATGCTATAGTCTGAGACTGATAGTCAGCCTAATATTGTGACCAGACCTGTTTGTTTTCATTTAGATTAAATCATATTTCAGTGCTCCGTAATCAGTTTAGCTCTGATCTCCAGATGAACTTCTGACAAGATCCACTGGTTCTAATTTCAGGGCAAAAGGCAGAGAAAGTTAGAGCACACTTTATTTGTAATGCATCTTCTTTAGTCCCCTGAACACTCCGACATGTGCTACTGATATCACAAGAAAAATAAGGTGTGCATATCCAAATATCCCTGCTAAACTTCAGTTTACAAATGAAATGATTAAATCTGTTTGTTAATATAATTAATGTTTATCAGGCTGTCTTGATGAGCATGTTCAAGTACATAAAAATAACTGTTATTTAATATATACAAAACCTAGAATCCTTGTGCACTTGTATATACCGATTATATTTAAGTAGCAATATTTATTAACCTTTTTCTTTTCAAAAGTGCTTTTATATTAAATAGCAATTAATAATTAAATGAATTAAATCATCGAAAAGAAATAGCATTAAATATGTACTTGGTTTGCAACTTATAATTTGTATATTGTTTATAAAACCAAAACCATAAGCATTTTGATGATGATTTGTACATTTAAATATTGTAATTTAATGAACTGTGATGAGTGTCATTTGTCACTGGATATGAGTATTCATTTTGCTGTTCTTTGAGAACTCTTTGGGCAAAATTGAATTTAGATAGAATTTACTTCAAAGCAGCAAAACCTCATTTTGTGCTAAACAGTAGAGACATGCTTAAATGCAATAACAAAAGCATCTCCGTTCACTTTGTCCTTATTGGCTGCAGATGTTCAATGTTTTATTTTGCCTAAATTATTGAAATTGTTATTTGTTGCACTGGAGAGCCATGCTGTCCTATTCAATTCTAACATGCGTTTGCTGTGTTTTACCAGTGAGGGCATGTCACACAGCTGTAGTATTAGAGAGCCGCTTGATGAAATATGCCATTAATCTTAGTACAAGAACACCTTGTGTTCTCAACAGCACTGCACTGCTTTTACATGATGACATTATTTTTATTTTTTTTGTCTCATGATGACATGTTTTTCATGACCTACTTTTAAGGTTCAGGCACTTTCTTGCTCTGTCACATATGTCTGACTTATAAAGAAAAAAAAAAGAATGTGAATATACAATGGTGTTCGAAAGTCGAAATTTAATTAGTGAAATGTTTCTTTTTAGCATTCTTCTCATTTAAAACATTTATTTGTGATGCTTATTTTATCAGCATGAAAATTTTATTTAAAACTGAATAAAAAATCGATATAAATTTCAGAAAACCTTACTACAGTATTTTATGTTTTCTCTCTTTAGCCTTAGCAACAGCAGCATTCAAGCTGACCTAAACTCCAGAGGTTTGAGTAAAACCTAATTATCATGCAATCCAACATAATTTGAGAAAATCCAAAGAGCATCTTGTACATCAATGGAAAGAACATTGTCAAGAACATTGACAAATAAACAAAATGTCACAACATTTTGTTTATTTGCTTAGTAAACAAGTAATAGTGCAGAATATCTTTTATTCATATTTTTACTGTCGTACCTGACCTTTTATACAAAGAAATGCATGGTCAGTGTCACAACATTTTGTTTATTTGCTTAGTAAACAAGTAATAGTGCAGAATATCTTTTATTCATATTTTTACTGTCGTATCTAAAAATCCAAAAACCTTCTGGTTATTTCCAGGGTTAAATTAGATTTCGAAGATTTTCATTGTGAACTTCTGAACCCCACTGAACGTGGTTGTTACATTGAGTAGGTTGGTATTTGAATAACAGTGCTTATTGGCTTTCAAAACACAAGGATATAGATTGCTTTTCTTGTTCTCACAGTTTTTTTTCAGCAACTGTAAAAGGAGGTAATTATTTGCATTTTATGTCAGCACCGAGTGTTTTGTTTGTGTTTTTAATTTGTTGATGTTCAAGCAGGATTTTCAGGACTCCTTAAGCTAATCAATTAATCTTAGGCTGACACATCGAAATTCAATACAAATGGATTTGTCTGGGTCAGACCCTGATGGGGGAACAGTCAACATGAGTGCCATCAAACCATGTGTTTCTGGCTATCCTGCGGCATCTGGATCCAATTTTCGCTTTTCGTTCTGTCGCAAAAGCGAAGGGAAGCTTATGCCATGAGTCACTGCCCTGAGGCACTTTGTTCGGTGGCTAGCCGTGTACACGGGAACCAGTTGTAAAGCCAGCCATTGTAATCTCCTCTCCTCTGAACACAAACCCAAGAACTGGCCTGAGGTTGGGGCCGTGTCTCTTTCCCACACTTGCACCACCATGAGACTCCTCAGTCTGGCTTGGGTGAGACAGACAGCTGGAGCTTACTGTTAACAGGCCTCTCTCTCTCTCTCGTGCGCTGATAATCACCAGATGGTCGATAGTGTGTCTAGGATCCACTCTTGGTCTTTACCTCATTTGTCCTCTCCAGAGGTGCTCTGATGTATTTTAAGAAGCACTGAGAACACTTTTCAGATGCCAGTTACATAGAGTGGAAAGCATTTATTGAGCTGCCTGCCTTTACATGTGTTACAAGGAAGGTCATTGACATTGCTTCAAAAATAATAATAAAAATTATGTCGATTGTGATTTGATATTGTGACTCATACTGAACATATCGTTTTATGTTCCACAGAAGAAAGAAAGTCACAGGTTTGGCACAACATGAGAGTGAGTAAATGATGCCAAAGAAAATGATTTACAGTAAATGTTTTTAATTTTTTGGTGGGGGGTAAGCTATCTGGTGAGCTATCCATGAAAAATATCCAGCCTTTAAAATAACTTGTCTTAAAAATTAAATGGTAACTTGCGAATTAACTTATAAATTAAATGGTTTCAATTGAAGAAGTTATTTAATGTAAACTAAACATGAATTTACCTTTAAGACCTTTTCCACTAAAAATTTACAAAAAAATAAATTTTAATTCATATCAATGACTACACAGATTTTTCATGCCAATTTTAAATGATCTGTCTTTGATAATTGAGTTTTGCAATTACTTTGCATTAAAACTGTTTGTCTATAATGCCGTTGCAGAAATTTCCACCTATTTCACACCCATTCACATGTCTAAGTCCTTCCGCAGCTCATTTGCTTCAAACTGACAATTCTGTCAACATTTACCCTCCCTTATATTGAGTGAAGCTTGTATTTTCCCATGGAACACAATGGGGAGTCAGCATGCTCATATTTTCCATATAATGAAAACGCATCGTGATCATTGACTGTCAAGTTCAGTGCCAATTTAATTTGTTTATTTTTGTATTTATTTATTTTTTCATTATTTAATTATGAGTATTTAAAGATTCTAAACTACTCGATGCTTTTGGTCACGTCTTATCCAATCCATGTCTTTACAAATCAAATCAATTAATTAAATTTAGATAATGCAACACAGTTCATTAACATTTATTTAATTGTGCGCTTAAGATGTTTATTACTCCATTTGTATGAGACTACAAGAATAATTTTTGCTTGTCCTAACTGGTTGTGGAAAAAAAAAGAGATCCAGACATGTTGGTTTGAGCGTAATTTTTAATCTAACATTGTCTATTTACATAGTTTATTTAACTAAGTACTCTAAATTAAGATATGGCTATGTCTTTATTTCCTGTTGGGGCTTTTAGGCTTAAGACAAGAATTAATGATTTTCTATAAAACTGCTTTTAAATGACAAAGATGCTTTTAAATGATTGTGAAATCTAGCGATATGAAATGTGAAATGAAGTGACATGACCAAAAATAATGCTATTTTGGTAGAAATCCTTCAATTGTATATGAATGCATTAAAATTGTAATGGTAAGTATGTAGCAAAATATTGTGGTAAATGTTTTAACTGTGCTTTTTTTAAAGTTATTAAATTAGAGAGATTTCATCAGCAGAGTTTAGGCATTGCATGTGTGTGTGTGTGTGTGTGTGTGTGGGCGATCCAAGTTCAAATCAAATGGTTTGAGCGTAATTTTTAATCTAACATTGTCTATTTACATAGTTTATTTAACTAAGTACTCTAAATTAAGATATGGCTATGTCTTTATTTCCTGTTTAGGCTTAAGACAAGAATTAATGATTTTCTATAAAACTGCTTTTAAATGACAAAGATGCTTTTAAATGATTGTGAAATCTAGCGATATGAAATGTGAAATGAAGTGACATGACCAAAAATAATGCTATTTTGGTAGAAATCCTTCAATTGTATATGAATGCATTAAAATTGTAATGGTAAGTATGTAGCAAAATATTGTGGTAAATGTTTTAACTGTGCTTTTTTTAAAGTTATTAAATTAGAGAGATTTCATCAGCAGAGTTTAGGCATTGCATGTGTGTGTGTGTGTGTGTGTGTGTGGGCGATCCAAGTTCAAATCCCGCCGGCTTATTCTCATTTTCATTGTATAACTAAATGCATTCAAGTTAGAACACCAATTAGAACAAATCTGTTCAAACTGATTATTTTTGTTGAAAAGGCTTAATTTGTGTAAAAAAAGTTTCATTTAATCTCTTTTTTTTGTTGCTTTGATTAAAAAAGAAAGCAAGTCATGCGGGTTTGGAACACCATCAGGGTGTAAAATGATGACATAATTTTTATTTCTGGGTAAACTGTCCCAGTTAGGTAACAACTGTTCACTACACTTTTTTAAATCACTCCCTTCCCCCTGTTTTACGTAATGGTTTCCATGTTCAAAACTGCATTTGAAAAGCATTTGTTAGATTATAATTTCACTCTTTAACATTTAATAATAACATTTGTTTCGACAGGATCCTGGTGCCCTTGCTGTTATGTTTCAGTTGTGTTTTAGTTCTCTCTCTCTCACCCTAGTAGCGATGTGCTGAGGGACTAAATGTAGCTGTAGGACCTAAGTGTGAAAACAGCTCCATTTTCATTGCCTGTTTTCCTCTCTTTCTTTTGTTATAATGGCTGCCTGACTGGTGTTGAAAACTTCTGGTGTGTTGAGAGTAACTGTGTGTTCAGGCCTTAGACCGGCTCTCCGCACCTCTGTCCACAGCTCTGGAAATGACCTCATTAGTTTTCACATCCTATGCATTGTGAGTGATGGAGAGGGTAGTGATGGAGACTATGGATTTAGCTCACATGGAGGGTGATGTGGTTCCTCCATTTCCTGTTTGGATGTTTAGCGATGTGGGGTTTTGATAGTTGCTAATAACAATGAGTCATTTCAAAATAAACCTAAAGACTGTCATTCACCAAAAATCTGCCATGCCCTTTGTACCACAGAGGGGCCTGTATAGTCGGAGGACTGCAAAACCTGCATATCTTTTAATCTGGTGTAATATTATATATGATTAAATTGTATTTATTTATTAAATAGTATGGTGTTGATAATTTTACACAAAGTGATATCCATGTTTTTGACCATTTTTTTAAATTAAAAGTAACTTTTTTTGTAATACATGGTGATGTATTAATTATTTTGGTCCCGCTTTGGACTTTATCCACTAATTTTTAAGACATTTCCATACCCTAAAACAAAACACAGTAAAGTTTATCAATATACAGGTGAAACACCTATAATAAATTAATAAATTATATTAAATTTATATTAAGGCAAGACACTGCAGGCGAATAGGGTAAAAAAAAAACGAATAGTTATTGCCTTACTTTAGTTTTCTAAAATGTTAGGTTTAGATATGCAAATGAGTCATTATTTCATGAAATATGCGCTAATTTGCATACATTTCTAGTACAAGAAATCTAAACACTGGATGATGTCAGTTTCAAAATTCTTGGAATTTTGGGTATCTCATTTTTGTCACTCCATAATTTAGAAAATGCTTAGGACGGACAGAAAACACTATATTTTCACAATTTTGGGGGGATTAAAATATTAATCAAGCAAATTATATATGAACAAACTCCTCTGTAAAAACCTTCAGGATATAGACATACTGTATGTCATGCATGCACAGATATAGGAATAAAAATGTGAAGTTTGGTGTGTGTAAGTGCTACTGAAGTGGAGATTTATGGCTCAGTGTAGGAGAAAAAACTAATTTTGAGAAAACGGCCTTTAAAAATATGTATTGTAATTGAACTTTATTGACACAGATAGATAAAGTGCTAGAAAAGAGACACTTAACAGTGTCTTTTGGATGTTTTCTTTTCACTAGTCTGAAAAAACACTTTATGAAAAACCAAAAAGCCCAAAATCTCAAACTTGACAGGCGCTTGAAACAAACTGTGTTTTTGCCTGCAGTGTCTTCCCTTTAATATAGTATATTGTGCCTTTTGTGTGTGTGTGTGTGTGTGTGTGTGTGTGTTTGTCTGTATGTATATATTATATATACTACTTTATATTATATATAATATGTAATATTACTATATTATTAGAACTATAGTATTTGTTATATATGATAAATATATATTATTATTATTATTATTATTATTATTATTATTATTATTATTATTATTATAATGACTTATTGTTAGTAGCAACTAAATCCCACATCACTATACCAAACAAGAAAGAAAGAAAGAAAGATAGAAAGGAAGGAAGGAAGGATTTAGAACAACATGAGAGTGAGTAAATTATGTCAGAATTATTCTTATTCTTTAAAATACATCTTTTTTTTCTTTTTTTTTTTATCTGAAAATGTTTTTGGAAGAATATCCTCTCTTTTCAATATAATAAAAATAAATGAGGGCTTTTAAAAAAATTTAGTTTTTCACTCAAATTATCATATTTTTGAAATACACACAAGTAAAATGTACTACTTTAATGTTACTTTAATAGTGCTTTAGCATGCACCTTTGAAGCTGGACAGCGTCTATTCACATTCACTTTCATTATATTGAAATAGTGGCAAGGATATTCTTCAAAAATTCACCTTTTGTGTTCCACAAAAGAAGAAAAAAATTATTCAGGCTTTGGGCCGACATGAGCGTGAGTAAATACTGACAGGATTATAATTTCTGGGTGAACTATTCCTTTAAGCAATGGGAAAAAATAACATTAAAAAGACAAATTCAGTCAGACCACCATGCACATTTGACAAATGTGCATGGTTTATTATTTTAGGCTGCTTAAATCTTTCTGATTCCCTCCTTCCTTCATTTAATTTGGGTTAATATCCTCCTCTGATTTCCATACGAGTCATTTTGTGGTTTGGAAACAGGTCAGTATCTGACTGTAGCTCCCACTAGAGAGTGGATATAGAGTTAGGGTAGAGACTGGCGGGTTATGGGTGGGCAGAGGGGAGTGCACACAGTAGCCTTGATGCATCTGCGCTCACGATTGAACTCAGGGGTGGTTCCCGCGTGTTCCCGGTCAGGGTGCTGGGGGTGAATGTGATGATAGATAGCAAAAAACAAGAGAGCCCGTTTCAGGTGAATGATAGCCTCATTTGCCCTTTTACTGAGAGCTGGATTTATCGAGCTCGGCTTTTCCAGCCACTGCTCTCCTCTAAGAAGCTTTTGTTGTTCTAGAACATGATCGTTAATCTTTGATCATCTAAGAAAACAATTTTAAGAAAAAGATCCATTGCAGATGGACATCAGGTATTTGTTTTCTTTCTTCACAAACCATTAAATGATTTAAGTTTCAGTTTCGAGATTAAAGTAGTAAAGAGACATTCATATAAAACAGATTTGTCATTGTGTTCTCTGACTTGTTATTTTGTTTTCGAATTTGTCATTGTGTTTTCTGACTTGTTATAATGTTTTCTGAATTATTGTTGTGTTTTCTGAATTGTGATTTAGTTTTTTAGACTTGCATTTGCGTTTGTAATTTGTTCTTTTGTTTTCAGAATTGTGATTTGTTCTGCACTTCTCGGCCACCGTATAGATACCATACTGAATCGCAGATTCTTTAGAATAGGATCATGTCTGAGGTTTTTTTTAATCTGTACTTGTTATTTTATTTTATTGATTACATTTTATTATTTTTCTAAAATAAAATAAAACATTTATAAAATATAATTTTATAAATAAATTGTATTTAATATTTAATTTTTAATTTATTTTATAGATACCATACTGAATCGCAGATTCTTTAGAATAGGATCATGTCTGAGGTTTTTTTTTATCTGTACTTGTTATTTTATTTTATTGATTACATTTTATTATTTTTCTAAAATAAAATAAAACATTTATAAAATATAATTTTATAAATAAATTGTATTTAATATTTAATTTTTAATTTATTTAGTTTTACTTTTATATATTTCATTTTATTTAATAATAATAATGGAATATTCAAATATTAATCATTTAAAGTAACATGTTTTGTTTTATTTATTTTGTTTAGTTTTTTGTTTAGTTTTTTTTGTTTTGTTGTTGTTTTGTTGTTGTTTTGTTAGTTTTTGCCCAGTATTGCTGTATGGTTGTGGTAAACACTTCAAACAGGTGTCACTGACGCATATCGGGACATTCTGTCCCCATTTAAACCTCGGAAACGGTAATTGTTCCCAGAACATTAGGGAATAACTGTGTGTCAGTGCGTGCAAAGAAGAGAGGAAAGTTGGAATCAGCTCTCAATATTAGGCTTTGGCAACACTCATGTCTCTCTCTCTCTCTCTCTCTCTTGCACTTCTCTCTGGCCTATGTGGAATAAATTATGTTCAGCTTTGGTATGGGTTACCCAGTTCTGATGAATCATAAGCTTGTGATTTCAAAATGTAAAAATATCACAAAGAGCTACATTGTTTCAACAGGCAACTTTACGGACAGCAAATGTTTTTTTTCTTTATTTTGTCTATTATTTCCCTCTCCGTGTAGTAAATCAATGCTAGTGAATGTAAATCATTTTAGAAGTGACATGTTATTAAACCTATGAAAATGTCATATTATTCCACTCAGATTTATGACAGCTGTAAATCCTGTTGTATGAATGCCCGTGAACGTTAAATATTTAGTTGACCAGTGTACAGAGTTCTGAACTCTTTACGATTTTGCTATGTAATCAGAAGTGCGATTAACAAAATGAAATCAACTCATTTGTCAGGCACCATCCGCACCCATAGTTTCCTCATCACTTGGCCATTTCCCTGCACAACTCTCTAGATGGCAATGAGACTAGGATGCCAGGCTGGGCTGGAAAAGCCATCAAGACTGCATGTTTGATCCAGACTGGCGTAAGTTTAGTTTTTTAATGTCCGATTGAATGGAGAATGAAGTGAACAACCCACTGTACCTTTTAGGGTTTACAGACACAACCAAATTTAGCATTCCCATTCCCAGCCCTTTCAGTCATTATGGGATATGAAGGCAGGGGATGATCAAGGCGACGCTGCAACATGTTGCAGGCATGGCTTCCCGCTCTGAGAAACTTTGATATTAGTCACTGACCGGATGACTGTGTCTCTGGGGAAAAATAGTTTTAGTTTCCCAGATTTTACGGGTGTTTATTGACAAAAGTTCATATTTGTTTAAAAATGACTTTGTTTAGAGCCTGAAATGTAATGCTTTGGGAATGGGTTTTTTTTATCAACGTGATGCTAAAGTAATGTTGAATCACATGTTTAGATGCACTCAGATTTAGATTTAGATATGTGTTCTTCTGTTTGTAGAAAGTCTAAATTAGAACAAGGATGAAAACCACGTGATATTTATTTTTTACCCTTTGTTGTTCTTTTTTTTTTTTTACTCCCCTCGTCATTGTTACAGGTTTCTGAGAATCATTACAATCAAATGCTGTTTGCATTACTTTACTAAACAGGGAAAGCAAAACTTTATACATAGCATTATAAATAAACAAATGTAGTAAAAATGTCTTTCAAGTGTATGACTACTTGATCTTTTTTCCTTCAAAACACTCCCACACATTTATATATATATATATATATATATATATATAGTGTGTGTGTGTGCGTATTATATATAATATGTATTTCTTTAATAAAAACAACATGAATATGTGTTTTATAATAATGTATTTATTAGTGTAATCCCTGTGATGGCTAAACTTAAATTTCAGCAGCTATTACTCCAGTCTTCAGTGTCACATGATCCTTCAGAAATATATATATATATATATATATATATATATCCTGAGTGACTGTCTGCAGTATTTCACAACTAGGTTATTAGTCAACCATTGTGACCCTTCCCTCTAAATATCCGTCTATTCCTACAAAGCCATGTAACTCAGCACCTGCAAAGTCTTCACAGACATGTAATCGCAAACAATTAACTGATTATATATATCATCAGGTCTTATGAAACTTAATTTATCCATCAGTGATTGGATCAAAAGGCATCATCTTTCTTTTAATGACTCCTCTTTTAGAGCACAGAAAAATTAGGTTTGACATCATATACATAACGTATGCCTGGGCAAGTGCATTTTCTACACCCGGACTAAAAGCATTATCAGTGGGATCTGCGCCCTGTCTAAGGGAAGGAGAGAGGGTGTTTTCAGATGCGTGTTTCTGGTGATTCATATCGCTGAATCTCTCGCTAAGGTACAAGGATGATGAGCGCTATTTTCTCTCACGTCCATTTCCCCTCAAAATCGTGCATCAAGAGGATGTATTGTATTAGATGACGATCGTTCTTGAAAACGTGTGCTTGTGTGCAACCACGGCCAGTGAGTTGAAACTACTTTTAGCTCAAACCAGTTTTCTTTGTGTACAGAACTAACAGGATTTGGTGTTTCGTTTTCTCAAATGTTGTTTTATTCTCTGAGAAAATAGGTTCTAGAGAAAAAGATAGTTTGGGTGTGTAAATCATAGTGGCGGCAGCATCAAACTGCTGCAGAGAAACTGGTTGAGTTACTGTTGCCGATGGTGCAATCTTGATGACTTGTCAAGGGGTGTAACCTCAGTGACTCAGATGTGAAGTATGTTCCCATTCAAGGTGAATGAGTCACTGGGTAACAAGAATACTCCTCCTTAAGTGAGCATGGCTCTTATTCTCCCATGCTTTTTTACTCTAACGAGGTTTCAAAGGAGAACTAATTATTTATGAAGGAGCTTTGGGCCAAAATATTGCAGTATGGATTTGTTTTTTGATTTATTTATGAATAAGTTTTCATCTGCAGGCACATGATGTCTAAACAAATATGTAGGATGTGTGTAAGAATATAGTGTGCAGGTGTGAAGCTGAAATTATTATATATTGTACAATGTGTGCAGCTGCATGCGTGATGAAACTATCAGAGCAGTAAATAGTACGCAAGGCATTCAGGAAGTTTTTTTTTGTTTTGTTTTTTTGTTTTTTTAAGCACAGCACTGCTTCTGAAAAGGTATTTTATGCATTTCATACACTGAAAAAAAAAGTTTAGGACAGAAATTGCACAAATAATTACAACAAAACCTATTGAATTAATGTGAAATTTTGATGTAGGAAGATTTAAATACACTGAAGCAATGGTGCAGAATTTTTTTTACTCAGAAATTGCTAGCAAATTTCACATTAATTACAAAGAAACAGTAAGTAACATTGAATTAAAGGGGTCATATGATGCGATTTAAATTTGTCCTTTCTCTTTGGAGTGTTACAAGCTCTTGGTGCATAAAGAAGATCTGTAAAGTTGCAAAGACTAAAGTCTCAAATTTATTCTTTATAAAATTTAAGAGTCAACCACACCTACCTAAAACGACTCGTTCTAACACGCCCCCACATGTCTACGTCACGATGTGGGAAGATTAGCGTAACGCCGCCCAAATGTTCACGCAAAGAAAGAAGGCGTAACTTTTATTCTTGCTGTAGTATTGTTGTTGCTGCCGCTGCCATGTCGTGAAGACACTGTGTGTTTCGTTGTGAACACGAAATTACTTTGTTTGGTCTTCCAAAAGAGGATGATATCCACTTCATCATGCCTAGAGCTGATCCGTGCTGGTCGCTAAGGAAATACATCAACTTCGCGCTGTGGATCGCCGAATCAGCTTTCACCGTGGACAAAGAAGAGTCCAGCCCGGGGTCGTCACATGTGGTTGCCACAAGCCCGCTGGCCGTTCCTCAATCTAGCCCGCCCTGTGTGACGCTGTGTGTTTCGTTGTGAAAGCGAAAATACTTTGTTTGGCCTTCCAAAAGAGGACACAACTAGAAATCAGTGGTTAAGTTGTATTTACAACACTGTTCCAGTACAGTTCAACCCAAATATTCAGATGTGTGCAGCGCATTTTGTGGAGGATGATGACTGTTTCCTGTGAGAGTAGCCTACAATGACGGTGTATGTTTCTATAAAGCGGGGCAGTTCCAACTTTGCAAGGACAGTCTGGGGCTTCTGACTCACAGCCTGTAAGTACGTTTTTTATTTTTAAAAGTTTTTGACTCTATTAAAGCATAAAAATACCATAATATGTTTGCATATATTTAAGAAACATGTTAAGTTAACATAATATTTGTTTATCTGAAAAACAATGCTACAGTAAGTTATTCTCCTTTGAAAATGTGCGTTCCGGGCCGGAATGTCGGTCTCTGTTTTGGTTTGTGAAACCCGCCTTCTGCCAGTTTACCCAGTTGTATTTCGGCACCCTCGGGTTGCCAGTTGGTGGGAAACACAGCGTATTTCATTTCAGTCATGGAAGCTGGCAAACGAAAGGGGTCAGAGCGGGAAATATAACTTTCTGCCCATCCTAAAAAGCCTCGACATCCATCCAAAAACTTTATGATCAACAACGGCATAATAAAAGCAGAATAAATATTGGAGATGCGTTTGAGAGATGGTTGTTGTTGTCGTCAATCTGGCAACCTGTGTGTGCATCAAGTCGGAGGAGGGACCAGGTGAAAAAAACCCTCTCCAATATTTTGAATTTGGACTGCAATACCTAGTTCAACCACTCGGTGCCAATCCTACATACAGCACCTTTAAAGAATTTGCCACTGATGATTCAAACACGAGTTTTGAGCAGTGTAGAGTAGCGCTTGTTGTTTGTCCTTTCTCCAGACATGGTTTTATGTTTACGCAGCGTGATACGCAACGCAACATGTAAAAAGACAGTATAAGTCATTATAATCAGTAATTATGTCCCCACTGGATGCAACAAATGCCTCGTTTGTAATGGGTTTTATTGTTTTTGTCTTGTCGCGCCGGGACACATGGCATCACAGTATGGTAAGGGGCATAACATTTCCGTCACACGCTTGAGGTATTCAGCCAATCACAACGCACTGGATAGCTGGCCAATCAGCGTACACCTTGCTTTTTAGAACGATGAGCTTTGTAAAAATCAACGCGTTTCAGAAAGGCGGGGCATAGAGGAGCAACAATAATACAGTATGTGGAAAATAATGTGTTTTTTTAACCTTAAACTGCATAAACACATTACACCAAATACACAACATAATGTTATTTTTAGCAACGTCATATGACCCCTTTAAACACGAAAATTAGAATTTAAAAGACTTTGAAAAAGCTTCTTTTTTTTTTACAGTGTAGCGTTTTCTTGAATATACTCTAATAATCTTTGTTTTATTTACAACTTCAAAAAAAAATTTTTTTTAAGTGTATTTCTCTTCTTTTAACTGCAAACTACAAAAGTGAATTGTAGGAATGAATATTAAAAAATGTTCCAGGAGGCTCCAGTCATATCAGCATATTTTTTATAAATGTAATATATATATATATATATGGATGGAGTGGGTTGCCTCATGAGGGATGGCATAACCGAATGCAACAAATGAATCATAATGACCGTGGATAGCTCGTTTCTACAATGCCTTTGTATATGAAACCTTTTGCTTGTGCATGATGCCTAAAGTGCAATTCAGTCAGTTCCATACAAATAAAAATGGAATGCTTGGTGGGAAACTAAATAATACATCAACCGGGCAAAAATCATTGTGATTCACTTAATCCAGAGGGCACAAGTCATGCAGCGCATAATGAGACTCCATAGTGAAGTACAATAATTCTGCACAATGACTCACGCAGGAAGGAACAAACAATGATCCATGAAGTATGACTCCCCTCCATTCCACAGCATGAATTCAACCAGCAAATGCATAAAAACAACAATCTCTAGATTATCATGCAAAAGCAAGAAGCAGCAGTACACTCTTAAAAATAAAGGTGCTTCAAAAGGTTCTTCAAGTGATGCCATAGAAGAACCATTTTTGGTTCCACAAAGAACCATTCAGTCAAAAGTTCTTTAAAGAACCATCTCTTTCTTACCTTTTTATAATCTGAAGAACCTTCTTTCGCCACAAAGAACCTTTTGTGAAACAGAAAGGTTCTTCAGATGTTAAAGGTTCTTTATGGAACCATTTAGAAAAAAAGGTTCTTCTATGGCTTCGTGAAGCACCTGATTTCACCAAGCTGGGCTCAGGAGGAGGCCGCGCAAAGTACGAATCATTATATGAAGTTAGACATGAATTTGATCTCCACTGCCATAAGAAACTCGATTACATGAAAATGTGTCTATGTGCGTGTGCGAGAGCTCAGGCAGCAGTCGTTATTGATGTGAAGAGGAGTGTCGTTTTCAGCGATATAAGACTTGCCTTTCTTAAGTCTGCCTGACAAACATTATTAATCATTCCCTGCATTTAAAACCTATTGTCCTTAGCGTGTGAAACAGTTGGAGGCTGTTAAATGTCAGCCGCTGTGGCACCTTTAAATAGTCTGCTTAAGACTTAGAATAATTAGGAGGATATGCACTGGTTGAATAAATAGGTTTTATGTGCACATCAGGCAGCTGTCTCTGTTCTACAGTTCTCTGTTTATGCGCCTGACTTCCTCCCCCTCTCTACTGGCTACTGGGTGCTCGGTATGTACAGAAATAAAAAAAAAAACATTTAATGAAGGAGCGCTAATATCCATATGCATACTGTAGGAGCTAATAATATCCACTTCAGAGCCATATAAATGAATGAAAAGTGTGTAAACAAATAAAAAGGTGTTTTAATCCTTACTCAAGCACAGAAATTGGCTTTATATAATTAGATGTAAAAAGCTTTTGCAGGCAAATAAATATATATATTTTTTTTAAATTGTCTATAGTGTCTGAAATGTTTACATTATTATTGTTTTTTCATTAATTAATTTTTTTATTCAGTCAGTTCTTTAGAAATGTTTATATTCTACAAAACTGTAGATCTTACAGTACACTTATCAAAATATATAATTTAAATTAGCCTTGAAATGTCAACAGCAATTTTAGAAGGTACTTTCATCGAGCAAACAGGTAAAATCTCTGTTGTTGGCTTAACCTCGATTTGAGTTTACTGAATGTATTGCTTCTCCGTGTTTAATGACTCATAACCGTACAAAAGTTGCTTTTATTCCAGCCTGCTCCTGCAAGAGAAGCTGTTTTGAAAATATATTAGGCCTGTTTTTGAAATGTAAATTATATTAATTTGATTTCTTGGAAGAGGATATAGAAAAAGGGACCCTCAAAGCATCTGTTTATTATTGAAAAATAAAGATGACCAATCTACAGTGCTCTTTCCCTTTTCTCATTTTCAGGTAAATTCAAGCCATAACTAAAACCTAATTTAAGAAAATGTTGTTTGTTGGATTGTTTTTCAAATATAATTATCTGATATAATCACAAAACAGCTGAATGTTTTTTTTCCCTTCTTGGTTTCATACAATAAAAATAACAGATGAAAGTTATTACACTTTACGAAAATGAATATACATTTTTTATGTGTGTTTTATTTTTGCCTTTGTTTTAATCAAGTAAGAAGCCTTTAGTCTTTATTAATTTAAAGCTTTCTCAGCTTACAGTATGTACTATGTAAACTTTTGCATCTCATTTTTCTCTGACAAGTAGAGCATTCTTTGAGATTAACATAAATTTAAGTCCATAAAAACAGGTGTGTGCCGTTGTTCTCAGTACACCCAGATGGAAATCTGAAGTAATTATTATATTATCAAAAATAATGGCTGAAGTGCTGCAGTGCTATTTGTCATCTCATCAAGTAATCAAACATGGTAATTTAGCTGTATTATTTATTTGCCGTCTTCTCTTGTGATTATGCCGCTGTTCTTTTATAAATGGTTACTGGTGTCCTCTTAGTGACTTTGAACACAGATTAAAGCTTCACGAAATTTTGCTACCTGGGCTGTACCCACAGCAAAGTGTTTGTTTCTGCGCACTACCCGTATTCCAAAGCCATGTTTGTTTTTACTGGAGATGGTGGTGGTGTTGTTCTGAGAAGGCAGTCAGGCACCGTTTAAGCTGAATGGAAGGGGTCAATGGAGAACATCTCTCCAGTTTTGAGAGGAAATGCAGTGCCATAGTAAATCTGTTCACCATTCAGTTAAATCTGGCCTCGGTACGAGTCCAGCTGCTTTGTCTGAGCGCTGTTTAATTTCACGACTCAAAAACTTCTGTAGAGGAAATTCTGCTGGCAAGAAAATGTGAAATTTGCAGCAGACTACTATAATTACTCTACTCCTACAGATGCTTGGCAATGAGTGTGAGATTTGCTTTTTGTGAAGTAGCATCCAAGGTTAACTTCTGACGATTGTGATAAACAGCCATTTTTATGTCATCTTTTTCAAAGGGAGTGTCGTAAAGGATGATAACCAGAAAATCCAATGCCCACTCAACAGCCTCATCCATCCCCCATTCTTTTCTGTGGCAGGCAGTTGTCCGTGTCTGACGAGCGCCTAGACGAGCGTGTTTGTGCTAGACTGAACGACTGCACTTTAAGTGTCTCTTGGCAGACACACAGCAAATACCTGCACCAGGTGGATCGGCAACCCCAACACACAAGCCCTAGAATTCCTAAACGGTCAGTATGGAAAGGGAATAATAGCCTAGAATTAGAATAGGGTTGCAACTAATGATTGTTTTGCACTGAAGCACTAAATATTTGAGTGTGGAATGACCGTGCTCTCTTTATTCCACACTCGATCTGACTGAAGGGCATGTGTGTGATTACAGCCTCATGCTTGTTCGGTGTGAAGACACTACATTCTTAAAAATAAAGATTCCAAAAGGGTTTTTTCGAAGTGATGTCATAGAAATATCATATAAGAACCCTTCAGTCAACAGTTCTTAAAAGAACCATTTTTTCCCCTTAATGTGAAGAACATGTTACTATTCTAAAGAACCTTTATCCACTATAAATGCTTGTTAGTTTATTGCATTAAACAATTTTTTGATGTTTTTTCAGTAAAAAAACTTTTTTACCGTAAAGTGACTGATGGTCATTTTCCATACACAGCGCACAAACCTAATTTATCGATAATGAAATTTGTCATTATTTTTATTATCGATGGACTCTATGCACAATTAATTTAACGTTTAGCCGTAGTGGCCATTGCAAGCACACTGTAGGAAAATTGTGAGAAGTAGTTTTCCACAGCAGGAAAAAGGCAATTCTGCTTCTGGAACTCATTACTAAAACATTACATGTAATATACTAAATTGTTATGTTTACTGTAGTTAATTGACAAATTTAAGGGCAGAGTTCAGTTAGCAACTACCACGGTTTACTTGGGGAGAATACTATTTTAAAAGCTCACTATAAAAATAGGGCTCAAAGTACTACATTAATATGAAGCTAATTTTCGTATTGAATTTTCACAGGTGTTTTAACTGTATTTTGAGTGAGTTATATGTTTTAAAGGGGTGGTTCACTGTTTTTTTTTTTTGGCTTGATTGTGTTTATGGACGTGTGTTTAGTCTAACATGTGTTAATGCTTAGTTAAAAAAAACGCATTATTTTTCACATAATTTACTTTTATTCCACACCACTCTGTCCCTTCTCTGAGAAATGTACTAATCATTTCCTGCTTTTATGAAGCCCCGCCCTCAGAAATAGGCGATGGGCTCTGATTGGTTAGCTAGCCCAGTGTGTTTTGATTGGCTAAACCGCCTCTAGTGCGCGTCTAATCGTCCCGCCCCTCACCTCAGTGCCATGTGCTCCGGTTGTATTGTAAACAATGGTGTCGTTAATATCGCTTATCAGTTTGAGCCCGATTGAGAAGTAGAGGATTTTATTGAAGAGGATCACGCAGAACCTGTGCAAGCATGGCTCTTAATGGTATGTTTTTTATTTGTTGTTGTCTCATACTTTTAAATATGCTGTTATTTGTAAATGCTACTGCTTATGTTAGCTTTTAATATATGTTTTTTTTCTGATTAAAGCTTTTAAACCATATGGATCGATATGAATACAAAGGCTACATTTAGATGTAAACTAGATTTCTCCTTACTTTAAAGGATTTTTATTCATCTTTATGATGGACATCTAATTGTATGAACTTAGTACAGTTAACATGATTGTGCAGTACAAAATGAAAATTTTAACTCCTACTAACTTAACCCTGTAGTTTATTTTAATGTAACTGATTACTGCAATAACTGATTACTGACCCATTTTCAGAATAATACAAACTCAATTATATGACTATATGTTTAGTATTTGTACAGAGAGTTGTGTGCTATGAAGAATAAGTATATTCATAACTGTACAGTAGAAGTAAAACGGAAATTTCAATATCAAATAAGATATTTAAAAAATTGTGGATCTCACACAGATGGGTTAGTAAATGTCTAAAATGAATTTACATATTTCACAGGAAATGAATGTGTTATACTGTCAAGAAACCTTTGTGTGGACTGTAACTGTTCGTAAAAGAGATTGCCTGAGCAAAAACGGTCGATGGGAAAGAGATGATTTTGCCTGCCGTTTTCTCACTCTGGAAGTGAACAAGGACAGGCAGGGGAGCGCTAATGATCTTTTTTCTCAGTCGTCTTGACTGTCTGTTGTAGCCTATTTTTGTCTGATTTGGTCGCTGAGACAAACGAGACAGCTATAGACGTGAGCAGACTCAGTGCCTGCTGAGTAGAACTGCATCAGAAGCTCCTGTGGCAGGTTCAACTTCCTCAGCTGCTGAAGGATGTGCATGCAATGTTGAAGCTTTTTACATCAATATAAGTCTCCCACAGGCTCTGGGAGATTGAATCCAGAAACCTGAAGGACACTGCTGACAGTGGTGTTGAGTGTGTTGAGGAGTTGGCGTTGGAGTGTTGAAAATGTAATTGCTCTTCATCAATTCTGTGGAAATATGGTGTACAAAAGTGAAAAGTTTGCAAGCAATATTTTCTCAGCAAAGCCATATTTTTCTCTGCAAGCAATACGTTTTCATTTCTTCTGCAATGCAAAAGAATCAACACTAAATTCCAAACACACTCAAACACACACTTCAGTGACAAGTGAGTGCACTGGAGAGTGATTACAGAGGCAGTCACTCTGTGCTCATTGAGATGTCGAACCTCTGAATTTATGCATTGAAAAAGAAAAATTCAAATGAGTGTTTACCCCCCGTAAACAACCTCATCATGTCTGACATGAAAAATATAAAAGAGGGCAGGGATAATTGTGGCATTCAATAAATGTGACATCTGCCTAGGTAATACATAGTTTTAGTAACGATCAACACCTGATCATCTGAAGAAACAAATGAAAATGTTTTTTTTATATACATGTTATCATAATTTTTATTTGCAATAAATAAAATCTTACATAATTTTAAACAGTTTATTTAATTGAGAGTTACAAATTAGCATTTAAAAGATACAAATGTTTTGTGTTGTTTTCTTTTTTACTTGCTATAACTGTAACATTACATGTGAATGAGGGTTTAAAATTAGTGTAATATTTGTTCCAATATTCTTACTCATTTACAAAGTGTTTTTTAAATGGATTAAATTCAGTATTTCATGTAGTCTTTCATATATAATATAATATTCACATAAGAAAACATTTTCACTGATTGTTGCATTTATGTCATACCACTGTCAGTTTTACAGAATCTGTGTTAGGAATGTAACATCAACTTTTATGTACTTCTAGTTTATTTGTATTCAACATGATTAAATTATAATTTTAACTGACACTGAAAACTTCTGCTGACATTTTAAAGATGCCTGAAGCGAAATTTCAATGGTTTAGGCTAATTATTTGCTGAATAAATTAACTAGATAGTTTCTTTATGAGTGTAATATAATGAATAGAGTGACTCATTGCATCTCACAGTTTTAAAGTGAATTAAACTATTGCAGTGCCTCTGCTCTGTTTACTGACCTTAGGTCAAGACGAGGGCAGATGCTAGTTTAGCGCTTTGAAATAGCAGGACTGATTACGCACTTCCTGCCCCTTTTCCACTGATCAAGATATTAATTGGCTGCCTGTGTATGGGGATATTTCCATGCTATTAGTCCATCAGTCCAACTGCTTGATTTTGCCTTGCCATTTCTCAGAGCAATACACTCTGCATGATAATTAAAGACGCATTATGCAGTGAATATCAAATATCTGTTTGATGTCACTGGAACAAGTTGAATAATTATTAATGGATTTGGCAAATTGATTTATGCAAATTGACAATACATAAAGTTCAATGATGATCCATTTGAAAACTCTGATCATACGCTTGTAGATAAAAACATTTCTAAATGCAGACAGTATATGCACTGGAAGTGATTATAAGAATATCTAATTGACAGGACATTTTAGACAGAAACCTGTTTAGTCTCTTCTAGTTGTATATGTATTCTACAAAACCATAACTAACTAACTAACTTCTTCCTAAACAATAAAAAAGGCAAACGAAGAAGAAGACAAACAAAGCTACTCAAGTCCAGTCAGATTAGAATTCTTTAAGGCATTTATTGAGCTAACAGGACCATGCTTGAAGGATACTGAATAATTTATTAATGCCAAGGTTAAACCGACAGCACTTCAAGAAAAGCTTTTAGCTACTTAGCGCTGCTTGTTAAAACATTTCACAAATGCTAATGATAAGACATCTATTTCTGCTTTGGACAAAAGTAAGTAAGCAAGCTTTGCGGTAGCACACGCTAGCAAAACAAAATCACACTTAATTCCCCTTTGAATTCCTTCTCACTTAGCATGGTAAATAAATCTACCCTGTAGACGTGTTGTATTGCCATTTCTGCATGAAAAGCCATTTTACCTCAATTATTACATCAAAATGATGGGCACATTGGGAAATCCTCGGAGGATGCTATTCATTTACCAAATCCAGAACACTGAATATGTAAGTGACAGTTCATGCAAAATGCATTTTTGCACTCCACTTCCTTGCTTGTTAACCGTTTTTCAATGTAAATATGTGCTAAAGTCTTTGACCATTGTTTTTGTAAGTGTTTCGTTTAGATGTCCTCAAGGGTCAAGGCACAGACAACTTAGGGCCATTTTAACAGAACACATATTTGCATTTCACTGTGCTACTTTTCAGTTGATTTTCTATGTAAACATGCACCAGAGGGACGTTTAACCATCGTGCTTTTGCACTGTTTAGCAGATGACAGCATTTTAAAAACATGGTGCTCAAGTTAAAAGAACTTTTTAAAAATGTATTTGCAGACCTTGTTTTTTTCCCCCCTTCTTTTTCAAATTCCACTGCTTGCGTCTTGCAGTTTTCAAGTTCAACACAAAATCTCGTTCTTTGTGAATGGCCCCTTAGAAAAACATCTCTGACCACTGGGTTGTGCTGCTTTTTCAGTGTTTTGAAGATACAGACAACTTAGGGGTCATTCACACAGAAAGCATTTTTGTATTTCACCTTTCTAAATTCCTTTGTTTAATTGTAATCTTGTTAGGACATATTTATAGACATATATAGACACAGGGGCCTCTAGACCTGTTTTGTATTTTGTATTTTTCAACACACAAAAAATAAGTTTGTATCTGTTTAAATTGCCTCTCAGAAAAACATCTTTGACCACTGCTTCGCACTGCTTTTTCAGTATCTTGCACATGAGTGTTGCATTTTTACGACAACATATCAAGGGGCTGTTCACGCAAAAAACGTTTTTTTATTGCATTCCAATGCACTTCTTTTCCATTGTCAAAATGCACTACTCTAGTGAAAAATAAATACACTAAAATCAATTTGAAATAAATGTATTTAATTCTAAGTATACTACAAATAAATATTTTTGTACTTAATAAAAATATCCTGCAATTGTACTTTTAGTATACTAAACTGGTATACTTAAAATCTGCTAAATTGGAACAACTAATTTTGTACTTAATGTACTTTAATTGTGCGGAAGTAGTGCTGAAGTCCAACTAAAGATACACTGAAGTTTATTTGATTGTGCTAAAGTGGAACTATTGCAAGTATCCCTTTAAATCTCTTGCATTTAAAGACCTTTATTATTTAAAGATCATACATTCCTCATCAAGTGACATTAAAACACATTTTAGGCATAATATGAAGAAATATATGAAGTAGTACTCCAAATAAAGTTTAATTATAAATTTTATATCAATAAGTCTCGAACGATATGTCAGTAAATATGCTAATAGATTTGAACAATACTTAGTAGGAAATAAATGTATTTTAAATATATTACTTTTTTACTACGGTAGATGGACGTATTTGACCGTTGTGACGTATTTGACCGTTGTGTGCCCATCCATAATTTTTAGCAGCAACTTGCGCATTACACGGTATACTATAAATGTGCTGCTCAGGTTAAAAGTACTGAAACAATAATTTTTTTTTAATTCTTTACATTTCTTCTCACATTATTAAACGCAAAAGACATTCTGGGTGAATTGCTCTTTGAAAATGGTTATTGAGACATTATGCTGCATCCTATTTTTTTAAATAAAATAAATCTTACATTTATCACATTAATGATGTTATCTTTATCATCTTCAATTCCATTCGCACATGTTTGTTAACCCTCGCTGCACCTGCCAGCAAGGCAATTGAGATTATTCTAGGATAGACACTGTGCTTTGAGCAACATTCAGTCAATCTTGAGAAGTGGTGTGCTTTGAGAGAGTCTATACCTTGTGAGTACACCTCTTCAGGTTGAGCCATGTCGTAGAATGCTCATAATATATAAATGCAACTGATGAAGGGCAGTTTGGAGTGGTGTTTCATGAGGCAGTGTGCACAGGGAGGTGTCGTGTATGTGTCAAACACAATAGATGAGTCAACAGTTGCCTTGTTTGATTTAGTCAACATCCTCTCAGGCAAGCTCCTACACATCTCCGCTGGCAGAACATCCGTTTGGTTCCCCATCCGCGAACTTACGCCCTGTGAAATGAGCTTTTCATACAACTTTTAAAAACGCAAGCTCTCGTAACACAGCAGGGCCAATCATAAGAGTTGTTGGATGCCAATATTAAATAATACTACTTAACTCTGTAATTATAACTGTAAGAATTGATGTGCACTTTTGCAGTTCTTTGCCTTCTAAATGGCCTTTTGCACCACATTAGAATTTTTTCACAACTCAGCGAACGGAATATAACCCCTATTTATGGGGGAAGCCTGCGCTTCGGCGACTAGACAGTTGGCATGGATTCATGGTTGAGGTGTCATCTGCTCTCATTTCCTCTCAGTGTTGCTCTCCTCCGTTGCTACGAACTTTATTTCTGCATTGGCCGTGCGGGAGGCGACACTGCTGTCTCTCACTTTGTGTCTGAAGAGGAAGGGAAAGGTCTTCCTGAAGGACTTGCGGAAGCTGGCGCCCATAAAACCGTAGACAATAGGGTTGATAGAAGAGTTGGCATAGGACATGCAGTTGGCCCATGTCTTGATCTTATATGTTGCGTAGTTGGCTTTGAAGTTGGGATAGAAAGACTGGAACAGGACAAAGATCTGAATGGGACCCCAGCAGATGGTGAAGAGAACAACAATGACCACTACCATTTTGGAAATCTTGCTCCTAATGGAGATAGTTCTCTCTGAGAGCAGGTGGACCTGAAATAAACAAGGTTTTGATATGATTATAGTGGGCAAAAGGGGTCTGATATATGATTTTACAAAAAAGAAAGAAAGAAAAGTCCACATATTTTTATACATTTAGTGATAGCGCTCTGCAAAAGTATTAAGAATTTCAGTCATTCTAATGAAGTTATACACTGAAATGCAGTTCTTAGTTTTTTAAAATCTGACAAGATAAGAAACAACATTTTTTTCTGTCTGGATGTTATTAACAAATATATAAAAATTTATTGAATACACCTCTTTTTTGATGAAAATGTTTTCAGTTTCTAAATTCTAAATTTCATAAAAAAGTAATGTTGACATAAGTAGTTTGCATAATCTTTCATTCATATTTACATATTTAAAATATATTTTGTTTTAAAATATGATTAATATTGTAAAAACTGATATAATAGTTATGTGACAGAAAAAAAAAGGTTCCCTGTATGACTATTTGATTACATCAAGTTTTATTTTTTATGAAAAATGAAGGCAAGTTAGGTTAAGTAAGAAAAATTGTTACATTTTATTTAAGGGATTTGTTTTTAGATATTTAATTATAGATAGATTTTAATATATTTTTAAATAATGATTAAGATGTGTATATAAGAATATTCAAGGTGTACAGAAAAGTATATTGTTTTTTTGTTTGTTTTTTGTAACCTGATGGTTACACCGTTTATTTGGTGTTAATTAGTTTGATTTTAAAGTAAAGCAACATGAATTCAATGACTATATCATTTTAGATATCCTTATTTATCACTGACCCTTAAATATTCCTACAATACAAAACTGCAAGATGCTGTCGTAACTATACACAGATAAATAAAACACTCACAATTTTTGCTGTAAAAACAGTTGAGTTTGATCTCTGAATTACTAAATTAGCCAGCATATTTTCTGGATTAAGGTCCCACAGCTCCATCATTATTCACTGTGCTGTGAATCTGTTGGCTTTGAAAATGAACAGTACAGACCATTGCACAAATTTACAGTGAAGATAAAATAGTAAAGAAGATAATATGAAACAAAAGCATTAATTAGGAAAAGGGTACAAAACAAAATCCAAATGTGATTTTGCAGCACTGCTGCATAAATTATTCATTCCTCAGAAAAAAGAAAAGAAAAGAAAAAGACCTGTAAGACTGTGTAAACATCTGCTGGCCAAAAAGCAGTATGGTGACTCAGAAACTCTGAGTGAATGAGAGGTCACTCAGCTGTAATGTGGGAGATCTTTTTTTCTCAGATAAGATAGAGCTTTTAGCAGCGTTTAGTCTGGAATTCAAAGCGAATGTGTGGCAAAGTTATACTCTCCATGTATCAAAAAGCCACTATATTTACAGAGAAGTGTGGTGGTGGCAGCATCAAGCTGTGAGGTGGCTTTTCATTATCAACTGGACTGTTTTTTTTTGTCAAAGAGAAAATACTGCAAATCTCAGTCTAATAAAGAATCTGTGCCACTGTTTGAAAATTGTGAAGCATTGGTGTGAACCTAAACCCTGTCACAAATCTGTCTGGGAATAAGAAATTGGGCCCAAATCACATGTGAATGTTTCAGCTGTCTGACGTGTCCAAGGCACATCTGAACCCAGTGTATGCTATGCATAACAGCAACTGATCTGTTCAGCTTAGTTTGGTTTTTGTAGGCAGCATATGATCAGTTCAGCAGTTGGTGAAAAGAATAAAGCCGTGTCTGAAGGAGTGAAAGTATATCTAGAGTAAATCTATTTAAGTAAATGTCTGTTTATTTCAACATATGATTCCATTTCTATCAAAAAATAAGTCATTGAATATATGCTTGTTTATCTTCAAAGCTTATATCTTGTTTTGTTCCAATCTTTTTGACCCAGAGAGGATTGTCTTTTTCCCGAAAAGTTAACGTTATTGCATTGGACTAAAACTTACTGACTTTGCTCATGCACAGTACAGCTATTTTTTTTAAATAACTTTTTGTGGTGTTCCCGGTACAAAATGACTACCCTATAAAAATTGCTATTCTGTATAATTACCAATTATTGGATTTTTTTTATATATAGAAACACAAAACGGTGCCTGAAAAGTCATGAGTTTAGGTTTCGGACACCGCCTATGTGTAACTGGACCACACCTACACCAGATGACTTAATGCTGTTTTTGCTGTGAAAATGTATTTTTCAAAATATTAAAAGTCGGGAATAAACACTCAAAAAAAAAGTTTTATATTTTATATTAATATAGTTAATTTTATTAATATTTAAGTGTAGCATGTACATAATTAAGCTCTGTATTTATTTATTTTTTACAAGACGCTACATATATTATTTTGCCCTTAAATTATTTTTATTTTACCTTGTTAAATAAAGGTTACTACTAAAACTCCTTTATTTTTTTACTTTTGAAGAGAAGAAAAGAAACCAAGATGTTTCACAGCCTCTCGGGAGGATATACACCTGAATAATAGATTAAAGCACATATAGCCTTTCATGTCCATTCAGTGGAGTGTCATCACTGATGGTTGTTACCCACGATCATACCTGATGGTTGTTATCCACTGGTTCCACGGAAGCTTGTCCCACTCTCTTCAGCATGAAGGAATAACAGAAGGAGATGGTAATGACAGGCAGTAGATATACGGCTATGAACTGATAGAGGATGAAAGCTTTCTCGTGGGTCTTTGATGGAAACCTCTCCATGCAGTATTTTCTTGGTCCATACCAATAGCCGTCCTCAAGCCTCTGGTACAGGAAGATTGGTATGGAAAGGATGAAGGAACCTTGTTGCATAAGAAAAGAATAAATGTGAAGCCTGAATTTCTACTAAAGTATTTACATTAATTCTTCAGGGGAAAAAAGTTATAGAAAAAAATTTAGAATTGTCTAAACCTAGTGGGACTACTTTTCTAGATGGACCTCTGGTAATTGCATGTTTTGGTCTATACAATATTACAATATATACAAAAATAAAATAAAATAAATATATAATATAAAGGAAACAGATTATATTATAGTAAATATATTGCAGTTCTAAATAAAATACCAAAAATAAATATATAATATGTACAAAATAAATATGTACAATGTAAAAACATGTATGCACAAAATAAGTGCATAGTCTCAACTGATTAATTTAAATGTTAGTACAAGGCCACCTAATATAAAGTGTGTGTGTAAATTATGTGTATGAATCATAATGAGATCAGGCTGAGATAACAGACAAACAACGTTGGAAAGAATAAAGAGATTCTATGGACTGATTCACACAGAGTGCATTTCTGCAATATTGTTCTGACAGTTGTGCCATGTCTGGCTGCATCTCGTGCATGAGTGCCATGTTTTTTAATACACTGTGTCAAAGAATTTTGAAAAAATTCTCGAGACGCTGCATTCTTTTTCACCGCTTTTGTCTCACGTAGAGAACGTGTTCAATATAAATGGCCCCATCACGCATTTACATTTGCTTCACTGTAGGGCCATTCACACAGAACACATTTTGTATTTAAAAACACAAAACAATGAAATGAAAAATTGAGTTCGTTAACCCCCTGGAGCCGTGTGGAGTACTTTTATGATGGATGGATGCACTTTTTTGGGCTTCAAATCACAACCCCCATTCACTGCCATTATAAAGTTGGGAAGAGCCAGGACATTTTTTTAAAGGGATAGTTCACCCAAAACTGAAAATTACCCCATAATTTACTCACCCTCAAGCCATCCTATGCGTACATGACTTTCTTCTTTCAGACGAATCCAATCAGAGTTACATTTAAAAACGTCCTGGCTCTTCCAAGCTTTGTAATGGCAGTGGGTGAGTGTTATTTTTCAAACATCTAAATGAAGTCCAATTTAGTGCATCCATCCATAATAAAATGTGTTCCACATGGCTCCGGGGGGCTGGGGGGTGACATAGGACATCAGTGTAGCGTAATACAACTCTGATTGTATTCGTTTGAAAGAAGAAAGTTATATTCACCTAGGATGCCTTAAGGGTGAGTAAATCATGGGGTAATTTTCATTTTTGGGTGAACTATCCATTAATGACATTATAACAAAATTATCTTTCTTTATGTTTTGTGTATGTGATATAGAATTGTACTAAATGACTTACCGATCCAGATGCAGATGCTAACAATCATTGCGACACGAGGGGTTCGATGGTGCAGGGATTTCAGAGGATACACAGTCACATAGCAACGGTCTCCACTCATCGCCGTAAGAGTGATGCACGTCGCCTGTACGGTCACCTACACATTGCCAAACACTTTGTTATCATGTGTTCATATCATTATCAGGACATGCAAGACAGACACGCTCCAGAGCACTAGAGTAAACATGAAAATTGGATTTAACTCATCTAAAATCGAACACATCAAAGACACATCCGCATAATGCTTTCAGTACAGGCCAGTCCTTAGCTCATCGCCTTTTGAATTAATTCTAGACACACAAAAAATAGCCCCATTCACTTGTGGTTTTGTCTGGTGAATTAATTGAACTGAAGTGCCTGATTGCTCATCTTAAATTAAAAGAATCAGGTAGGAGGAGAGGCTTTAGAGAATAAAGTCAATCATTGTGCGGAGTGTTTTTATGCAAGCTTAACTATCCCTTAGCTCTTTGATGCTACAGATGTGAACAAAGAGCTGTTCCATCCCATCGTCTTTTGTGCAAGGTATCTAATGATTAAACAAAAAATGTGTGCTTGGCCTCAATCTGAGGAGGCCTGTGTGTCCGACAAGATAAGATTCACGGTGCTTTTGGACCAAACCTGTATGAAGAATACAGGATTAGGAAAGAGCAAAAACACAGCTGAATTTATGCAGTTATTCCTCCCACAGCGATTGTTTGGTGTTTGTGTAAGCTGTTCATTTGTTCAGTAATTAAATACAACTAAGAAAAGAAGACTTGTAAATTAACAGCAGACTGGTACTGTACAAGTAACATTTTATTTAGTTCAAATTGTCCTGAAACATTGCTAATTTAAGTGAATTTACTTCAATGTATAGCTGAAACGAGTGTCTAGTCATATGTTTGACGGGCTAGCATATCCCTTTGGTCACATAGGTAGTTTTCTTTGCCTTTTCCTATATTTTTAATGCTAGCTTTTATACTGTGTCCTACTTTTTTTGTTTGTCTGATGCAGTCTCTCACAAGGCAGTGAATAAAGATTGACTCACAATCACATTATTATCTACATGAAATGAGGGATGAATCATAATGTTGAAATGCCATACAAAAAGAAGTTCTTCCTTCATGAACCCCCAAGTGTAAAAAAAAAAAAAAAAGGTATTCCTCAGAGCATTTCTGTTCAGTTGTGGTTTTCTGTTTTGATGTATATTTTGTATGGTTGTTTTAAATGGAACTGTTTGAGTTCTCAGAGGATTACTCTTTTGTGTATTGCTGCAGAGAGAACGCTGTTGTTGGGAAAGGTTTGAAGCTTGTCAAGCTACAAGTTCCAGTTTTAAAGTATAGTTATACTATAGTAGCTTGTTATCCTTTTAGAAAAAGTAGTTAGATTACTACATTGAAGTTACTTAACAAGGCAACGTCTATCTGAAATTCAGAAGAAATACTGTATATCATTTAAGTATCATTTAATCAGAGCTAAATTTTTCCAGCCCAAAAGGATTTTTGAATGAATCTCAATTAGTGTGATTTATACTATTTACAGGTACAGTATTACAACTAATAATACACTGTAAAAAAAAAAATGTGTAAACTGATATTCCCACAATTCCCTATGTGACTTCACAATTTGAAAGTTTTTTGTTTGAATAATCATGCTTCTTAATAGTTTTTGTTATCAGTTATGTATATTAGGGTTTTATGTTACATTGTATGTTGTTTAATGAAAGTTTATTGCATTATTTAAGTGCCATGTGTGTTACCATGATGTGTTTTGTGTTTGCGTGAATTACTCTGTGCACCTTCTGTATATTAGTGTAGCGCCTGCTACAGAATATGTTACGGTTTTATATTTCACATGCAAGTAAAGTTTATGTTAATATTGTATAAAATTATAAGTTAGTGTACTGAAAAAAATACACTTTGAGAGAACCTAAACTGTTGGGCCTGTCAATTTTATTTCTTTATAATGTAATTGGGTGCCTTGTGAATAATGACCAATCAGGTATCAGGATATGGGAGAGGGTGGGACGAAGAACGAGAAAAAAAGAAGATAGTACGAGCGAGAGAAGGGAGATGTATATATATATATATATATATATATATATATATATATATATATATATATATGTGTGTGTGTGTTAGGTGGCGGTAAATGCACCTTTCAGTGTTCAGTGCCAATCAAATTTAAAGAAGAAGAAGAGAGAAGGGCGCTGTCAGCTAGATATCTCCCTTTATATGTGTTTTAACTGGCTAAGCACCGCGAAGTTCCTGACTAATTTAAAGTGCGTCACCGACATTAATAGGAGAACTATTGGCGGCGAGCCAATGCATCTCGCATAAACTGTCTAGGATCGCGCTCGTTGATAAAGAGAGTGATAAGGGGAACGATAATGTATGTGGACTGTGGACTGCGGTCAAGCCAGCCGCGCTTTGAAAATGCACGGTCAAGCCAGCCGCACCATTTTTTGTTCTGCGCGTGTAATTGTGTACTTACGGGACGGGTGCTGAGAGCAGTCAAAATGCATGCAAAGAAGCTGTCATACCGACGTTTCCTTTATAATTAGCTTACCTGTATTTTACCTTTTGCACTGTGTCCAATATTCCAACACTCATAAAAAGTTCCTTTATAGGTTAGCTCATTCTTTCAATTGATATTTGTTCAGAGTGAGCCTGACTATCACTGTATTTATTTGCAAGGCATTTTACTGTATAGTTTTGGAGAAAACTAAAAGCAAAGTCACCCCAAACAACAAAATCCATTGTTGCACTTTGATTATTTCCGCATATTCCAACACTCATAAAAAAGTTCCTTTATAGGTTAGCTCATTCTTTCAATTGATAT